>NC_133251.1:1237500-1837500 GCF_048772165.1 Typha angustifolia
TGTGAAATTAGGTATGTTAAACAGCATTACATTTCTCCAGTATACAAATAATTAATGCAGGAAATAAGCCCAGCAATGTCGCTTTCCTCTCCAGTTTCCTCTAGCTAGTTCTGCCGAGTGCAAAGTGTAAAAGGACAAATATTAATCAGATGCAATTTATTCCATGCTTTCTCTGTCTCCTTTATTTTTTCCAGATCAAACATCACTCACACGATTGAGGGTTTATATTTACATTTAAGTCAGAGGACTATACAATGTAACAGAAGAATGTCAATTAAGACCTCCAAGCTTCGCTGCCATCTTTGATTAAATATCTTCATGAATCATTAAATTATCCACCAGAAATGATAAGAGAGACTTGGAGTGCTGAATTTGTAGCAATTTTTAGCAAAAGATTGATATCTCCGAGAACACATTTACACCACTGGTGCATCATCCAGCAAGGACAAAGAATAAAAAATTTGGCTGCTCAAGGAAGGCGAGCTTTCAATTTCTTCAGGAATTCCAATGTCTCTGCATAAGATGGATCAGTTTGGGTGACTGGCTTACATGAGTTTATATGATCAGTGGCCTCCAATACCTGCGCAGACGACAAACAGACACACAACTACCATTAGGATTTATGTCATGCTTAATAATGAAAACCATATTACTAATAGATGTTTTTTAGCCCAAAACTGTCAGATGAGAGCCAAGACATGGAAGCAGTTCTATTTATATTAAGCTTAAAAAAGTGAAAGGTGAACAGTTTGAACAGTGATCCAGCTTTACAACCTACCAAATGAAGACGCCATCTTAAATTTGTCTTGTTCAATGCATCAAGTGCAATCTATCAAAGTACACTAGCACTTCATGGCTGGTAATGACAAAAATTAACAGAGTCCTGCCAAGTTAACTACTGATAAAGAAGAAAGAGAAACCTTCCATGGATCTCTTGAAACCTCTCACCTCATCTAAGACTGTAAAGATCTTCTACATATATTTCTTGGTAAAAAAACTAATACTGGCTGTTAAACACTTAAAACTGCCTACCATGATCCATGGGCTTGGGTTCAGCAGTTCAAACATATAAACACATGATGCATTGGCATTTCTGTATATTAACACTTCAAATTATGCTATTATATCCAAATCTTACATAGAAAAAATTACTTTTTTCTAGTAAGGCAATTTAATGGGCAACCCCCAACAACTGATAGCTTGTTGCTGTTGTTGTTGTAGTTATTGTTAATAAAAGATGCATTGGGGTGATTCAGATTATAGGTAATTGGCTACACTTGCATTTCTGAAATTCATGATGAACAAATCAAATCCTACATCACACTTACAACAAGTTCCCCATAGCCAGGGTATGCAGATTCAATCGGAACAATCTCCATCCGAAAGGCCCAACCACCATAACCTTCAACAATCGGTGTAACCTGGGTCTGTTCACAGAACCTATTAACTTGAAATGATTCTAGGACATACTAAATCCATATGATAAAATTATATTCTACCTCACAGAAACTAAGTATCTCAAGAAGTCCCTTGCTGTGGAGATGACGTAAAAAGTCATTTAATTCAATCAATCTTGGGGATCCACTTCGTAACTCCCCGATCTACAAGAAAGTATAATCCAAATTCAATAATTGACATAAGCTTGGTTATTGAAAGTGGAAAAAAAGTGCGAATTTACTAACTGAAGGTGCTGGACGGAAAACCAGGCCCATTCGCCAAGGCATGTCTGCCAGTTTGCTGCCAAAATGTGGACAGCTATAGAATACCTGCATGTCGTATGTGCAGTTAGTATTTAACAGAAAGTGATTAACAGAAAGTGATTAAATTTACAAGCTTGCTGAGAAAGAGGCATACTACTCCAACTGCATTCTTCAGAAACTTGTCTAAGTTGTTTAGCTTTGCCTGATATAACATCTGCTTAACCACTAGGCCTCCCATGCTGCAAAAGTTAACTACCAATGGAGTCAGTAAGTTTGGAAACTGTTCCTATCAGATAAGATTGTGCCACGAAATTATAAAATTTTTTTGCATGGAATAAGATATTGGGATAGAGAATGAACTCAATAAATTTCAATTTAAATTACTGCATTTATTTGATAATTGTACACCTATCCCAACAAGTAGTTAGAAACTTTTGAAACAAAAATAATAACATACCTATGAGTCACAAAAACAACAGGTCGGTTTCCAATGCCAGCTGCAACAAGCTTTCTCAACAACATTGAGCTAACCTCCTAAAAAACCAAAAAAAATCCACATTTTAGCAGTTTAGGTATCACAAATCATCAAACATACTAATCTTGCAAGATAATGAACTAGAACATGAATATTGTGAATAGATCCTAACACGAAGACAAATCTATTCATTCGTATGAATTTATCTTCTGCTTAATGAGATTGGCCCCATACATAATTAGCATCTGAAAGTGATTGATAAAACTATGCATGCCCTCTGTTAGGTGCAACTCATATTGCATATGCCTCTGAGAAGGATAATGTGTCACATATTTTTAAATGAATCAAATGAGTACCTTTTAGGCCCGCACATTTTTACAGCAGCATGAGAAATGTTTCACAAACTTTTTGATCCTTATCATTCTTTTCCTATCATATCTGTTAGTATATCCACACTCCAATAATTTAACTTTTGAATAGAAACTAAAAGAGAAAAAGAAGGAAAGAAACTCAATAATACAATATCTTTTAGGAACAAGAGAAACTGACCGACAAAAAGTCAAAACTACAAAGAGAAAAAGATTCTACCCACATCATGAGCTATGGTTGCACTTAATCTAACTGACTCTCCAGACCAGTTCTGAGGACTACCCTTGAAAAATAGAGCAGCAGCCCATATGATAAAAGTAATGGTGCATTCTCAATATGAAAAAATGTGCAGTGGCATTTAACTTTCCTGCCTACAAAATGCACCAAGAGAGGTAATGTATGGTGATTTGTGCTCTAATCTCGATAACTTTTCAAAAGGCACCACAAAAAGGACCAACCTGAAGTGGCAAGCTAGCTCCAGACCATTGAGTCAGATTTGTCTGCATGAATCATTTAATTAGAAAGGATCCAACCTGAAGAAGAACTTGGAAAATTATAAATGCTAACAAAAGGTACTAACATGGGAAGGACTACATCTAGTGTCACATTCTACAAGGCAAGGACATAGAATTCAGAAAATAAATGCAAAATGAACCATTATAGAACAAACCTTGTACTTGACGCTGAATAAGCGAGCATAAGGAAAATCAGCAGAAAGCCATTCCCTCGGCCAGCATGTGTCCTCTTTCCCAGCTTCTTGATCAATGCTCTCCACCAAGCCAGCTTTACTGGTTGTTGAAGACTTGTTGTCTGCTATACGCCAAGATTTAATAGGGCCACCACGAAGGCCGTGGACAAAAACGACATCAAGTAAAGGAGCTACTAACTCAGATTCTACGTCTGAATCAATTAAAGATCTGGATGTGTCGATGACTTCAGAAGATGAGAAATCATGAGAATCAGCTGAATTTGCAATGGATGGATCTTGTGGAACACCAGAATTTCTCTTGTCAAAATGATTCCAATGTGGCGAGCCCGGATTCAGCAAGAATAAACTATCTTCATATTGAGGGCACTTTGTTTTGTGCACGCAATCTATGTCAATGTCAAAATGATTAACTCCTACATCAACTTTTTCTAAGCACAATATATTCAACAATGTTGACCTACAGTAGCTTTGGATTTTTAAGTCATTGCAGCAAGGGTTCCGCCCAGAGGCACAATCTTCGAGCCATTTGCACCACACTTCATCAGCTACAACAGCTTTCTTAATATTTGGTAGAATAGAAAGCATTGCTAGGAGTCGAGCAGCATGTCTCCGAATATGTGCTGCAGGAGGAACTCGAACACTAGAAGGATCATTAGGATCTAGAGTAGATGAATCAGCAGAACCAGGTTGCTTCTTGTCTTGTGTCTCTCGGGCTCTTGACGCATCATATGTTTCATTTGCAGCAAGCTTTTCATAATCATCACCCAAAAGGAAGCGTCTAAGCAAGCAAAGGACTCCAAAATCAGCTAATTTGTTTTGGCATGCAGTGTCTTCAGAACAAAGCTCGGTTAGTGCTTTTATGCCCTTAAGAGTAGCTATCGCTGAATCAGCTGCGTCAATCTTGGGAGAGCTGTTTTTGTTCAAGTTCTTCAATGGTGCAACAAATGGATCGAGAGAGAGAAAATCAGCAAGCGGAAGTTTATCAAAGGAATCGGGTTCAGCTTCTGACTGAAGAGCAGCTAGTTTGATAACTGCAGTGGCTAACTGATTGGCCACCTGTGTTGCTGAGTAAGCATTTGACTGATCAATTTGATTCTGAAGAAAAAGACTTCCATCAGAAAATATGCAGATAAACCTATAATAAAAGAATTGAGTGAACTTGTACCTTCACTTTGTCGGTTTTAGGTGGAGCACTTCCTTTTGAATTTGACATTTTGCTAGACCCACGAATCTCGGTAAGCAAGAATGTCAACCATCCTTGTGAAATAGGTATGGAAGCTGGCCCATGATCATCAAGGATGCAAGAGAGTATTTGTATAGCCATAAGTCGAGTTGTTTCAGATGAAGATTGACCAAAAATCCAACGGAGGAGAATACCAGACCATTTTTGACTTTCCTCAAGAGATAAGTGAGTATCCCCTGCATAAAGTAAACGCAGCACCTCAGCTAATGACTCTTGAATATACTTGTGCTGTTCCGCCTGTTTGGCTATTCCTCTCATTAGATGAAGGCCATACTCCATGACCACTGCCTTTGTATCATGACATCTCTCAACAGACATGAGAAAAGCTGACAACGCCATTCTAGCCAATGAAATGTCTTCATTTTTACTGGCCAAAAAAGCTGTAGTAAGGAGACTTGAGCTCCATTTAGGAACAGAAACTGTCAGAGGCAAATTCTTGTCAGCTAAGAGAGCTCGAGCAACTAAGCTTCCATGCCACTTCACAGTTCTCTCTGGTGCTGTCAACGCAGTCATGACAGCATTCCCATCTCTATCAAGTTCCTGAATATGAGATCGATTATAGTCTGATGCCAAAGCCCAGTTTGCTAGAGCCCATGCAGCAAAAGGTACAGCAACATGTTCCCTCTGCAAATCATCCCATAGTCCTGGGATGGCAGCTGAATTTAGCCTCTCAACCTTTGAAGAACTCACAGCATTTTCTTGAAATGTTGAATCTCTAGTTAAAATTGTGGGATGTTCTAAGACATGTTCCTCAGGTTTTTCTGACTTTGCGAAATTGTTGGTTCCTGAAAATCCCAAAATAGTTGTGCCCCCAAGTACTTTTATTCCAACTCCTCGTACACCCCGATCACCATCATCACTATCATCAATTCCATCTTGGTCATCAAAGTGCATTCCACCCTGTTCAACAACTTCAATAGCTAATGCAATATCTCTCATGTCAGCATTTCCGGGCAAGAAAGAATGAAAAGATGAGCAGTCTACATTATCACAGTTTGAAGTAATTATATCCATAAGGGCCGCAACAAGCATGCTCCTCCCCTTAGATTGATCTGAACCCTCCAATGAAGTGTGTTTAAAGTGCTGCTCTGTCAAAAGAACATGTTAATGCAGCAAACATCACGAAGATACTTTAATAAAAGAATCTAATAGGCAGTCCAAATGTGTATATATATTTATCTACCATTTACAAAAACTGAGAAGAAAGTGGAAACAGATTGGCCATATTTTATTTCAAGTTCAAAGAAAATTGTATGGAAACTCATAGAGCACATATATAAATCATTAGCCATCATTCTTCACTCTCCTTCCGATTTGGATGATATAGTTTCAAATTTACAGTATGGAAAAACTTATAGTTTTAAATTTACATAAAATAAAAAACTCATTTTTACTCGTCTCTTCGCAGAACAGCAATCTCTCACCTTCTTCTGCCTCTTAGGCTGAAAGGAGAAGATAAATCTGAGAAGACTCGGGATTGCGCGAGGCCTCCCGAGCACATCGCCACACACCTCTGGGTCTGCAATCAAGTGTGCAAGCGCCCTCGCTGCCTCCGCTTGCGTCCCGTTCCTCGCCACCGCCACTCTCTCCAACAACCAATCCACCACCGCCCCGCCCCCAGCCCCAACAATCGCCGCCCTCCTCGCCCCGTTGGCCGCAGAAATATCCGCAAGCAACGCCGCCACCCTAAGCTCGAACCCCGACCTCACCTCTTGGTTCGCGGAAGACAGCACGGAGGTAAGAGACTTCCATAGGACGGCGGCTGCGGCGCCGGTGTTCCGCATCTGGTCGACAACGCGGAGGACGGACCCTTTGGATCTTTCGACTGTTTTCTCGAGATCGGCGTAGATTTGGCCGGATCGGTCAGTGCGTTGGTCGGAGGATGTGGTGATGTAGGCGGCGGCGGCGAGGGTGGAGATTAGGGTTCCGGCGAAGGCATAGATGGGGAAGCGGCGGCGTCGGGGAGAAGGGGATAAGGGAGAAGGGAGGGAATTTTGGAGGAGAGGAAGAGAAGGATGAGAGGAAGATGGGGATGAGGTGTTGGGATTCTTGACGTGGTGGATTTGAGAGGAGAAGCACCGATGACATGGGCGGCGGCACCGTACGATGAGGCGTAGCATTACTGGACTCTGGACTCCTTCTCCTTCTTCTCCTTCTTCTTTCCCTTTTCCTTTTCCCTCTACTTTGCGCTTCGCTGCTTGGTTCGTCGAGGAGGTCGGTTTTCTTCGCGAGGGGAGGTAAACAGGTAATCTTACTCGCGGTTGGAGATTAAATAAGGAGGGAAGGGGAGGAATAGGCGGCAAACGTGGGGGAATTATTCGATGCTCGAAGGATCGAAGAAAAGCGAAGCGAAGAAAGGTAGAAGGAGGGTGGGCTTTCTGGGCTCTAATTGGATTGGGCTAATGTTAAATCGGCCTAAAGTTCTGGGAAGTCGAGGAAAGGTGGAAGGAGGGTGGGCTTTCTTGGCTCTACTTGGATTGGGCTAATGTTACATCGGCCTAAAGTTCTGGAAAATACAAAACAAAATCACAAAAAGTAGTTACAAGGTATGGACTCAAAAATCTCCTACTTCTTCTACACGCCTTCGATCCAGCTATGCCCTGATGGCTTTGCCAGCTCTTCACTTTCGATGATCTCTCTCACCTTCTTCGCCTCTTCTAGCATTCCTGCTCTTGCATATATATTCGACATTGTAACAAAATTTCCAGGGTTCTTCGGCTCCAGTTGAACCAATTGCTCGAAAGCCATTCGACCAAACTCCACGTTCTGGTACATTCGGCTCGCAGCTAACAGAGCTCCAAAAACACTAGCATTCGGTCGCACTGGCATTCCCTCTATGAACTTGGCAGCTTCCTTGAACCTTGCAGCCCGCGCAAGTAGATCTACAACACAAGCATACTGTTCCATTGTTGGCGCCAGTCCTACATTACTAATGAAGCTCTCAAATAGCTCTATCCCCTCGTCCACTAGTCCGCAATGGCTACATGCCATAAGGGCATTGGTGAATGTAATCGTGTTTGGCTTTGGCCCCAACTTTATCATTAAGTGTACGAGCTCGATTGCCTCATGACCTAGCCCGTGTGACCCGTACGAGCCAATCATTGTGTTCCAGGATACGACATCTTTGGTTTGCATGCTCGAGAACACTCGATGTGCGGTCTCGATGTACCCGGATCTCGAGTACATGGAAATCAGTGCATTGGACACTAGATTGGTATTGGTATTGGTGGATTTAACATTGTGCTTGGTCACATGGCCATGGATTTCCTTTCCTAGCTTCAAATTGCAAACCGGGAGTACACTTGCTATGGTAATCTCGTCACTTGCAATGCCCCTGGATTGCATCTCGCTGAAGTAGCTCAGAACCATCGAGGCCAAACCGGACCGGGCGAATCCACTAATCACGGCGTTCCATGTCACCACGTCGGTGGGGTCCATCGCAGCGAACACCAATTTAGCGGTCGAGATCCTATTCCCACTCGCATACATCGTAGCTAATGCTGCTCCGGCGGAGCTGTAGAACGAATCCCCGTCGGTCGTCTTAAGCCCGTACGCGTGGGCTTCCCGGCCGTTACGAAATGCTGATATGTGTCGGCACGAGGATATGACGCAGGATAACGTATCGGGATCGGGCGATACGTTCGATTCGATTATCATCCGTCGGAAGACGCGCAGAGCTGCCTCGTGATTGGCGGACCGAGAGTAGCCAGAGATGACGGCTGTCCAGGAGACGACGTTAGGAGTCGGGACGCGGTCGAGCACGGCGAGGGCCTCGTCGCACCTCCCGGCGCGGGAGTAGCCATCGACAATGGTGTTCCACGTGACGATGTCCGGTTCGCAGCCGTCGGATCCCATGGATTGGACGAGATCCATGGCGGGATCGATGGATCCGGATCCGGCGTAGGCAGCGATGATCGAGTTCCAGGAAAGGAGGTCGCGGCGGTCCATCAGATCGAAGACTCTTCGGGCGGCAGAGACGTCGCCGGACTTGGAGTAGGCGGAGATGAGGGCGTTGGAGACGGGGAGGAGGGAATCGACGGCGAACTTGATGGATTCGGCGTGGAGGGAGGAGACGGCAGCGGGTGAGCCGCCTCCGTCAGCAGATGCGGAGCGGAGGACGGGGGGGAAGACGAAGGCGTCGGGGGAGAGGAGGGAGGAGGATGAGCGCATCAGAGAGTAGGATGATAGGCAGCGGAGGTGGTGACCGGATCGGGAGAGGAGGGCGAGGAGAGGAGTCCAGGCAAAGAGGGAAGGGGGGGAAGGGAGGGAAGAGAAGAGGAGGAGGGCGGAGGTGAGGTCGCCGGCGGCGGCGTAGAGGTGGATGAGCTTGGTGGAGAGGTAAGAGGAGTGGAGGAGGAGGCCATGGGAGAGGAGGTGTTGGTGGAGTTGAGCGACTTGGGATTGGGAGACGGCGGCAGAGGAGACGGCGGCGAGGCGGGAGGAAAGCGATCGCCATCCCCATCGCATCGGGCGGAACGGGTGAGTAGGGTTTAGGTCCGAGGGGCCGGGGTGAGAACTGACTGTAACAGTGTGATTGGGTTTAAGATTCAGGTTTGGTTTGATCTGAGTTCGAGTCCACCGAATCCAAAATATTAATAGAAAAAAGAATAATAAATGAGGTGACCCACTGGATTGGATCTCTAAACCACTAGTGGTCCAGAGAATAGAGAGTGCTAAGGTTGTCAATTGAGATGTGAGGCCCACGGCCCACCCTTGCATAAAAGAACAACCCGAACCAATCGTCCTGCGTGACCTCATCTCTCTCTATTTTAAAAATAAATAATATATATATCTGAGCTAAAAGAGATTAAGCTGCTGACTGATGACTTTATTGGTTAGAGATACTTTGGGAATATTATTATTTGTCAAAATCGTTATTAGTAATTCTAACAAGAAAGAAGTCGAAGGATGAATCCTATGAAAAAAAAAATTATAACAATATTAGTATTGTTGTTTTGTTGACTGTGAGTGCAAACTCATACAATACAATGCAGAGAATTTTCCTGAATTTATTGAGAAAAAACTGAGCACTTCTCCCCAAAAAGGACTTCAAAATAGATTTTTGTATATTAATATCGTAGCAGATCAGCGTCGCGCACGATAACATCGACTCGTCGCGGTGTTATTGGTGTACGATAGCATTCAGCCCTTTGTCCATTTAAAAGAGGGAGAGAGAGAGAGAGAGAGGGGAGAGAGAGAGAGAGATTTCTCGATTCCATTGAAGCTATGAATTGCCTCTCGATGCGGTTCTTGTAGGAGCTTTGAAAAGATCGGAAGGCGAAAAAGAGGTTGTGGTGGATTGATTGCGGGGAAAGATGTGGGGGCGATTCTATTGGGGGAGGAAGGGGGGAGAGGTGGGGATCGTGGTGGTGTTCGCTTGGCTGTCGAGCCAGGAGAGGCATCTGAAACCCCACCTCGACCTCTATTTATCTCTTGGATGGAGCTCTCTCGTTTGCCATGTCGATTTCCTCACCTTGTAAGTCTCACTTCTTGCTCATGCACTTCTTTTTCTTTTTTGTTTCCCGCAATTTTTTTTTTCATTTTTTGTATTAGCCTGTGAGAAATCGGTTGGAAAGATTTCTCCTTTCATGTATATTTGTTAATTAAATGAGAGTTTGTGGGTTTCGGAGGTGATCGGATGATCTATTGTGGAAGAGTCTCGTCTGAAAGGAAGATGCGAGTGGGATTTTTTAAAACGGAATTGTGGGGAAGAAGGGGATAATTCCATTGGATTTCACAAGCACGTTTCGGAGGTGATCGCATAATCTATTGTGGAAGAGTCTCGTCTGAAAGGAAGATGCTAGTGGGATTTTTAAACGGAATTGTGGGGAAGAAGGGGATAATTCCATTGGATTTCACAAGCATGGCAAAGTTTCTTGGCGTTTAATGACGATGAACAACATTTGATTTATTAATGTGACTCGGCAAATGTTGTATAAAATGCTTTGTGTTGGAAATATGGTTTACTTGTTTTACTTCTAGGGATCTTATTTTGGCGATCAAGAATTCAATATAACTACTCAAGTTTTAGACCACGATGGTATGACAAACAGCACCGTTAGTGTTCAAACTGATGTATTTATATGTGCTCTACTTTTGGTTCTATTGAATGAAATTCGTTTCCATTATTTGTTGTATCATTCCTTGAAATAGTTTGTTCCTTCATTAAATTGCTTTTATCATTCATTGTCCAGAAATTAGTCATTTCAACTCATAATGTATCAATTGATGCAGATTTTTTCCTGAAAAGGCTGCATCTCTAGCTGATGATATTCTCAAAGAGCTTGCTAAGGTCAGTTTGTACTCAAATAACTACTAGAATATTGCTCTGTCAACCTTATTATGGGATAGATACCTGTACGTTTTTTACCATGTACTTGATGCAAGGAGTGGTTATCCTAGTTTAGATTGAGCTTGAAAGGTCCTAAATTTTCCCTGAACGACAAATCCCGACCTACTTTCTTGATTAGCAAGTCTCTTGTTG
Source organism: Typha angustifolia (assembly GCF_048772165.1). NCBI lineage: Eukaryota > Viridiplantae > Streptophyta > Magnoliopsida > Poales > Typhaceae > Typha > Typha angustifolia. Next base: position 1,248,481 of record NC_133251.1, read on the forward strand.
AGTCATACCTGGATCCATGATATGAAATCATATTTCTTTCAATCTTGTACACTGTTTCAATAAAAAACATGATTCCTAAGCCTTATTATACACATATTCACATCTGCTCTATATGGCCTAAACTGCTGCTACCATCATTGTTTTTGTTTCTGGAATAACAGGAAGTAAAGACTCGGTCCTTACCAATCGTATTTGCATCTTTTTCTGGGGGATCGAAAGGTTGCATGTACAAGGTTATTCAGGTTCGTGCTATAAGCCTATAAAGGGATGTGGCAATATGATATGTTCCTAAGTATTTTAATTTTTTTCTTCTCTATTTTGGCAGAGTAGTTTCTTTCTTTGTTGTAACACTAAATATACATCTTTTTTTCTTTCCAGCTGATTGAGGGAAAATGTGAAGGGCAATCAGATCAGGTATGTTCATATTCTGTAGACTTAGTTGCAATATACTTTTCATCTCTTATGCTTGGCATTTGAAGTAATTTATGTCAAAATACACCTTGTAGCTTATTTTTTTTTTGCCATCTTTAGTGAATTCTTGAGATCAAGTTTATGTGATGAATTAGCAAGAGGCTCAATGGTGTCTCTGATTTTGCTTTTTCTTCTTATTCTCCTGAAGGATGAATATCAGCTGGTAAGGGACTGTCTATGTGGACAGATATATGATTCTAGTCCTGTGGATTTTACAAGTGACTTGGGCACCCGATTTGTCCTTCATCCATCTGTCCTCAAAATGTCACACCCTCCTAGAGTTTTATCATGGATGGCAAAAGCCCTTGCTTCTGGACTTGATACACTCTTCATTAACAGATTTGAAGCACAACGTGTTGAGTATTGGCAGACTCTGTATTCATCAGTTGTAAGGCTCTTAATTATTTAACATGATTTCCGTCTACATTCAATATTTATTTTTCTATACAATTTATTGGGTATACCTATATATGCAGAATGTGGGACCAATTCTCATAATTACTTCTGAAGACGATAAGCTTGCGCCATTTCCAATTGTTCACAACTTTTTTCTGCGTCTGCAAGAGTTGGGAGGCGATGTTAAAATGGTGAAGTGGAATAGCTGTCCTCATGTCGGTATGTTGCCAACTGATCTTAGCTTCAATCTTGCTGCTGGATAGGAAATTTTCAGAGGACTATTGTAATTTAAAGGAAATTTTCAGAGGACTACTGTAATTTAAAGGAAATTAAAGAACTAGGAATTTTCTGCTAGCATATCTGAAAAGGTTATGGAATTTGATAGTGTTAATTCACTAATTATTTTAAAAATTTAAGGTGTTAGAGAATGATGATTTTTATATTTGATATTTCCAAAAAGAATTTCTCACTTTTAGATTCTAAGACATTTTGAGAGATTCAAAAAGTGAACTTGAATTAAATAGATGAAGATTTTATATTTTTTTAAATAACAAATGAGTGTGGAAGGATTTAAACTCAGAATCTCTGTTATGATATTATGTTAATTTACTAACTACTCGAAAAACTTAAAGCTTATATTTTGTATTCAGCCAATATCAACGATTTCTCATATATGATGTTGGAGCATATATTTTTACAGATTAGTAATTTTTCATGTGATGTTCTTTCATTTACTTTTTGATCTGAATAGTTTTTTTGCTGTCCTATCCATTATGCAGGTCATTTGAAGTATCATGCAGATGAATATCGGAGTGCTGTAACTGAGCTGCTTCGCAAGGCTTCTATTGTCTATTTCAATAGAAGGCAACTGAACAGTGGCTCCAAAACCATGCAAGATCATCACGACCCCATACCTGAAACAGTCAGCAACCTTCGCAAAGCTGCTGCAGTACATTCAAATGAGAGCCTAAGAAGAGTAGCTGTTGCTCCAAGTGATCATTTTGTTTTGCCAAGCTCCATGGAATACCATGATAGCCAAGAAGATAAAAAAGCTGAGTTGTTCCACATGCAGAGTGCACCAAGCATCAATGCCGATGGGGTGCTGGGCCAAATCCTCTACGATGTATGTATCCCAAAGAATATAGAAGACTGGGATTTAAAGCCTGTTACCTCGGTAAACGGAACGCAGGATTTGGCTTCCTCCCGTCAGCACGGTACTTTTAATCCAATGAAATGCATATGGCGCTCCAGATTGTAGAGTTTTGGCATGCGAAAGATGCACTTACTGGATCTGTGATGAGGATATTAATACTTCTCCAGGACGATAAACCTTGAAGAACACATGCTAGATATTGTGTAGAATAACAAATAATTGGCAATAATGCCATAGCATTTTTCCTAACGAATTGTACAGTCAGCTTGCTTACATTATGTATTGTACCTGTGAGTCTGTAAAGGAGAAACGGGCTTTAATCTTATGAATTCTTGCAGTGATTAATGATTGTTGAGGGAAAAGGGATGAAATTAGTATATTCTTCTTTGTGGAATTCCTGCAAGTTGACTGTTTTGTGGTGAACAAGAACTGAGTATTGAACACAATGGATAGTATAATATTGCTTAGATTGAACAGATTGCTTCACCGGATAAAGAAAAAGATAATATTCTGGACAAGAGAAACAGAAAGTTTTCCTTATATTTCTTAAACTTCATTAAAATGTACAAATAAGCGCACATCTCTTGCATAAAAGTCCTCCAGCTTTTGAATTTGAAGTTTTGAATCCCAGGGCCACGTTTCGTCTTCCCATACGTCCGTCCCCCTCTCCTCTCCAAAACCCGAGCCCGAGAATTAAACCGTAACCAAAACCTCTCCTCTCCTCTCCTCTCCTCTCGTTCCTTCAATAGACAACAATGGCGCCCTCTCTCTCCTACGAGGAACTCCGCAAGAAGAAGCTCGAAGAGAACAAGAAAAAGCTCGAAGAACTCAACTTGGGCCACCTCTCCGTTGCCTTCCGAGAAGCCACTACCTCTCCTAAGCCTTCTCCGGTTTCCGACTGACCCACCTCTTCGTTTTCCATTTTCTTCTAGTAGGCCTTCTCTTCGATTTGACATCTAATTGATCTTTTCTTGCTCTTTCTATGTTAAAGGTGAAGTCTTTGAAGCGGAAGGCTCCACAGGAACAGGGAATCGTGGTTTTGAGGAGGTCGAATCGTGTGGCTAAGTTGCCGGAGCCGCCAAAATATCGAGAAGTATGCAATCCTTCACTTCTTATGGACTTGGAGGATTTCTATCAATCAATATTACTTAGTATATTATCTTCTAAACTAATGCTTTCTAGGTTGTTCTAAGTCTCTGCACATAGCTTCGTAACCTTTGAGAACTTGTTAACCGTTTAGCTACAAACTGCATTTTTTATTCCATTTCTCTTACATTGGCATGCTCTCTCTTCTAGATTCAATTTAGCGTCTTAAAAAACCTATAAGATATGGCAGAGCTGAGAAAGGCATGCAGCAATGGATGAGTTCATGGATTGAAGATCTATTGGATTTACATATAACTCATAGTAATTCATATTACAGGAGGACTTTTGCTAATGTCAATTATCTTATAAGTGTCATTTAATCTGCGAATTTGTTATCATTTTTCGAAGTTTTTTTTTTCTTCTAATTTATGTGCTTTGATAGGAAGCTTGGAATGTTGTAAAGAGGCCTAGAAGGTCTGTCGCTTTGTCCTTGCTCTAAACACTTGTGTTCTCAACTTGTATAACAACTATAAGATTTATCTAATGGTACCGTTAGCACTTTAGGACTTATAAGAGGAGAGATTTGTCGCATCGAGTATATGCCTCAGATGAAGAGAGGATGTATGCTCAAACAAAAGCAGAAGAAGTTGAAGAAAAACTTGGTTGCGAGCTTCCTACTTTTGTAAAGCCCATGCTTCAATCACATGTTACTGGAGGATTTTGGCTGGTAACTTTATTTTTGAATACAGATGTTGATGTGGTATTCTAGTTTTTATTAGCCGTTGCTCTTTTGATTCAATTAGATTGTTGATGATCTTTAAATAGGGTCTTCCTACCCAATTTAGCAATAGTTACCTACCAAAACACGATGCTACTGTTACTTTAGTTGATGAAATGGAAGAGGAATTTGACACTGTTTACCTTGCGAAGAAGAGAGGTTTGAGTGGTGGATGGAGAGGCTTCTCTATACATCATCAATTAGTTGATGGTGATGCACTGGTTTTCCAGTTGATTAAGCCTACCACATTCAAGGTACTGCATTGATAGTAAGAATATAGTCAAATTCAAACAATATTCTTTAGGCTACCATTTTTATGTTCCTTTTCAGATTTTTTTAAAATACTTCAAATTATGACATCTTTATTTCTTTCAATGTATCTCCCAGGTCTATATAATTAGGGCGAGTGGCTATTATGATAAATGATGTTGCTTTGAGCCCTCCAAAATGCAAATGCAACAGGTGATTAATACTAGTTATTCTTCCATTCATTGTGTTTAAAGTTTTGTTGTTCTTTCGTTTCGGATGAAGGATTTATAGTACTGAACTTTATTTGCTGCCTACCGTATAAAATATGACAAGGTTTAAAGATGGACAACTGACCAAAAGAAGTAGAGACTAATTTCTCTACACAAAGAAATCTTTCTCTTAGAATGAAGGGCATCCATATAACTAAAAGCTTTACTTGAGCTTGTGAGACTAGTTTTTCCCTCCCCAATAACTGACATTCTACTATCGCACAATTCTTTGACTGTATAACAGAAGAAAAAAAAAAGACTTTTATTTACGCGAATTGCATTTGTTGCCACTGCATTTCTGCCAATCCTAGTGCTGTAACTGTCAAATATTAATGAACTATTCTTTTGTTTTGCAGGTATAAGTTGGTCAACTTCATGGAAGAATTGGAGGAGAGAGTTTCCACATGTTAGTTGGTTTTAATTGTTAAGGAGCACCTATAAATATTTTACTATCTAAGTTATGGTCAACTCCTTAGGAATTAAGACTGTACTTCAAATTCTGACATACAAAATGTTGTAAATACTACAGTAGTTAGAAATAGTGAGATGTTCTAACTTATATTGCTATTACCATCTTTTGCTCCTGTCTTGATCAATTTACCTTCTCCATTGAATGCACTGTGTAATGTTTGAAGAGCCAATTTATCTGTTCATTAGAAAATGAAAATGCCAAATGTGTTCATGAATACTTCATTTCTGAAGCTAATGAATGTTTATATGGTGATGTGGTCAACTGACTCAATAAAAATTTGTTTCGAATATTTGCTGGCGCTTATATTAAACCCTACGGACTATCTCATACTTCATTTACCTGAGTAAATTTAGAGAAGCACATCGGCGTAAAAACACTTCTGGTCAATAGGCTCAACTGCTTGTTTGTCTAATATTAATGTTTTGACATATATTGTTTCCTGTGTGGATGGCTTGAAATATAATTTGTCTGCCAAATCTCAGTACTCTTGAGTTACTCTCTGCAATTGGAAATACTTTGCAGTCCAGGATTGGCTGCTAAGTTAGATTAAGATTTTATTTCTTTTCTACTATAACTGCTGCAGCCTGCATGATTTGGCTACCAATGAAGGGATCTGAAGTATCTTAAAATGCAGCAACTTCTTGCAGTTGGTGCTGCAGTGTGTTTTATCTTATCCTCTTCAGACCTGGCATTTGACTTGGTTTATTCTTCAACATGAGAAGCATTTGAAAAGAGAAACCTAGCTCAGGATAAGATTCTTTGACAAGTTGGTGAACTGCCTGCAAGAAGAAACTGGGGCTTTGCCATGAAACTCATTGACTATATAAGTTGATATACAAATGGTGTGAGGCAGTGAGTTAGTGGGAATCATCCCACCATGTGTTAATTAGTAGCCTCCACGCATTTCCTATGCTAGTTTATTCTGTTTAATTTATCTACCTATGTAGCAGATCAAATCTTCATAGTTTTTAATATATATATATATATGAGTCTGATTTCTTTTCCTTTCTTTCTTTATTTGCCTTAATCTTTTCTCTCCTTTGATAAAGGATAGTGAAGGTTTCTTGAAGGGAGAAAAAAATAATTATTATTTAATGTGTTATTATTATCAACTATGGTTGCCTGCATGAATTATCTCCATAAAGATTCAAGTAATTGGAGAGGAAGTATTGATCCATTGATCAAGTCTATTTTTTTTATTTTTTTTGTGCTGAACAATATATATATATATATATTTATTAGTTCTAATAGGAGATAGACACCTGGAAATGTAATGCTATTTAGAAAAGTAAAAGAAAAAAACCCAGCTGTTACTTGAACATTTATTTTATATTTATTGTAATTAATCTGACAGCTGAGAGTTTTCTTAATGCTTTGCACGTTAAGCTTCCTTTTTGTTTAATATGTTGAAACATTAAAAAGGCCAATACGCGGATGCTTCACCCTCTCAATCCAACCTCTCTTTTTCTCTTTTATCATCGATTTATTTATACAGATATATCCAAATTCGAGGGTAAATCTCTCCCTAAGCATGGATCGTCAAATCTAGTTCTCTGATACCAAGTTGTGTCTTGCCTTCCATATATTCTACTCTTGTTCCCTGAGAAAATTTGAACTTTTTCCCCCATTGTTCATGTTTCTTCAGAAAGATTGCAACTTTGAAGGTTTTGAAGGATCTGGCGAAGTGGGTCTGACGGAGACGAAGGCGGGAGAAGGGATGGTGCCATTGGCAGTGTTACTCAAGCGAGAGCTATCGAATGAGAGAAGCGAGAAGCCGGATATATTGTATGGGCAGGCGAGCCAGAGCAGGAAAGGGGAGGATTTCACTTTCTTGAAGGCCGAGTGCCACAGAATGGACAAGAATGGTTCCACCACCTTCTCGGTCTTTGCGGTAAGAGTACCTCTTCTTTAAATTGGTTTCGATTGTTAGTTTTGAGTACTTTTGAATCTCTTGGAGGAACATACCCATTTGCATTTGTTGGTAGAAATTAGCCAAATTTGATTAAGAAGGGTTGATGAAGAAGTTTGTGCCAGATGGTATCTTGGTATTGTTATGGGAGTCTATTCCTGATTTTGTGGTATTTATGTATCTTTCTCAGTTTCTCTGTTTCTTTATTTACGGGATAGCATAAAATTGCACCATGTCATCCTGTATTCTCAGATAAAGTCCAAATATTACTTTAATCTGCGAAAAAAAAAAAGATGATCAAACTTTTTGGATAACTTGTGTGAAGATTTATGGCAACAGTGGTTATTTCATCTCAACTCTAGTCAATTCTCCAAGTTGGTACTCCGCTGGTCTGTCTCCTTCCATTAGTTGATTCCAATTAAGGCATCTCGTAATAATCCGCTAGTCAACCTTTTTCCTTTCTTTTTATTTTATGCTTTCTACTTTTGATTTTCTTAGGATCCTAGAATCAATTCTTTTATTAATGTTGGAAATCCGGGCCACAATAAATAAGAAAAAAGGGGAATCACCAGTAAATCATCTTCCATGTTAATTTGGATTTATATGACATTGCTTGCATGGGCTTGCTTATTTACGAACTAATTAATCTTGAATCCATGCCTGTTTTTTCTGGAACAGTTTTGATGGATAGCTCCATTAGTAATATTTGTTAGAATAACTCTGTCCATATTCTTTGCAGCTTTTTGATGGACATAATGGGTCTGGAGCTGCAATTTATTCGAAGGAGAATCTTCTAAACAATGTTTTGGGTGCTATTCCTCCAAAACTTAGCAGGGAGGAGTGGATAGCAGCATTGCCAAGTGCACTAGTTGCAGGGTTTGTTAAAACGGATAAAGATTTCCAAGAAAAAGGCATGAACCTAGTAATAACTGTCTGCTTTATTTGTGATTTGAGTTTTTAATGGAAGATTCATATTCAATTTCATTTATTTCCAAATTTCCTTTTTTTTTCTTACTAAATCTTATGATTTCGTATACTAAAGTTTGCGCTTCCGTTAGATCTTCTGGCAGTAATGATTCAGCTTCCTAAATTACAGATATTCTATGTAATGGTTCTGCCTATGACAACTTACAGGCCATATTGCTGCTAACATTACATAGAGAAGATGCAAAATAACCCTGGGATCAAGTTCTAGTAGCTCTTTATCTGACAAGTGGCAAGTCTCTACATGATAAAATATGAGGCATCTGTAATGAAAAGATGAACTAGAAACAGAGTATCGTTAGTGACTTAATTCCAGTATCTCCAAGATAATATTATGATAATTATTCTCTTCTTATGTTTTTTCATGTCTCCTTTTATCAGCAAAAGAATGTATACAAGTTTGTGATGCTACTGTCATTTCTGTTTCTTTTCAAGACGAACATGTGATTACTAAATGTCGATATGTTGAAACTTGACATTTTCACAGCTTCAAACATTCTACACTATATCTTTGTTTTACAGTTTGTGCTTCAACTCTAACTTAATTAGTAAAATGTTTTTTCAGCGCATACTTCAGGAACGACTGCAACGTTTGTCATAATTGATGGGTGGTTTGTTACTGTAGCATCAGTTGGTGATTCACGTTGTATACTTGAATCTGCTGAAGGTTCAGTTTACCATTTGTCAGCAGATCACCGGTTGGATGTTAATGAGGAGGAGTATGTCTACGCTGCATGACTTTTCTCTGTTATAGTTAGTTTATTTCCTTTTTCTTTTTCTGATTTTGGATTAGTTCATCACAGGGTCGAGCGCATAACATCAAGTGGCGGTGAAGTTGGGAGAATAGTTATTGCTGGCGGTGCTGAGGCATGTTCCTTGCAAATCATTTTATGTTTTTAGAGTGTATTTGAAGAAAATGATTAAGCTTTTTAAAGTTTATTCCTTTGTAGACTCACGTGTCACATCATAAGTTTATAATTTTCTTTCTTACTTTGGAAGCACTACGGTTCTACTTAATTTTCCGTATACTCATGCACATGTATATGCATGTGCCACAAAGAAATCAGAGGTGTGCTTTGTTCTGTCTAGTGCATATGAAAAATACTGAGTAAAATTGTACAAGAGTGACCATGTTTCTCTGTTTTGTAGTCACCATTAATATATTTAATTGTTATGTTGTATTTCAGATTGGCCCTCTAAGGTGCTGGCCAGGTGGCCTGTGTCTGTCAAGATCAATTGGTGATTTGGATGTTGGTCAATATATAGTTCCTATTCCTCATGTGAAACAAGTGAAGGTCAGTAAGTTGCTTATTGTTAGTGCAAATGTGTCATGATTTCCAACATTTCTAATTGAACTGATATTTTGAGCCTTTTTATAACATGTTGGGGCTTTCCTTAAGTCTATATTCAACAAACAGACGCACATGTATGCCTCATGTCTTATAAAGTAAATAGCTAATGGAGAGCCTTGATATCATTCAATTGTTGTTTCAGTAATTTTGTCATGGTATTGTTGTCCAAGACCTCCAATTTTTCTTATGGGTATTACAGGTCTAATAAGGATATGATCTTGGATTTGTCTTCATGGCTTAAACTCCTAGTTACATGTATTACACATAAAGCAGCAAGCAGATACTTTATGCCAGTGTTATGATTTGGTTATGAATCAATTGTGGTGGTCAAAAGTCAAAACAGATTGCGTCATGGCAGCAGTATTTATGCTGTCATCACATGTCATGTTTATGCATCTTACCATAAGTGGGTCTTATATTTCCATCTTGTTCTTACCCAATGAAATTATGAAACAGTTCTCCGGGGTACGAAGGATGCTATCTCACTGGCTTGATTTATATATTAAAAGATTTTTAAAGTAGTATTATGCTAATATATGTCATACAAATGAGCATCTTTCTGTTTCAAAGATATTGCAGTTTGTAAATCTTCTATAATTGATACAGCTGTCCAATGCTGGAGGACGACTTGTCATATCAAGTGATGGTGTGTGGGATGCTTTAACATCTGATAAGGCTGTTAGTAGTTGTCGGGGTTTGCCAGCAGAAGTTGCAGCTGATCGAATTGTCAAGGTACTTCTTTATAAGCTATAATTGTTACCTTACTATTACTGCTATTTTGATGCTGACTTATTTCCACACACAGGAAGCTGTGAAGGTAAAAGGACTACGAGATGATACTACCTGCATCGTTGTTGATATATTACCACCAGAGAAGTTGAGCCCTCCTTTGAAAAAGCCAGGAAAAGTGGGAATCAAATCTTTGTTCCTCCGAAAATCTTATGAGTCCCTGCCTGATGAGTTGGATCGAGGCTGTTGTGAACCAGACGTTGTAGAGGAAATATTTGAGGATGGATCTGCATTACTTGCACAAAGGTCAATATGTCCTAGCAGAAATTTAATTAGTAGTTTTGCATTGCATCACTTGATGCCTTTTTCATTGTGCATTCTTCTACTAGATTTTACTGGCAATTTTGATAGTTATAAATGCATCAATTATTTTTGTCACTTCAGTTAATGAGTGCCCAACCTGAAAAAAGAAGTTACTTCCATCAATGAGACATAGTTTTGACATTTGACAGTTTTACTTTTCAGTGAGATTCATTTAGCACTAAGAGATGCATTGTTGGAGTTCTAGATCCTATTCTTGGTGATATCATAGGACTAAGTGCTGAAAATGCTTACCTTTTCAGTTCTTACCATTTTGTAGTAGGAAATAAAGTAGGTGCCTACGATCCAACCAATTAGGAAAGAATCAACACATTCCATTTCCGGAGCAATATCAATTAGACTTACAACTTTGCTTTTATGTTATATGTATATACTGGTGGGAGATGTACATTGCAGCCTCTGAACACATAGGAAAGCATTCGGATGTGGCAATAGCGATATTTCTCCTATGGTGAAAGTCAACTAATAAATGACTTGCATGTCTGGTTATGGAGCCCTTCAATTAAACTTTCCAACTTTATTTAAATCACCATTTTTAGCGGGTCGCAAGGGCATGGTAGTTGAGTGACTTATACATTGCATAATAAAGCATTAATTTCTTGAATGTTTGGTATGGCATGCCAGTACTTTTTCTTTCATTTCCTGATGTATGTGGTCAATCTAATAGATATTCTTTGATGCTGGTGATCAAACATTATCCTTTCAGGTTGAGTTCAGAACGCAGCAAGTTTAAGCAGTTCAAGTGTGCAGTTTGCCAGGTAGAGATGAAACAAGGAGAGGGTGTTTCTATTCATACAAATTCAATGAGACCTTCAGGAGTTGGTCCCCGTAATGGTCCTTTACTTTGTCCAACTTGCGAAGCAAAAAAAGAAGCCATGGAAGGAAAACTGCCTTCACCAAGTACAGATATTACATTATTTTCCCTATCTATGATGTCAAACATTTATCTTACTGGTTTCTAACTTTGTTCCTGACAATATGCAGATTGTGCATCTAGAGTTTCCACCATGATCATTTAGTCACGGGCAGTGTTGGTTTTAATCATTTTAAGCTGCTTCCCCCCACATCACTTGTGGTGATTTCTGCTGACAAAACAGAGCTTACAAAGTACCTACGATAATTGGTTCCTTTGCTGATGATCATCGACGTCCATCTAACAGTGCTTTGTGCGGCAAAACATTGTCAAATAGGGCACTGCATCTTGAGACCAGACTTTCCTTGTTCTTTTTGGTGTGTCTATATTCTTATGTGTGGGTTTAATGAAACTTGGTATAGTATCTGATCAATTAATTGTACATTCGCTTTAAGACTTTGAGAAGCAACCTTCTGTCCTTTTTCCAGAGAGAGTTCTTTCACTAATAAATTCATTGGTTGTAGTAGGGCCTGAGATAACCCAATTCTTTCTAGGTTCTTTGCCATGTACATATCAAGAACAAAAGGAGCTCTGTCTAGCTTGTACCTACTGAGATCTTGTTTGAATTTTTTTTTCTCTTTCGGACTTCTTTGTGGTCCATATGAAATAAGACTACAGTGCTTGTTCCAGCAAACGGATTTCTTTGTTTGTTTGAAGTATTATACATCTATTTCTCTTGAAATCAAACGGCTCCACTGTTTATGTTGAAAATTGTGGGTAGCTTTCTTTTGCATCACTGTGACAATTTCGTTTCTTTCTCTAAATTTTGAACCTCCTTTCAGTGAACTATGTAAATACTCATTATTTTCAAATATAAATTAATCTTCACTTCTTTGTGGGATTCAAGGAAGGTTATTTTGTTCATTTGACCTTTGAATCTTTTACGTAGAGTTGAGCATAATCTTTCGTCGAAATTAACATAATGCTTAGCTCAGTAAGTATAAACTGAGAAACTCATCCTGAACCAGTGATCATCAATATGCTATGAGATCTTCTTGTCTAACAGAGGAGAAGACAGGAATTTTTTTTCTTTTATTCAAATTGATGCACTCCATTAATTTTTCTTATGATCATGGAAAAGAAAGCATTTGGATGTACGGAAAAGAAAGCATAGATACATATATATCTCTTATGATCATGATGTATAGCTATAATATTCAGTTGCAGGTGTAATCAAATTATATAACCTTGAAGCTAATCTGTGTATATCTTCATTCCTAACTTTTTCTGGGCAAAGGTAACAAGATTCTCAATCTCAGCATCATCAATGAAGCCATTGTGATTGACATCAGCGCGGCGAAACGCCCTTCTGCTCTTCCAAGTGGTAAACCGCCCAACTCGGCTTCGAACCGCCTCTCGCAGCTCATCCCTACTGATCTGACCATCCTTATCAGTGTCAAACTTCTTCAGCCACTTCTTGAAGTCCTCCACCGTCATGTCTCGGTTGGCGGAGCTGATGTGTTTGATTGCCATGGTCGCTCTTGCAAATGTTTTGAGACTTAGAAAGCTAGAACGCAGTGTGCAGTCGAGGAACCTCTCAACTCTCTTTATATAGTGAGATAAGTTGACAGCTATATCTGGATGCTCTGTTCCTTGTTATCGAGAGTGTGAGATATCATGACCAGTTTAGAACTGTTGCAGCCATAGAATAAAATCACGTACCATGACACTGAATTGAACCGAAAGCATGATGACTTGGAACCTCTGTAGTCTTCTTCCACAATTATTATGGAATCATTTTCATGCGTATGTGGGGGGGTATATCTGATTTTAAATCGGACTCGTGTTTGCATTGCAGTTTAACATACCTAGTGGGGATAAGATTGAATGAGTTAAGCCCAACTGGAGCATCTTTGACAGTTGGACTGAGTCTAGAAACCGTGTTTTGGCGTAGGTCTTCTTGATTCTTGGGAACTAGGGAATAGAATTTTATAAAGCTTGAAAAAAACTTCTGGAATAAAGTTTCAGTCTGATGCTCATGGAAGTGATATTGGATTCGAAGTGGGGATGAAATATCTGAGAACTTTGCAGTGGAAGAGTAGGTAGGTTCCTAGTCCCTTCTTCAGCTGTCTTTGTTGAATAAATCTTAATCTTGGCAATCATATAGATTCCCTGTCGTTGATGCTTATACAGTAGAAAGTAGTGCAGTTAGGTGCATATTCAGATTAGTCTGTCGTAGACGTAAATCGCTTTATAGTCCTCAAAATAAGATTACAAATTCAGATATCAATGGCTCTGCAATTCATACAAAAGAAAAAAAAAAAAATCTCTTCAAATGTTTTTGAAAGCCTATACAAATGAATTACAAGCTTACACCAAAACAACATATCAAACAAATCAAATTTAACTTATTACGCATGTACAATAACAATTATCTGAATACTTGTCCATGCAATGCATGAAGAAAAGAAGAAAAAAATAGATGTTCCATCACTTCTATTTTTGAGATTTTTTTCTGGATATGAGCATCACAACTCGCGGGAAAAATGATTTCTTCTTCTTCTTTTGCTTAGGATCATCGGATATAGGTTCGTCGGGGCTACCCTCTGACATACACAACTTCTGATCTGATATGGAATGCACAGCAATGTCGCATTTTTCCTCATTGTAGTCCTTCTTTTCAGTATCTCCATCGGATTCCATCAATAGATTTCTCAAAGGATTAACAGCATTTTTAGCAACCTCACAAGATTTACGATGCTGTTCAGTTTCACTTCTCCACTTCCTCAATTCATTCTCCAGACCCAATTTTTCTACCTTAGCATTTTCTTCCTTCTCTAGTGCAACTCTCAAGGCTTCCCTCTTTTCATTCATAACCTTGTATGCTTGATTTATTCTCTCTGAAATTTTTGACTCAGTCTCCTTTGCCAACTCAACTTGCGAAAATGCTTCTCCCACAGTCTGATGCAAAAGCTCTTCAGCTTCATGAGCTCTCTTACTAAGAGTGAAATACTCATCGAAATGAAGGGCCACTAGTCCAGGAGATTGTTCTCCATTACTTCTGGCCTTCTCACTCTCTTGCAAGGAATGAATTGCACTAAGTGCAAGATTCTCTGAGAATTTTGCTGCCTCTATTTCCTTTATAGCTGCACGTAATCTGATCTCGGTGGTGGTTGCACCAGCTTTGGCTTGTTCAGCTTCTTCCTTGGCCTTCCTTAGATCTTCTTGTGCGACTAGCACAGCCGACTTAGCTTGTTCTGCTTTCTGAGCTGCTTCTTGCAGCAATTTTGGTAGCTCCACCATTTTTTCTCCTGCTTCTTTCTCCTTTTCCCGAACCATCTCTATCTCTCGTTCTGTCTTACTGAGCTCATCCTGAAGAGAAGTAAGAGTTACAAATGCCATCCCTTTCCTCTGCTGCAAGGTGATGAGGGTTGTTTTCTCTTTATCCAGCTCTTCTCTGAGGGATGAAGCTGCAACTCTTAAACAGTCAACCTCATCTTTTACTCTCTCTATAATGCCTTTGTCTTCCTCAAGCTCCTTTATCATTGAATCTAATGCTTCTTGGTGCGTTTTCTTAGCTTCCTCAGCGTCAAGATTCAATTTTGCCTCCATGTAGGCTTCTAACTCAGCCTTGAGTTCAAGTAGCAAAGTGGATGCTTCGTGTAGTTTCAACTTCAAATCTTTTGCAGATAGAAGCTTCTCATTAAGCTGTTGCACTTCCTCTTCTGCTTGCTTAACTTCTTTATCCCAAGTAAGGCAATCCTGTTCGCGTGCCAAACTTGTACTGATCCTAAGTTCTTCTGCTTCAAGATGTGCAGCATTGGCCAACTTCAGTGATTCCTTAATTTCAGTAAGCTCTAGAGTGAGTTCGTCTACCGACTTCTTAATCTCCTCCTTTACAGAAGCAGCTTCTTCCATTTTATTGTTTGATATGTCCCTTTCTTGAACTAAAGCATCATAGTGTTCTTCCACTGTTACCAGCTCCTCTTTTGCGGACTTGAATTCTGCAACTGCAGTTTCATGCTTTGCTTTCGCGACCGCTAGTTGCAACTCCATTTCTTCAACTCTATTTTGAGCGAGTTCTGCTTCCTGCTTTGCCTGGTCCTCCTCAGCCTGTGCTCTCTTCAGATTAAACTTTAGCTCTTCTATGAGTCTCTTGGTGCTCTCTAGCTCCTCAAGTACTTCTGCTTTAGCCTCTTCTGCAGCTTCTAATTTCTTTTTATATGCCGCAATTTCTTTCTGTACTTTCTCAAGTTCAAACCTGTGATCCTTGCGTTTCTGAAAATATTCAAGCTTATGTCATAGAAGATTCAATATATTGTGAACTGAGAAAAATAGATATGTTCAAACAAATGCAAAGACAACTTCTCGAGAAAGCTACTGTTAATTAAACTTCATAGAGGAGGAAAACTAAATACAAGAATCTGCATTACCTCTAGAGTCTTTGCTCTCTGAGCTTTCCAATCAACACTTCCACCAAACATTGTAACAGAAGCCTTAATGGATTCAAATTTTGCATCCAGCTCAACGAGGGCCCTCTCTGGATCTATACGTTTTGAATTGCGCAGATGATTACTTGAATCTGATGCCTTCTTTTGCATATTTTCGATCCTTATTTGCTTCTCAGGCCTTTCCATTTTGCTTTTGGTTTCAACTAGTGGAATTGGAACATCATTGAGCAACTCAATTGCTTTTCCGATTGCAATGAAATCTGCAGGACTGTTACTAATCTGAACATCAGAAACTCTGTTAGTAGTGCCATCATCAAGTTTATATGGATTGCTAACAACTTCTGGTAGCAAAGCGGCGGAATCATCTTGACTAGTCTTTGATTTATCCACCATAGTAGGATGATCAAATGAACTAATCACTTCTGTTGACAAAGAATCATCAATAGGAGTCTTTGATTCAAATGGGCTCTCTGGCTCAGTAGGCTGGATCACTGCCTGCATATCACCCACAACACCTGCTCTGTGATGGCCATTGGTCTCAGAACCTTCATCAGTAATTGAAGAGATTGGAGGTTCTGGAGAAGTTGGTAGATCACCACCTTTTGTTTCTTCCATCCCTCAAAAAGCCAGTTCTTCACTTCTATTCCTTTCTGCATATTAAAGACAAAATAAAGGTTCAAGATTAGGAGAATAAAGAAAAGAACATAACAGCAGTCTACTTCCACAAAATATATCTCAGATACTTGGCAAAGATATAATTGTCCATAATTATTTCTGAAGTTTATTCCTTTTATGATGTCAAAATTCACTATTTACTGCATTCAAAACATTTTTTTTCCGAAATAATATATAACAACATTTCAGATCATGCCTGTTCAATTTATTAGTATGTCTTCTTCATTCTACATACTTCCAGGTGCAATTTATCTCAAAATGGACCACTTCTTGGGGTTATAAGAGATGGATTGCAAAAGTTTGCGACGAATATATTGGAAAAAATAACATTTGTGGAGAATAAGACAAGGATTCTGTTCAATAACAATGCAACAATTTTTCAACAAGATTCAAAAGAAGCAAGATGAAGAAGTTGTGAAAGCAAAAAAATGTATTACACACTGGAAGTTCCTCTGTCAGGATTCAGCAATGGAAGTTGCGAAAGTGAAATAGACAACTACTGTCCTCTGAAATTACTCTGTTCGAAAGCTATAATCTATGCAAATCTGAGAGATATTGAGTCAGGAATACAAACAATTGTTCATGCGAATGAATGACTTGGGAAAATATATAAATATATATACCAACCTGGGTTTTCTCCAAATTCGTCATCAAACACCCATAAAAACAATTAAAACCTCTTGGGAGATTAAAGCATCCCATTTCATACTAGATTTCAGCAACCAAAACCATAATATTTAAGACGTAGCGATGTCCGTTTCTAACAAACTAAAAACTAAATCTAACAACTAAAAGAAGGACAAAAAAAAATTGGCATACTCGAGTTTCTGGGTACCTTTTTCCGACCAAACGAAAAGGAAAGATGAGAACTGACTTCTTTTTTCCGTGCGACAGAAACAGAAGCAGAACCAGAACCAGAGACAGAATTCAAAGAGGTGCCGGGTCACGTGCGGCACGAGCACCTCATGAGGATTTATTTTATTTATTTATTTATTTATTTGTAAATATTACAGCTTTTATGGCATCATTAGGTAATATTTTTATTATATTAGAAAATTTGAAGAAAAAGATATGCTGGCCACTTCGAACGAGCTGACGACTAGCCGCCACTTGATTTAACGGTTCAATAGGACCTTCCGCATACAAATTTATATGCGTGAGAGAAGATCCGCCGTTCGTCTACTCCATGCTGGAGCGATGGACGGCGGACGCGACGTACTTTTTAACAAGGAAGTATGCGGAGCGGAGTACGGAGTCGGACACCTGGAAGAGAGGCACCGTTAGCTGTAGGATTTCGGTTAGCTGTTGCAAGCTAGGGAAGAACAACGGAGTGGATTAAGAAAAGGATTTTTCTGTAATTAAATGGTAATAAAATCTAGGGGGATTGTGTAATAACAGATAAGATGGAGATGGGGACATGGAATGGGTCTTGGGAAGAATGACTCTCTTTTTTTTTTGAGGGGGGGGGGGGGGGTCCATCAATATTAAAATTATATTTATATATATTTATGGGGTTCGAGTAAAGTTGATCATAAAATAAGTTCGATGATTAGATCGACTGTCCGGTAGAGATTCAAGCATAGGTGAAGTTGACAAGCTATTAAAAGATGGGTGAAGTTGACAAGATTGTCTATGACAAGAACAGTTAAGCTGCTTCAAATCGGTGCCTAGATAAGCAGGTCCATCTCATAGGATTACAAGGGAAATCTAAAGTACCAATACTTGCTAATGTTATTTACCAACTGGAAAAAGAACCTGGTTTACAGAAACAATGATCCTTTCCCAAGAGTACTTCGTCAGCTGACCAAGATGGAGTGCTTGTCTCATAGTTGGATGTAAAAAATAGATGAGACAAGGATAGAAATGTTTTCATGACTGATAAATAAAGATGAACCTCCAAAGAGTTCTATAAGTTTACAGCACTTGTAGGACAAATTTCTCAATTTAGACTTAGTTACATATCAGTCAGCAATTCAAGGTTGTATAAGACAATAGGATCATCAAGTTCTACACTTATAACGTAGGGAGGACACAGAAACTTAGTAACCATAGCCAGTCCTTCTCATCATCCTGACGAATTCATCAAGATCTACTTCTCCATCACCTGCAAAACACAGGAATGGAAATCTCAATTAGTCTGCCAATCTAAGAAGACAGAAGATCAACAGTAAAAAGTATCAGTATATAGAGCAAAAAGAATATAATCCTACGATTCTTGGAACAAAACAGAATAATCTCAGTATATAAAGTCTATTTCACTGTGTACAACTGAAATACTATTTGCTGACTTTCAAAGGCATATCTTTTTAGTATCTGACAAAACCATTTCTTCAAATGGTGGATTAACTGATGCTCAGCACATTATTTGCAAAAGAGCATTATATGAAGAATTATATAAATTAATGTTTGGTGGACCATTGATTTAAATCTGTGAATATGCAAAAAAAATTCACTTTGTTAAACAGATCATGAGGGTGCATAAATTAGGAGATAAATGGACAAAAGAATAGCTAGTGAGGAACTGATAAGGCCTTCTAGAGTGGTAATCAGGTAAGTGTGCAAACCAAGGCGCATTCACAAATATATAGTTAATTAAATAAGTAAAACGAATTAGAGTACCAACTTTCCCAGCTTAGTTATTTTCACTGTGGTTAAGTTGTAATACTGAAAGTTTGAATCTGTTCGTCATGTGCCTCCATAAGAACATCAAGAGATTCAAGATACAAAGTTAGTTGCTGGTTACTAAAGCTACCTGTACCTGCTTACCAACTGTGACTTTGCAAGTTTCCCATCAAATCAGGAATGCATGGTTATAAGTCTAGTACCATCCTACTTTCAACTTTCTAGAAAATGACATCCCCCTAAATGTCATAGAAGATAACCGGAATGACTGAATCAGCATAAGTAGCTTTAGTGTCACATAAAGAAAAGAAAGACTATCCACCATTATGATCTGCTTCTTCTATCATCTCTCTGATCTCTTCCACAGTAAAGTTCTCGCCCACCTCTTTAGCGATACGCTGGATATCAACCTCGGATATCTTTCCCTATAGTAAAAGTGAAAGCATTAATTATTAAAATAATCTGTGTAGTTTAACTAGTAGGATTTACAGTCACACTACTATCAACCAATATCGATGGCCCATTCAAATTGAAGATTCACATAATAACAAGTGGCATAAGACCTATAAATATTCAGAAACTGAAAGACATTGTTTTTCTAATGTTTTCCTACATCAGGAGAGAACAAATAGATATTCCTTGACTAATAAAAACTTGTAAAACCAGTGAAGTTAGTTTTATGCAATGGTTTGATAAATATTACGTTCACACTATTTGAGTTGTCGATATATGTATGTATCTGCTAATCCATCTACATATGCATTTATGATGGTCTTTTGTCTGCCACAGAAAGGGCCAACCTGTGTAGACCACATATAACATATCTGATCCTGAATCATCAATGGTCAACAAAATTATTTTGCCATACTTCATAGTAGGTCCTCTGCAGACAAAAATTTCCATCTTCAATTCTTATCTGATATCATTGATCCTTCTTGTTTTCCTTCTTATTTAGCATCGGTCAATAGCTTTAAGAGTTTAAACTTTTAGAATAATATGCAACTGGAATGCACCCAACTACTGCATGTGAAGTCTCCCAACCTGCTCACTCACACACGCCAGTTAATGAAACTTACATTATTATCTTGGTCAATAATTTGAAAAGCTTTTGAAAGTTCTTCCTTAGTATCCCTCTCTCCAATTTTGGCTGTCATCATGTGCACAAATTCATCAAAATCAATTGCACCACTGCCATCTTTGTCTACATCAGCAATCATCTGGTTAATTTGCTGCAATATCAAAAGAATCTTGTGCTTCAGCCTTGGATAACCTTTTAAAAGATTAACTAAAACTTCAAGTGCAAAAGAAAAGGAAGTGGCCAGAAGAAATTAGCACCACAGCTTACTCATTTCTCATTTGTCATGCTAGTAAACAAGAAAGTCACATATTAAGTTGTTAACAAAGATGCATTAACACAAAAAAAAAAGTAGCTTTCTGGGTACACAATAAAAGATTGTCGAAAGAGAATATAAAGTGCCACCATTTCTAACCAAAATCTATGCAAAACTGAAATGTTATTCACTTGAGACATGCGTTTGCCACCCAAAGTTCTGCAAGTAGAACATGATTGATGGGTCATAACAGAAGTCATCTATAGTTCTTCACTACTGAGTTACATAAAACCTACAAGCAAGAAAAGCTTTTATATCCCTTAGGATAAACCATGCTCTTCTGTTTAATGAGGATATTTATAATTAGTCAAATCCATCCAATGACCAAAGTCACACAGATAAAATATAAAGTTTCGATACTAATATCCTAGTAATTACGCATTTCCCTTACAGAACAATTCAGCTCATGAAAGTTCTGTGATCATACAGAGATATAACATACTGCCTAAGTATCTGAAATATGACAAGCATGGTGACTAGTAAAATATTTAGGAGTATGTGAACTAGGTGCATAGGCCTCCAGAAGTTTAAAAACGAAATAATCATTTTACTAAACAAAAATTTCAGAGAACTGAATTCTTATAGGTGCATCTGATGAAAATGGAAAACATGTAGTACCTCTTCTGTCATTTCAAATCCCAAGGCCCTGAAGAGAAAGTTAATCAATCAATAGCATAATTGCTGAAGTGAAATAAAATTTACTTCAAACCTATCAAATATCATCAGAAACAAATACCTCATGGCAACATTCAACTCCTTAGCATCAATAGTGCCTACAAGAGGATTATGATGTCATAATTTGATGAACAAATTGAACATTATAAAGATAAAGAGGAAATATATCATAATTGATCCATACCAGAACCATCAGTATCAAAGAGTTCAAATGCTTCCTTTATTTCTTGCCTCTTTTGTTGTGATAAGCCATGATTACGAGTTCTAGGCTTTGCTCTTCTAGATCTTCCCTTACCATCAAAACTATCCTACATGATTAAGAACTAATAGTCAACCATGCAAAACAAAACAAAAAAAGATACATACATACCAGGGACAAAGCTGAGAGTCAAGAATAGAAAATTTCAAAACTTGGATGAATCTGTCTAGATTTGAACTTATAGAAGCACTTGCAAATCAGAATACACTTGATTAAAGTAAAATATCCAGCAGAAAACATGCAGTGGACAACTACTCAAATGTTGAATAGCTTTACATGCCCCATTCCAATTACCAGAGGAGGCAAGTCTGGATATAGACTTATTAGTGATGAAAATGATGAAAACCATAACCACCAGTAGAGGAAGCATCATGCCTTCCCTACAGTGGAAGGAAAAATAAAATGAAAGATCTCCCTGTGCAAATAATTTTACAAAAGTATGTCCAGGATATGTTATGGTCAGAAAGGTCACAACCTTGTAAAGGAAGGAAAACACTAAAAGCACCCACAAATTGAAAAGAAAGATATTGTAGTGTTATGGCATCTCTATTTATCAAAAGGGCCACTGATGGGCTAATCTTCTTAAAAAATTTAACTCTTCACAATCTTTCTTGCTATCTTTATAGCATTGGGGCAATAAAATAGCAAGTGATTTTACAATTGTAAAAATTTTAATGTTAAAATAGACAATACAAGTAATTGTCACAACAATTGATCATAGCCATCTATGCAGGATATCAGAAATTGGATTTTCTACCTCTTACATTGTACATCCATCACATCATTCAAATTGAACAACAATTTTCTTTTTCTTGCTGACAAGATCCCAATCAAATCAGAATCAAGAAAATAGTTATACCTTTCAAAGCCTGTTGGATTTAGGGTTTCAGTATATTAGACGTGAGCTTGATCAATCAAGTTTCCTGAGTTATAGGACAGCGTACGTAATGGCCTTAACCACAAAACTAAGAAAGAAAATTTCTTAGGAGGTGTAATCCCTAACAATTGAAATGGTAAAATCCAACCCAATCCACGGAGTAATACAAGAGGAGCCCTAAGTAACTCGCATCAAATTTCAATTCCCATTACTACCTCATGGTCTGCAATAGATTCAAAGATAGCAAACCCTAACACCAAATAGGAAGAACCACCGATTCCAACACGGAGGAAACCGAGAGTGTTGCATCAGAAAAGATCGAAGCGAGCAAGGAGAGGAAGAACAAAGCGAGATCGTTCGCGGGCATACCATTAGATCTCTAGCGAGGTCTCTCTCCGGATTAGCAAGAGGCAAGCCGGTGGATCCAAGCTGCGGCCTTTCGCGATCTAATATATATTACAGGAGTTCTTTCCTTTGCGGAAACTTCTATAACGCGGTCCCACAGCAATTGTAGCCGGTTTTGCCGGTTTTGCTTTGTACTAGTTACACTCGGTACCGGTTTCCGAATTAAAGAAATTTGGATACTTTGTAACATAGACCCTGAAATATTGCTAGTCTTTAAAAGAAACCCCTCATTTATTTTTATAATATTTAAGAAAAAAATTCAGAAACTGGGGGATTTGAACTTTGAAGCACCTGACAAATAATAGTTTTTCGATCTCTGTTGTCAAGTAATAAGTCTCCAAGCTGCTAATTTTACATTCTACTAATGTAATCTAATATGTTTAAATTTAGTGTAGTCAATGGGATGAAATTCTTTTACAAGAATATTTGAATTTAAATCTTAATAGCATCGGTATTTAGTATTTAGTGAGTCCAAGTAAAATAAATTCTCTCACAGAAAAGTGACCCAGTATCACATCCATCATGCCTGCATTATAATACACGACACAGAAACTATCTCAGATTCAAGGCAATGCTACTCAAATCTTATCTAGTAGATTTACTAACTCCAGAGTCAAAAGGAAGAAGAAACAACATTGCGAATGGACATCATAACTCCTCTCATATGTACAAGTGATCACCTCTTGGCTAAAGTCTGAAAATTTAGTTCGACTCTGCAACTAATTTCACATCTTCCATTTTCATATACCTTGAATGCAAAGTAGATGCTTCGCTAACTTGATCTTCGTGTTGCTCGCATTGTAACCGCAACATTGCAAACCAATACGTTCAGCTTGTCAATTCCAGATTGTCACGAAGGCAGGTTTTATGTGAAGAAAGCCAGCCATAATGTTTGGTGAGTTTACACGGTGATCTCTATCCTTTCCTCTTGGATGACCATGGTTCTCACCTGAACCTCATGCTGCAAGTGGTTTTCCAAATCCAACAACCTGAAGACACCAAGCGACCGATGCAAATAAGGTTACTCTCACAAAGAAAACAACTTGCAGTCATGATATATATGTACATGGAATATAAATACAAAATGAGAATAATGCTTTACTTGTTACTGAGCATTTCAGCAGCTGGAGTCTCTGATCTCTTCTTCTTGCATGCTCTACTTGATTCCACCTCTACTTCAACTTCCTCGTTAATAAAATTCTGATCCGACACCTCTGAAGAAAGATAAAAGGTATACTCTTACATTTTGGACCATCTATGACAAGCAGATGAAATCAGTAATAGAGATAACTTCAAAATTCTTCTATCATTTTTAAGGAACTGAATAGTGTGAAAGCTTATCTTTTAAATAATCATATTTAATGTATCAATGAACATTAACTCCATCAATGTACATTAAAAGGTAAAAGAAATGCAGCAGTAAATGATCAGTATAGTTCTGCGGCAAGAAGGAATAACTAGATTCATGTAACATTATAATTTTGCAGAACTGCGACAAAATATATACTACATTTCTGAATGGCAATTTATCACTGACAACAACAATTCACATTGATCTGTCATAGGAAATTGCTTAAGGGTGACCAGTTCAACTATAGGTAATAAACTGGAGTTCAGGGCATTAGCAATGCATCTTCCGCTTATATATCATTTAAAGATTAAGCTTCTTCCCTTCATCTCATTAATCTCCATAATACAGATAAACACCAATAGAGCTACGACTCAACAGTTTAAAGATAACTATTGGCCATTCCCCCCGTCTGGCTCGTCCTCTTTTCCTTTTCTTCTTTTTCCCTTGCTGCCACTGACGCCCTCCTCTACTTCTTCCCCTCACCGCAACCATTTCAGCCCCTATTTCCTTCTCCACCCCGCCATCTCTCTCTCCCTCTTCTCTCTCTCGGGTTGCCGATGCCGGAGACGAAGCCCCAGAGTTACCGGAGCCGACGAGCCTACCGACCAACCCTCATCGGTAAGCCCTCCTACCCCGCCATTAATTTCAGTAAATTACTTTTCCCCCCTCACCATCGTCCTCGGCGGCCAACAACCACACGTCTAACCGTCGATCCGAGAGCTCCGATGAGCCCTTGGTAAAGGGAGAAAGGACCTCCATGGCCGTTGGCCATGAAGCGCGCCTCGCCGCCGTCGAGCCCTCCTCCCTCTTTCCTTTTTCTTCCCTTTCACTTACCTTTCCCGGCCTCGTGGCTATGCTGCCGGCACTACGGCCTTGTAGGCCTTCTCTCTCCCCTCCCCTGTCTCCTTCCTCGGAAGGAGATGGTGTGGGAGGATGGGGTTAAACAAACCCCCACCCATCCTCTTAGTGGGTTGTGCTGAACTGTAGCCCACTAAGCCAACCTTGGTGGCAATCCAACCCTTTGGTGGGCTGCGGTTGGACTGCAACCCACAGCCAGCCTTGGTGGGCTGTGGTTGGACTGCAACCCACAGCCAGCCTTGGTGGGCTGTGGTTGGACCCTCGGCCCACCTCATGCAACCTTACCAAGGCCCCCTTGCCTATTTGGTAGGCTTGAGCCTAACCCAATACCCCTAGGCTAGCTCATTTGGTGCCATTTGGATCCTATAGCCCCATTTCTCTAATCCACTTGATTAATTAGCCTAACCACCGTAATGACAATTTATTATCATGTGAATTTTAGGATAACCTAGAACTCACCCTAGGGGACACTTGATTCATGTATACGCCTAAACATAAATTCTCTAATAAAGAAATTTATTCTAGAATAATGTAGTTACAATTATTATATCTTCCATAACACTATAGAAATATTAGTATTAGTACATGCATCTAGTGTACTATGATATATCTTGACATGTACGGTTATTGATAATTTACTCATCATGATATTATGAGAATGCTAGCATATGCATTAGTGTAACGATGCTCTACGTGTATCATATATGATAAACTCTTGCATAAATATCTATTGTTAATATAGAATGTAACAATTATAATGACTATGACATACCTTATACACTCATAAACACTGTACCACTTCCACTTAGTAGTCAAGTTCTGACTAGGCAGTGTCCCTACTCACTCAGCTCAGAGTTAAGGGTAGAGTGTATCTTATATGACTATACTGCCTACACCTAAGGTCGGGAGCCTGTGTGGCATTTAGGTAATTATACTGCATAGTTAGAACTAGATTATGATGATAGAAGAACATGATTGTGATGTGGGGATATATCTCTAGCGATACTTGACGACGCAGAGTTAGGGCGTCCGTTGATGAGCCGAGGGCTTTCGATTCTCCCGCTGAGGTTGGTGGTGATGATTTAGAGAGAGTGAGATATGGGCTTACGACCGGGGTACTTATTTTGATAGGTGAGCTATGATAAACATGATTAATACCTTGGTGGGCATGAAATGACTAAACTACTCCTTTATTGCTATGATAACATGTAAACACTATGATTGCGATTTGTATGAATAAAAGATTATATTAAGTTTTATATTTGTGTGGACTTATCCTAATACGTTTAGTAACTCATCGTAAGTCATCTAGACATGCGTATTGTTATTACTAGCAATTATAAGTATGCATTGGATATGCACCTGTGATTTCATTGTTATAAATTATATGGCTTCTACTCGCTGGGCTGTGTGCTCACCACCTCTTAATGACATTATTTTAGAGCTAGGGACGCAGGTGCGGGTAGCGAAGAGTAGCTGCCCATTTTTATTTCAGTTATGTCTATTAGTTGTATTGAGCCCCTACGATGGCATTATAATTGACGATGTATTTTGGGACTTTAGAGTTATATTTTTGATGTGTATCTTGAAGGCTTGTTGTGACCTGTAGAACTTGTATCCGGACTCTTATCGTTGAGTTTATTTATGGTATGAACTTGTACTGCTATATACCTTGTGAAATTCTATTAGTTATGTGATGTACTGCGTATGGAGATTTATCTATACGGTTTACATGTGTATTTATAGGTGTGGGTGTTTTAATCAATCCATCCTAAAACTACATTCATAAAATGATGTCCAAGAAAACAACCTGCAACCTCATCGTAAGAATTGTTCTCAACTTAGCAAAGGGAACAAACGTTTATAAAGATTAAACTGAACTTTCAACACTAATTCATCAGACAGAGAACTAATACATGTTAGGTCTGAAAAACAAAGTATGAAAACTCAAGATGTCAGTACAATAATCTATTCCCTAATTTCAGTTCTGACTGCAGCTAATATATATATAAGATTTATCAGACAGAAGTGCTAGGAAAACAATTGAACAAACAACGCTGAAGAAAGGAAGTATCTCCAATTAATAATAATTAAAGAACGTAAATGCACCTCATTGAACTCAAAAAGAAAAGAAAAGGAGAGAAGATTATCGGTTTTGAGAAATTGTCATCCAGTAAGCAGACTGATGAAAGGGATAGAGTATGATTTTTGTAGCCAGAAAGTGTAACATGATAACATCTCTGAATTATTTCCTACAATTTTCTAAAACCAATCATAATTATAGAAGGAACAGAGTAAGTGAGTTAGAAGAAGCACCTGTAACTTCAAAAAGATAATTCTGGTTCCGTATCTGACCAAAAGATGGAAGTCGTCTTGAACTTGTCTCCCTTTCACTCTGTGGCTCTTCTACTGGGATTGATTGGATAGCTGACTGACGGTCGTCGGCTATTCCAACATGCAGATCTTTGCCATTAGAGGATGATCTGAAGTGCCGGATCCATGGATTAGCAGCTACATGGTGAAAGCCATTTCCATCATCTACTCCTGCCTTAGTCTTCTCACAATGTCCCCTATGCGAGACCTTAAACTGCTAGTCATAAGTTTAAGTATTAACTACCAAAAAGATTTTAAAATAACTACAAGTAATCTAAATAATCTTGTATTTTCTGTGGATCCGTTTGTCATTACCTGACCAGAAACAAAGTTGTTGCCATTTGATCTAGACAAGTCTGTGTCCTTTTGTGTTCTTGTAGGCCAAACTAGAAAATCCTTCATAGGGTCTCCACTGCTGTATAGGTGATGAACAAAAGATGCTTCTAGTGAATTAAGATAGAGTATATGCTTCTCGTCTGTCCATCCAATAGTCAAGGAATCTACCACCTGAGAACCCTGATGAAAAGACGAAATTCATGATAATGTTCATAAACCATTGCAAACTTAGTACAAACAGGAGGAAGCACGTATGTACTGGAAATCTAAAACTAAATTTCTTACAAATAAAGAGATTCAGGAACTAATAAGGTAAAAAGTAACAACAATAGTTCTACATAATGAAGTGTATAAACATATTTCTATCTCAGGAGAAAGCTAAATAACAGTATCTTTTATCTTAGTTTTACTAAATAAAATTTCGATCCTTGCTTCAAACATGGCAAGAAACAGAACATCCTTGCAGATATGAACTTATTTTCGGCAGAATTGCCTGTAATGTTTGGATCCATCTAAGCTATACTCACATGAGAACAAAACTTGAACTTTTGATGAGATACAAAGGATAGAGTCCATATTACTAGCATAAACATCAAAGCAGCAAACCTCCATAAATCTAAGGGACCATCATTATAAGATCAAACAAGTAAACGAAACAAAGAAAGACGTGAAAAAAAAAAACGGAAAATAAACATGAATTGCCTTGGCCTTGCTATCAACTACGCCAACATCGGCCTCTCTTGGCCAGTTTAGTAATCGATCACCCATTCCTCCTTCCAAAGAGTAGTAGAGAGAGCACCAAAACCCTAACCAGAGAGAGAGAGAGAGAGAGAGAGAGAGAGAGAGAGAGAGAGAGAGAGAGAGGAGAAGGGGGGGGGGGGAGAATGGGAAACGGGAAAAGGCGCAGATGGTATTCTCAAATTTATCCGTCGTGGCGTCGCTTTTACACGTGGCAGGGCGATCATTGGCTCGACGCGTGGCGTCGGACACTCTGATAATATCTTGTGGCCAGATATTTTAGGCGCCCAAAAGATCTTCGCCTCGGCCCTTGCTGACGTGGCTAAGCGGCCGTGGATTGTGATAGAACAGGAGGCGTGTCGTAATAGAGTTTTTGACCAAAATTACCGAACAAACTATTCTCTAAAATACAACACTATACAGATCTTTATTTTTTTTTAAATCAAGACACCGCGTCTGTTTCATCGAAACTTAATTAGTGTTGATCTTCCACCAAGATACATCGTAAGAATAAAAATAAGAAAACAAAAACTAACATAATATCCAACATCAATCTACCAGCATAATAAGATAAATCAAAAGTGCCCAAAAACCAACTTAATGTCCAACATCAATCTACAAGCAAAACAAGATAAATCGAAAGGTCTAACAAACATTAATATAATACCAACTACTAACAACAAAGCACACGCCCAAATATTCCACATGACAACAGATAGAATAAAATTTTCTAGATAAAAATTAGAGAAATCATAAAGACAGTAGCATCAGTCCTCTTCTAGATTCACCACCTCCTCTCTCAATTAGTCTTGCATCAACTTGCGAGCCCGTTTCATTACATCTTCTCCTTGGGTTCCCATTCGACATAGGAACCAAGATATCACTCTGTGTTCAAATGCCTCAATTGACTTAGCACAATTTTTAAATAATTTATTATTATGTTCCAACCAAATATTCCACGTTAAACACCAAGCCAAATATATCACCAATTCTTTCTGTTTTTATTCAAATTTAAATTAATATGACTGTGGATCTCCATAGCCCTTTTCATTGTTGCAACACAGCATCACCATATTTACAACTCAAAAATAAATGATCCACCGTCTCATTCCTTGAACAAAAGACACAAGTAGAGTTTGTCATCCACCCTCTTTTAATTAAATTATTTCTAGTTAGCACTCTATTATTATAAATCAACTAAAACTAAAGTAACACTCTAACTTGTAGAAGAATATTTAATTTTTAGAATACTATCTAAATTATTTCTAAAGTGAAGTCACGTTCTTAGACAGTCATTTATTATATATCAATCGTTTTCAAAGAAAGTGATTAATATAATATAGTAAAATATTTTCTTTAAAAATAATTTATATAGAAACGCTACTGAAAAAAGAATCATTTTCTAAGACAATATTTTTCTAATTTATTTATTATAGCATTAGTTTAGGAAATAATTTAGGCAGTAATACAGTACGGTAAATAGTTTATATTTTAATAATATTATGGTCAAAAACTCTGTCTGTGTGCGTGAGCCGCCGCTGTCTCGCGGGCGGCGGATGTCGAGGTAAAGCAAACGGTCAGCCTGACGGCATATATTGCAGCATCTCAAGAAGGAAGAAGGAAAAAAAAAATAGGGATTTATTAAAACCACCCTACGTTTTAATATTATTATATAGGTATTTATTATTCGAACCCTAAATTTTTGCTTTTGGTAGCTCAAAAACTCCTGGTCTCCCTTCCCGCGCTCGCGCCTCCACCATGCGAATCTCATGGATCTCAACCGCCTCCTCACCACCTGCACCTCCCTCCCTCTCGCCCGCGCCCTGCACGCCCTTCTCATCCTCTCCGGCCGCACCGGCGACCTCCTCCTCTCCACGAAGCTCATCAACCTCTACCCCAAACTCGGCGACCTCTGCTCGTCGGCCCTCACCTTCAATCACATTTCTTCCAAATCCGTCGTCACGTACAACTCCATGATCTCCGTCTACGTCTCCCGTGGCCTCCTCTCGGACGCCATCGGTTGCTTCCACCAACTCCGCAATGATTCCCCTCTCCTCCATCCCGACTCCTTCACGCTCCCCATCACCTTGAAAGCATGTAGAGATGTAAGTTTCGGTAAAAATATCCATTCTTTGGCGTGTAAGTTGAACTTGGTGTCTCATGTTTTCGTTTCGGCCTCATTGGTTCACATGTACTCGCGGTTTGGGTCCTTGGATTCTGCCAGGAAGATGTTTGAAGAAATGACGGAGAGGGATTTGGGCTCTTGGAACGCAATGCTCTCTGGGTTTTCTTGGAACGGGAAAGCATTGCAGGCGATTGGATTGTTTAAGGAGATGGTGGTGGAGGGAGTTTGTGGCGATAAGGTTTCGTTTTCAAGCATTCTTCCAGTTTGCACGTTGTTAGAGGATCGATTGCTGGGTGCCTCAATGCATGTTTGGGTAGTTAGACAAGGGTTGGAGTCAGATCTTTTTGTCTCGAATGCGTTGATTGATATGTATGCCAAGCTGGGTTGCTTGGAAGAAGCAAGGCGAGTGTTTGACGGGATGAGAAATAAAGATTTGGTTACTTGGAATTCAATGATTTCCGGGCTTGAGCAAGCTGGAAAAGTAAGCCTTGCTATCGAACTATTCAACAAGATGACAAGAAGTGGTTGCCAGCCTGATGTGCTGACACTTGTGAGCTTGGCGTCGGCAATAGGTCAGTGTGGAGATTATCGCAGTGGTAGGTCAGTCCATTGTTATATCATGAGAAGGGGTTGGGATATAGAGGACATCATCGCTGGAAATGCAATTGTTGATATGTATGCAAAGTTACTGAAGATTGAGGCTGCACGCAAAGTATTCGACAGGATGCCCATTAAAGACATCATTTCTTGGAATACGTTGATCACAGGCTATTCTCAAAATGGACTTGCTAATGAGGCAGCTGAGCTTTATGAGTACATGGAGAAGTGCGAGGGGATGAAACCTATTCAAGGAACTCTAGTCAGTGTTCTGCCTGCATACTCTCATCTTGGAGCCGTGCAGCAAGGGATGCGAATTCATGGGCGGTCCATCCATATCGGGTTGCAATCAGATGTCTTTGTGGCTACTTGTCTTATAGACATGTATGCAAAGTGTGGGAAGTTAACTGATGCAATGCGTTTATTTGAGCAAGTCCCTAGAGAGAGTGCAGGCCCATGGAATGCCATGATAGCTGGTCATGGAGTCCATGGACATGGCGAGAAGGCACTTAGTCTGTTCTCATTAATGCAAGAAGAGAGGATTAAGCCAGACCATGTCACTTTTGTTTCGTTATTATCTGCTTGTAGCCATGCTGGGTTGGTCGATCAAGGCCGCCATTACTTTCAGCTGATGCAGACTACCTACGGTATTGAGCCTGTCGCGAAGCATTACGCGTGCATGGTAGATTTGCTTGGTCGATCTGGTCACTTGAGCGACGCTTTCAAGTTCATTGAAAACATGCCAGTAAGGCCTGACTCAGGTGTATGGGGTGCTCTTCTTGGTGCTTGCAGGATTCATGGCAATGTCGAGATGGGCCTAATGGCTTCTAAAAATCTATTCGAAATCGACCCAGAGAACGTCGGTTACTACGTTCTGCTATCAAACATGTATGCGAAAGTGGGGAAATGGGATGGAGTTGATGAAGTGAGGTCCTTAGTCAGACATAGGAGATTGCAGAAAACTCCCGGATGGAGTTCGATCGAGGTTGACAGATCAATGAACGTTTTCTTCACAGGGAACCAGGCTCAACCCCACCCTCGACACGAAGAGATCCAGAAAGAGTTAGCAAATCTACTGGACAAAATGAAAGCCTTAGGGTATGTTCCTGACTACAGCTTTGTGCTCCAGGATGTAGAAGAGGACGAGAAGGAGCACATCTTAAACAGCCACAGTGAAAGATTAGCCATCGCATTTGGCATCATAAGCACATCGCCAGGAACTCGTATTCAGATTTATAAAAACTTAAGGGTATGTGGAGATTGCCACAATGCGACTAAGTATATATCTCAGATTACTGAGAGGGAGATCACTGTGAGAGATTCGAACCGATTCCATCATTTCAAAGGAGGGAGCTGCTCGTGTGGAGATTACTGGTGAGCTGTGTACATGATGGCATCGTTTTTTGAGGACGGTTGGAAATTGAGGAGTTGGTGGTGATTCACGTGGGCCCAACGGTCTCCTTGTTCTGGTTGCTTTTAACTTTTTGTTGCCTTTAGTAGGAGAAGACTAGTCATGGGTTTAATGCCGTTGGGGAAGGTGGTGGTGGTACCAGAGTCGATGCGCGGGTGGAACGTGACGCCAACTGCTCGACACGGGCTTGGTTGGATTTCGGTCTCTGGTCGTCGCATCCGTTGGCTGGTTGTGGGGCCAAGTGGCTCAGACATCGCCGCTCTTGTTTTGGTCTCGTCTGCCAGGAGAGTATCGATGTCAAGTTCTGAATTCTGATGGCATATAGGCATGGCACCAATATATGTGGAAAAATAATGATCTTTATAGCTTGCAGAGTTGCAGTGCAAGCACCACGACTTGGATCATCTCATTGTCTGATTCCGAAGAAGTCATTTATTTTATCATTTTTTTTTCTTGAGAAAGTGGGAGATATTCTACCTAATTTATTTTTTGTTCTACTTTTGCAGTGCTATGAGTCCTTTGATACATTTATTTTTTATTTAAAAAAAAACTATAGAATATAAGAGAATATGTAGTGATTTTAATCTTGCTAGTTGTTGCAGATGATAGAGCAAACGAATGCGCCCCATCAATTTAGAGCCTAACTTGGCTTTTCGACAAAATATATGCGGGGTATAATTATTAAGATCCTATATACTATTATTGCTCAATTTCACATTAGGATCTAAACAAATAATGTGAGTCATTTTTTTTATAAAAATTCTAACGGAATAAATATCACAACAGTTTTTAATAATTAAGATGAATAATATATTAAGAAAAATCTGTGCAAAACTGAGGAACAATTCAAGAGTCAAGGTGTAATGATCTCAGTAAGATTTTATCATTTATAGGTAAATTTTGGTAAAACAAATATAATTATTAATCTTATCCAGATAGAAGCGGAAGAAAAACACAGATGAAATGAAAACGACGTAAATGAGAGACGAACTGGAAGTACCGGTTCCACATACCAAAGTTGAGATCCACTTTACATTTAAATATTTAATACTACGAGAAATCCTTGTCTCCACGCTACGCCTTCAGGAGAGCCCTTGTCTCTTCCCCTCCCTTTACACCTACCTCTTTTCTCGAACCCAGCCATCCCCCCCCACTCGTGTGCTTCCCAACCACCTCTAGAATTGGTTCCGCGTTCGAGAAAACTCCTTCCGCATTCGTATACAACTATTTTCCAGCCCCAATTTGTGTAATTTTTTTTATTAAAGAAATTAAAAAGAGAAAAAGGAAAGAGGGAGGAGTTGAATTAACCGCCGGTGTCAATGATCGACGAGAACCGCCTTCGCGAGCTTGCTGAACCTTATGGCGATCTCGGGCGGTAATGTTACTTTCGGCCTCCTCTGCCGCCATTCCGGGCGGGAATCAAGGCCGAGGACTTCGGAAACCTCGTCGGAGCTCCACCCGGCTCGCCGAAGTGAGTCTGAGCATTGGGCTGCCATTAAGACGAGAGCGTCGTGGATCACCTGGCCGTCGACGATGGAGGCGTCGTCGAGGACTCCTGATGTCGCTGCCACGTGTACCATCTCCTCCACTTCGGGTTCGCCCCAGCCGCCGTCGCTCAGGACGGATCCGACCCGTTCCAGGTAGCTCTGAACCCAGTCCGGCATCCTCCCGATTCGGATCTCCAGGAACTGCTCGGGATGGGGCGAGAGTTGGGGAGTGCGGTTGCGGCGATCGAGGGCGGCGTCGCTCCAGAACTCTATCCAGCGAGGGATCTTGCCGGCAGCGGAGTCGAGGCTGCGGCGGGAGGCGGTGGAGGAGGGTGGCCGAGGCGGTGGGGCTGGAGCGGAGAGCTGGCGGCGCAGGAGGGGGGAATCGGATCGGAAGGCGATCTCGCGGCGGAAGAAATCCGCGATGTCGACGCCGCAGCAGGAGACGCGGGCGTCGTCGACGAGGAAGACGGGGTTCCCCGCTAGGGAGGGGAGGGCGGGAAGGTAGCAGCGGCGGAAGAGGGGGATGAGGGGAGGAGCTCGCCGGAGGGCGGCGCGGGCGCGGCTGAGGTCGGCAACGGGGTCGCCTGGACGGCGGCGTCGGCGGGCGATCTGAAGAGAGACGGCGGCGGAGGGGAGTGCGAGAGATGAGCGGAGGAGATGGAAAGGCGACCGCCAGTCGTGAAAGCCAGGGCCGGAGGGGAGGCCGAGCGAGAGAAGAGCACGGAGATCGGGAGGAAGGGGAAAGCCGAGCTCTGCCTCCACGCGGGCGAGCTCGGCGGCGGAGAGGCCCGGGAGGATGGCGATGCCGCAAGAGCGGAGGTGGGAGAGGAGCGACTCGGCGAGGGCAGAGTAGGAGTGGAGGCCACTGCGAGCTGATGAGGAGGAGGAAGAGGAGGAAAGGGAAGGTGCAGCAGCGGCCGCGCGAGTGGAGAGTCGGCGGAGCCCAGCAGAGTGTGCAGGAGGAAGCGCGGAGATCCGCCTAGCGACGTCGACCATGATGCAGGTAGGATCTAGATTTCCGGCGGTGGTGGAGCTCTAGGCTCCGACGATCTTGGGCTTTAGGAGAGTAGACGATGCGTTCCGGACAAGGAGGGGAGAAATGGGGTTGGCTCTATATATAGCTAGCGAGGAAAGAGACTGGTGGGGCCGCTTCGAGATCTCGGCGGTAATTTACTAAAACACCCATATTTTCAAAAAGAAACAGTGACTTAGATGCCTCCTGATTACCTTTATTTGAGGTGAGATGATAAGGGTGTTTTGGGCACATGCACAAATATTCTCTCGTGGAGTCGTGGGTGGCATTACTGTTGTAGTAGTGATATTATATATATATGGAAATTGGAGATGGATAAGATAGGGATTAGCGAATCTAGATTAAGGTTTAAGTTGAATTTAGAAGGCAAGGTTCCTAACTGCTAATTCTAATGATTCTTTTTCTATGTCTATGCTTAAGTAAACCTATCACTCGTTATTCGTCGTTATTACGACTTATCCTTTAATTATGCTTGAGTTTGGATTTAATTGGGTTCTAATAAGCATTAGTCTCAGAGTCTATTCTTGCAACCAAATCACCAGTACTCCACCACCACTCACCTTCAACTTAGTCCACCACGTTGTACAACTAATGGAATATATTCCTCTTATTCTTCTTTGTAGATGGATATCTCCGTACTTTTATTCGGATCGATCTCAACACTCAAAATAATTGACTCCAATATCTTGGCAAAACTTGTTCTGTCCTTGGATAAACCTAATAAAAATCAACGTAACTAATAATTGAGTTTTATTGATATATAATATAAATTATGGATTTGAATCTCATAGAAGCTAAGTTAATATTTAATAAAGTTTTTACCTGAGTGTATGCATATAATTTTGAACTCATTATCTTTTTTAAAAGTAAGTTCGTCTGTTAATCTTGCAAATTGTTATAACTTAATACCAACAAAAAATTAGTAAAAAAGAAAATTATAAACAAAGAAAATAAATAGGACGTCAATACTTTAACAAGCCTTATACAGGCTAACAAACAAGGTAATCAACCCAAAAGATATCGTAGGAAAGCGCACAAAAGATAAGACTTCCATCCTAAAATAATTTTAGTCTCTCACTTAGCCAAATATAAGCAATACCACACAAAGCATCAAGAAGCTTACGAGAAAGCGTAAACAGAAGTGATTTAGCATTCTATGGCGTAATCAGTACCATAATAGACCTAAAAAAAACAACATGCAAAACAAACTAAAAACCCTAAGAATAAAATAGGAGCTCAACTCCAAAGCAAAGCAGATTCAACCTATGACTAATACATAAAAATATAGAAAATGTAAAAGCACGTAAACATAGCCTAGCTTAGAAAACTAAGACGGTTCTAGCAATCGTTACAGCCACCGACATCCTCAAGGGTGGGGTTGGCGAAGAACATAAGTTTTGCACCAACGAGTGGTTATTATTTAGGCAAAAGAAAAGTAACAATAACGAGAAGTGACAATAGTTAAGTGTGCGAGATGAGAACCAAGGTTAAGGGAGGCAGAAAGGGGGTGCCTAGTGGAGCAGGGGATAAGTAGACGGTTATGCCAAGCAGTGAGGGTGGATGTTTGAGGTGAGGGTGCGGCTGTAGCTGTGAGCTAGGGCTGATTTGAATTCATTATAATTTGTCGTGAGAGAGCTAGATTTTATCGGGCTCGTGATCTGGATCCGATTTCACTATTTATCCGACCCAATCACAAACCCCTGTCTCCGAAGAATTGAAGTTCCCCGAGTCGGGCGAGCCTTTTTCGTATTTCGTAGTCTTCAAACACTTTTCCTCCTCCTAGATGGCCGCCGCCGATTCCATGGCAGAATCGCCGGCTATTAGAAAGCTTGGCCATCTCTTTAAGCTAACTGAGGTCTATCTATGGTGAGCTATTCCCCTTCCTCCTCCTCCTCCTCTTATCTTACCTTTTCGTTTTGTTTCTCAAAATCTTGGCGGAATTTTGTCGAACAGGGAGA
The DNA here is from genome assembly GCF_048772165.1 of Typha angustifolia. Taxonomy (NCBI): domain Eukaryota; kingdom Viridiplantae; phylum Streptophyta; class Magnoliopsida; order Poales; family Typhaceae; genus Typha; species Typha angustifolia. The sequence continues at coordinate 1,285,188 of NC_133251.1, forward strand.
ACGCAACAGGAGTCAACAAAAGCTCGAAGAACTATAACCGCGATTGCTCTCCGCAAGACGAAGCTGAGGTGAGTGTACTTATTGTTCGGATTTTTTTTTTCTTTTAACCTATTTTCTCTACTTTTAACTTTTCTCTTTTGATAAAATAGCAACTCATTTTTCGTTGCTGATATTGTTTCGATTTCAAAAATATTTTTTTATTAGTTTTTAATCTGTCATAACTTGCAGGTATCTCTTGCCACTGTTGATACGAACTCGCCCAGGAAGCAAACAGTGGATGGTAAGCTTCTCTATCTTCTTTAAAGCTGCGCTCTTTGAGGAAGATAGTTACTTGTAAAAAGTTAGCTACGGAAATTCATTTAACATGATAACGCTGATAATTTGCCTAATTGCAAGCTAAATTAGTTCATCGATTCTACTGTTTAGAGGAGAAAATAAGTTGACTAGACAAAGTTATGCGTTAACTAGCTCTCTTTTTTTCTTAATCTGGATGCAAAAGTTCACAAGCTATACGTTATCCTTCGTGGATGGTATCTGTGGTGACTTAGTTTTGCCATTCCTTTTCTAAATTCTTCTTTGCACTCCAACTTTCTCAGTTTGAATCTTTAATATTGAAAAACTGTGCATCTCTTTGAGCTTTATAGGTTATTCTTATATTGAAGATTGGGAATTAGCTTGTCAGATGGATGCATTGGGGCTGCCTGTTTCCTTCAGCACAAGTAAGGAGGTAGCTTTTTTTTTTTTTTTGGTGACATATCTAACTTTATTATTATGAAGTTACTAAGACAATTTCATACTCATAGGTCCTAACCTCCATCTGTATCTTTATTGTCTACATTTGAGCTAATCTCCTTGCTCAATGCAGAAGAAGTCTATGACTACTAGTGGAAAGAAAAAAGGAATGCGCGTGAAATCTCTGTCTTCTGATAATCCAGTAGATAATGCAGCACCTACTGTTTCTAAAGTTAGTGAATGGGAAAATATTGGTCCTTCAGGAGTTTGCCATGATTACAAAAGTATACCTTTTTCCTGCAAGGCTACAGAAGGCTACAGTGAGGCCTCTATTTGCAAAGTTAAAGAGGTACCTGAACAACTTAGTCTGTATGGTCAAGGAGAAGAGTGCGTTCAAGACTATATCTGCTCTCAAACAAATGCTGCAGAAGCGAAAGTGCTTAACCTTAGTGAGGTTGTCAACGTTCAACTATGTGATGAAATGATTGAAGAAACAAGATCTGATTATGTTGTTCGAGAAACTAAGTGTAGTGATATTGCTTCCCAATCAAATGCTGAGTTCATGGAGAATGATTTTCTTGGAAATGAAATTAAAGGTACCATTTGTGAACCTTGTCAGGAGGGACAATCATATAAAAAGGATGATGAGAAAAGGTACCAAGGATTTTCATCAATATCATGTGATGCTACCAGCGGAAATTGTGGGTCTATTGACATTCAAACTCTAAAACCTAGTATAAGCTCAGTGGAGTTGTCTCTGAGTGATCATGGTGTTCAAAATTCTGATAACAGTATACATTTTGAATATGGTGACTGGAGAGTAATTTGGGATGCTTTTTACATGAGAAATTATTTTTACAATGTCAAAACACAGGAATCTACCTGGTGCCCTCCTTCAGGCTTGGAGGACTTTGCATTCTCTTCCAGCACATATGCAGATATTGAAGAGGGTGCACATGGATTACAAGATACCAGCTACTCATTTCAGGAGAATAAAAATGATGACTATATCAATCAGACATTAAAAGATATATCATCCAAAATGCATAATGCCATTGAAAAGGAAGTGTCTGGTAAGCTAGTTTTATTTCAACTCAAATCTTTCAGATTTTAGCTTTCATGCATTAGTTCATATATGAAACACTAGCTGCAGCTTTCTCTTCATGTTAATTATTTGATAGCATGTATATCATAATTTTTATTTGAATTCACTGCTTTCATATGATGATTTTATGTTCTGCAGATGCTTGGAAAATAATGAGATTCTATTCTATGCTTCTTTTTCCTTTTTGTAATAGAAGAGCTGGACATCAGGAAAAATCTTGATAAACAGGAACAGAATGTTGTTTGTCAAGAGACATTCAATGTGCCTGATTTTTCACTTGAAAACCTGACAAACAGAAGGTATGTAGAAAAAAAACTTAAAGTTCAAAAAAATTTCATTAAAAGGTTTCTTTACTTCCATTATACTTTTGTCTTGGCAAATGTTTGTTTCCTTGGCAGTACGAGATTTACAATAGATGAAATACGATCCAATGAAAATATAGAAAATCAGGTCTCTACGACTGATGGACTAGACAGTTATTATGGAATTGCTACAACAAAAAAGAAGAAGAGAGTAAGAAGACTCCAATCACGTAAGACTAATATAAGGATGGCTAAACTTTCATTTGTTTTTCCATTTCTATTGATCTGCTTTTTTCTGAGTATGAGTTATTTGTCAGATAGAAGCAAATCCAAATTAGGTTGTCAAGCTTTCTGCTTCTGCTTATTCATTGACACTTTTTCATATTCATTTTGTTCTTCAGTTGTACAATGAAGATAGTTGTAAAATAGTTAATTTTCTTATTTTGCTTTTTGTTAGATCAACTTAATTGTTGCAATAAATATACTGCAGGTAAATGCAGGATTGCTGTGTAAGATTGTTAGTTTATGTAGATATGCTTGCATCACTTTGGGTTCTTTTCTAACAGCTATGTTAGTGACAAGATCCTCACTTGTAGGCAAGTTCAAAGTATGTTTATTTTTTAATGCCTACTGCAGTTGTAAAGTATTGAAGAGCAGACTGAATTATGTTGATGATATATCATCAAGGCATAAGTACACATATTGTGGTACTTCTATAATCTCAACTTGTAATATCTTGGTACTATATGACATAGACTGAATTTTTTTTCTTCATATAGTGTGTAACTAATTGATAGTGGATTCTTTATCTTGCAATATCACAAATTTGGAGGAAAAGTCCTACAAGAATATTAAGTTGAAACGCAAATACTAGTGAGCATTAGGTGCTATGGTGCAGCAAATTTAGAGCATCTGAGAGTCTTGGCTGATCAAACTCAACCAACACTGCCTTTTGATTAGTTTGACTGAAGTAGGTAAAATAGCTGCAGCTGAGGGAGTTATTGTAAACAGCAACAACAGAACTCAATATACTTAAACACTTCAGAGTGTGCATTGTCTTTTTTAAATTAATTTTCTTATTAAATTCTCATATATGTCCTTTTCTAATTCTTATGCAATTTATGTACCCTTGCTACTTATGAACATCATCTCTTTTCCCTAAATTTGTTTTCTCTTGCAGATCATACATTACAAGGAGTAATTGAAGGCCTCTCCGCTGATATCATTAAGTACTGGAGTCAGAGGTACTTACTTTTTTCTCATTTTGATAAGGGTATAAAGATGGATGAAGAAGGGTGGTTTTCTGTCACACCAGAGCCCATTGCAAGACATCATGCATCCCGTTGTGGTAGTGGCACCATCATTGATTGTTTCACAGGAGTTGGTGGAAACGCCATCCAGTTTGCTATGAAGTGCGTAAGTGTTTCCTTGTTTTTAAATAATCCAACAGCCATGGTATTATTTAATTGATCTTTGTAACCGACCATACATATGGGATTTGCTTTCATTGTTTACCTTTCATCAGCTTTAGCTACTTGGTTAGTTAACATGAGATCTGTGAGAACACAATGAAGAATCTGTCTAATCATCAACCAGTTCTCTCAATTCTTTGGAGAAAGGGATGTATTTGAAGCTTGGATATGTATAATTCTTAGCATATTTAATGAAACTTACTGAAACATGATATACTTGTTTTCTTTGAGAATGAAATCATATTACTGTTTTTCTGAGGAAAAGGCCGTAACTTGTACCTGATTTTTCAAGAATAGACCAACAAATCTTGATCCATATCAGTTAATCTGTTCTTGAAAACTTTATGCAGGACCTGGTTTTTGTAGGTGATACCATTTTATAACATTTCTGATAATTAAATTATGTAACTTATGGCAAAATTTCAGTTTCCAGCTTTATGCCTCAATCAGAAGGGAATTTTAATCCCCTATCTGATTTCAGAAAATTGTTGTATTTCAGGAGCAATCATGTCATCGCTATAGACATTGATCCCCAAAAAGTTGATTATGCTCAACACAATGCAGCTATTTATGGAGTTGCCAACCAGATAGATTTCATTGTAGGTGATTTCTTTCAGATGGCCCCTTGCTTGAAGGTAATACTGTCCCTTTTTAACATGCTTTCTAACATGATCTGAAGATATTCTTTTCTATAGAATATGAATTTAACTCTTTGCGTTGGTAGTTGGGTTATTCTAGGTAGATGTCTGTATTTACTTTAACTTAATGAATCTTCATTCTCTATCGCTTGCAAGAAAGTTGAATCCATGAGCTCCATTTGCATCTTTCTCTGATAAAATGCCTGAAAGTTCTTACATTATTGGTTTTTTCTCTTTCAATAATGCAGAATTAGCTTCATAAATGCTTAAACTATATCCATCAAGTATTCAAATATTAATTAACATCAGGCCAACTAGTATTGTTAGGTGCTAGATCATTCTCTCTGAAAGTTAAGAAGCCAGAGGGAAAACATATGAGCTGCCCGAAATATTATATATGCCATTTAAAACTTAAATGTTTTACATATTTGCCTTTTTGAAGGTTATCAAAAGAACCACTGTGTTAACCTTTACTCTGTCATCTTCTTATAATAATAGATAACACAAAGATAAGATCAGACGTTAATGCTTTAGAACAAGTTCAAAACCATGAGAGCATACTTGGAGAGCCATCAATCTTTTGGGAGCCTGCTGATTTCCATCGTCATTTCTCTTTTGGCATTCTTTGTCCTTTTGGTACAAGTGTTAACAGTCAGAAGGAAGCAATATAACACCGAATAGACATCTGACATGCTATATGGTAATAACTATATGTGTATGTTGATTACTGCAGGGAGAAACTGCTTTCATGTCACCTCCTTGGGGAGGTCCTGACTATGCTAAAGTGGAAATTTATGATATCAGCACCATGCTTAAGCCTCGTGATGGGTAGATCCTTTCTTTGTGCTTGTTCCTGCAGATGTTATATTTAGAAAGCTGGGGTTTGCTTATATTTTTTTTTCTTTTTTGTTAGATATTTCCTTTTCAAACTCTCGAGAATGATTGCTTCAAGACTAGTGATGTTTCTCCCTCGAAATGTTAATCTAAACCAATTGGCAGAGCTGGCTTTATCAGTTGAGCCTCCCTGGTCGCTTGAGGTATTCTATTTTGCTAGCTTTTCTTAATTTTAATTAAGAAGTTAAAAGGATATATTTATCCTCCCTTTCTCCTTCTCCAATTGAGGAATCACTCAAAGTATATTCACTTAGTTTTTTTTTTCCTTTCTGTGAGAAGCTAATATCTCATGACGAATCTTTTGGTTGTAGGTTGAGAAGAACTTTCTGAACGGCAAGTTGAAAGCAATTACCGCATATTTTGAAATGCAGTAACATAGAGATTCTGTGGAAATTACTCCCTCCCTGAATGATGTTCACAAAGTTAAAAGGACATGCTATTGTCTCACTTGATCAAATTTAGTGTACCAGGGTGACTTTGATGAGGAATCAAATGCCATGGTGCTTTTAATGTATCTTCCCATCTGCATTGTAAAATATCTTATTTGTGAGTGCTCATTTTAGGATTCTCCATATATATACCATGTATCACATTAATATTAAGAATGTATTCGCTTTGACCCTTTCTTTGTTCAGAAACGTCTGTCATCAATATGGACAATAATACCTTGAGAATCCTTCAATTTGATACCTGTTCTCGTGCTTGTCAAGCCATTTCCAAATTTCCCTCTGAAATTTTATACGGGTGAGCTACATAATTTTCCTACATCAAATTTTTTTTTTTTTTTTTTGAAATCAATGTATATGAATCATGTCCTAGAGCAAAATGCTCCATCCAAAAACGAGCTGGAGGAAAGCTGCGTGCAACCTTAAACTCATTTCTAAAGAGCTATTAATGACAAATCCAGCCCTATCTTGATGCAATGGATAAATGTTCTTTTGTCACATCAAGTGGCGCCATCCTAGAGTCAAAATATATCGAACAAGTAATTAATAGAAGTAGAGTTTTGCCAACCAAGGTTCAAGCCTTATTCGAATAATGAAGAAAATGCTGAGATCCTATTTGCTATGCAGAAACGCAGAGAATATAGCTTGTTCCTTGCAGCAACATGACATACAAAAGTGGCACAGGGTTTAATCATGCCATGAGAATGGAATGGCACGGGTGGCTGACGCCAAAAGTAAGCCTCCGCGTGTAGAGAAAACAAAATAAGTACCGAGTCTCAATTTACAATATTATCACCCGATTGTCCACCTGCAAGTTCTTCCATCTTTGTCTGCATCTTATACTGCAGCATCGTAGGAGCACATTCCAGAGGTGTTTCCCCTGAACAAGAAACGGGTGATATTAGCAACATAAGTTTCTGACATGGCATAGAGATGCAAGCAATTACTTCCGCCCGTCTACTTAGATAGTGTAATCATCTTCAATATCGAACATTGTCTATAATAACTCCCTTTCATAGGAATGCCACTTTTTTGACAGATTCCCTAATATCAACTGAAAGGCATCTTCAGAATCACACTTCATCTAATGGTTTGAGGACAGTCACAAATTATCTGTGACCAGAGGGTATTTAATGAACAAGAATCATTATCTATACTAAGTGTTCCCCTTTGAAACAGTTAATCGTGTTACTCAGTCAATACTGTCAAAGAACTTCCTGAAGAAACATTCTAGAAAGAGAGAGAAATATACACTCCTGAATTAGTTAAAGATGAAAATGAAATAATTTAGAGGACAGCAGGTTTTCAGTTGTAAGTGATGAGAAAAGGCAATAGTAGAAGAATTTATTTTTTTTCATTTTCTGGCACATGGCACACATGCTAACAATGAGGAAGATGAAATGAGATGAAGAGTCAGACTCAAAGCATGGATAGGCTGAAAATAGTTCATAATTATATTTGGTTTCCCATGGCATGCAAGATATTTATCTGGGAAAACATAGGACTTCTTTCTAATTTGGCGAGAATGCCATAAAAGAAGAGGCTGCCAAAGTGGAGTCAAAAATTGAGAAAATTAGAAAACTGTCTGAAAGCAAGGGGATACTCTTTCCCATAATTGATGCAGATTCACAGATACACATATTTGACAGAGTTTTAGAGGGAATCCTTCTATAATGACAATGGATTAGCCTAAGCAATGGAAAATCTCTAACCTTGTGCATTCTTGCGTTCCAGACTTGCTCCACTGTCCATAAGAATTAGGGCTATCTCAGTCTGGTTAAAAAGTGCAGCCTGCAATAATTGGTAGAAGGATCTCTATTAGACAACCGAACCAAAGATTCACAGGAAAAAGCCAAGAGAACTGAGAGAGAGGTGGCATAATTCAGATAGACTCATAAATTAAATTCAAGTTCTGAGTAGTTTCGTGACGCTAATATGGCACATTTGATCAATGCTGTGTTGAAAAGATTGCTAATAGTTAAATAGAAGAAATGTACAAGCACATATATTGGCATGAATGGAGATATCAAGTTTCCGAATTTCACAACCAAGTGAAATCACAGTGACATCCTCAAAATGCTCAATCATGTCTTTTATTTATTTTATTACCTTACAACAAAGAAACATCTAAACATAAATACCAATATATAACAAAACAGGTCCATTAGATGCCGTGTCACATATTACTATGTTACTTAAAAGCAATTGATCCGTGCAAGGAAGCAAGATAAGATTTTCAAACTTCAGATTTGTTATTTACTTATTCTTCAACAAATTGTCAATAGAATAAAAGCATATTCAGGATCAGTGGAGGTTATTCACATTAATGAATTACTTTACAAAATGATTGGATATTATGATCTTCTCAAATCGCCTATGTTATTCTATTTCAAAGGTTAAGAGTGCAATTAAATATCTCTGCATAACAAAAGTATCTCCTGGGTTCTAAGTTTCTTGTCAAAATGCCTTTAAGATGTGAACTACTTCAATAACTGATTCTAATTTCTAATAGAATGCAGCACATCCAACTGATCAATACATGCATATATTATGATCAAACGACAAAAAATATCACAATAAGACACATACCAAATGCAGTAAAGTCGACCCTTGCCTATCACAATAGTTTGCATCCACCCCCTGTCCAACAATGGAAGTGAGGTTATGATCAATGATGAAATGAAACAGACAGACAGAAACACAGATAAAATAGATACCTCACTAAGAAGTTTCCTAACAGCTGTAACATCACTTTTCTTAATAGCTTCTCTTAAACCCTGAAAAGTAAAGTGAAACTCACTTAAAGAAACCCTCCCTTACAAACATGTTAAATCCAAATGACAGTGGAGCATGAAAAAACAACATGAAATCTATTGGCTAATTTGATAACGTTGATACCTCACCGCTGACATCATAATCTGCAGAACCTTGAACCAAGCTGGGATTGCTTGTCTGACCAATATTTATAAATGAGCTGCAAAGACATCACAGAAAAGTTTACCAGGAAAAGCTTTGAATGTCCATATAGACACATCATCTTTTTCACAATCCAATTCCTATGCAGCAAATTCTATAAGAATATTACTAGGGAAAACATGGCTAGCAGCAATTCCAGATGGATGAGAAGAAAAATGCCTAAATGTGGCAATTATAATAATAACTGCCTAGAGTTTAGCTCTTCAAGGCACAGGATGACATGGTGATAACTAGATTAATGTTGGTATAGATAACATCAAAACTTTCATAAGGGAAAGCAAGGGAATGGACTTTGAAATAACCCTGAATTGCTGGTTGAAGAAGATGCAGCCTTCTTTGTACTAGATTCACCCAATTGTTGGGTGCTGATAACCTTCTTTGGTCTTTGGTTGGACTGCCCACTGGAGAAACTGGTACTCTGGGTCTCAGCATATGAGCATCAGGAGGATGGAAACATCAGATACAAGTTCTGCATAAACATTTTATCAGGAAAAAAGTTCTACTGGAACTGAACAATTGTCTACCTGTATGGGAGGAGGTTCTGGTTTTGGAGCTTCACATATGCACAAGGGCATTCCGCACTTGCACTCAGGAATGCCCACACTATTATCTCCTGAAGTTTGTGCAGGCAGTGAAACATTATCCTTACCCAATTTTAAACTTGAAAAGGTATCCGTTGCAGAAGCCACAGTATTTGAGAAAGGTTCCTTATCAGCACTAAAATATCATAAAAAAAAAAAACCAATTAAATGTTACATAATGGCAAAGTGCATGTAACATTAGCTGCTTCAAATCAACAAAAAAGGCAATACTATATATACATACATGCAGGTATTGGTGCCAGCACACACACAGATCACATATACATGAAAGTTAGAGGTAGAAAGAAATTATTTATCCTCCTTGTAGAATTGACGCATCATAGCATCAACTCAACCGATGCAAAATCAATGATAGGCCTTTCAGACTAGTGATTCACAAAGCTGGTTAATATTTCATGTATTAATATAGCATAAAGAAAGAAATATGCAATTGACTGTCTACTCATAGTTGATACAATAAACTACAACAGTTATTTAAAATAGATGACATAACATTTAAATCAATGACGAAAAGCAATATTCATCTAGGTATTGCGGAGCGCATCCAAGCAAGCGTAACTGATTTACATGTTTGTCCACCTCTTATGCCAAAACGGAGCATGACTTCATTGAAACTGTCCATGCTTACTTGATTCCTAAGTTCTAAATAATGGCACAAAGCCTAACGAATAACTCCAGAAAACTGAATTTATGCATAAAATTATGATACAATTAATTTTCACTTTTCAGATCACAAATGTTTCATGTTGTAAAGAGAAAATATAAGAGGAAGGACAAAATTACATATGACAATACAACATGATGACTCTGCACAAGATAATGAAACAAAGACTAAAAAGCTTTACCATGTTTCCCAAGTTAGAGAACTACATCTGTCATTCATCTAATATTCTAATATCATCAAAGGATATAAGTTGTGATATATCTACAATAAAGAAAACTAAGAAACACTACCGAGAAGGATTGTTGAAACACTCATAGCAGACTCTGACATTTGAATAAATGCCGTATTGTGGTAAAGCCTGAAAATTTAACCAACAATTTCAGTAGCAACAATGTGATTGCAAACTTAAAATGGTTCTTTTCAGAAAAAGAATGAACCAATCAGTCTATAAGAAATAGTGATAGGATGTCTACCATGTGGTATGACGAATGCTCACTGCACAATGTTCTCCCACAACATCGGCAATGATGCTGCAGAAGAAAATTACGAAAATAAGCAACATATTGAGACAAGCAAAGTTGAAATGGTTTTATTCAGTAAAATACATAACACAAAACAACCAAACATGAGTTCTTCTAGAACTTCCATAGAGCAGTGAAAGTGAGCTGTTATTATTATATTATACACTATAAGGTAGGTTAAAAATAAAAAATTCTGCAAGCAAATAGTGCTGGCTGGAGGTGTATCGGTTAACATTATTTACATAAAAGTTATGACTCTCTGGTAGATTATTCCTTCAGCAACCACAAGTTGTAAAGGAAATGAATGTGTATAGTGTCAAAGTGAAGAGCACTAGGTTTGGAAATGAAATATATAGCTACATGTATACTGAATTAAACTTTGACCAAGTCTAGAGAGTAAAAAGAAAATAAAAAGAAGAAAATACCCAGCTAAATTGAGTGAAAATCCAGACAAGAAAATTTTAGCTTAATGAAGTCTTTCCTCTCACCAAAATCATAGGCAACTGGGCAATATCCGCCATTTATTCAGAGCCCATTTCTCTTTCTCCATGAAAGTGGAAAACAACAGATAAAATAGCATTGAAAAATTACCCTTCTTTTTTAGCTCTTGTCATATACGCATTTTGTTATTTCTCCTCTTGTTTGCTCCTCCAAAATCCAAACCCTCAAAAATTTCTTTCTTCCTTTACCATCCTATACATCTCTATCCTATAATCCCAAGATTTGTCGAGGACCATTACTAACGTCCACCACATTCTTAAAATTTCCTCTTCAAAATCAGAAATTGAGCACATCGTCAACTGCTACTACAACAGTTCCAAAATTGGGGCTTCGCGAGATCACACGGACCCCCATCCGATTGAGAAATCAAATCAAATTTCAATCAGAGGAATCACTGCATCCAACTAAATCTGGAGTCGAAGTCTCCGATCGGACTATTATAACTTCTCCACTACCAATTTGGGAGGAATCGGATCGGTTCCGAGATAGGAAGAACGGAGTGGAGACGTACCCGTCGGCGGAAAGTGGTGAAGCTACAGTGGCATACGTCGCATCGAGATGCTTCCTGGAAGATGGGTGGGTTCTCCGACATAATCGCTTCTTCTTCCCCTCCTTTCCCCCACGCGATCTAGAAGCAGGAGAGAGAAGAAATAGAGGGGATTCGGAACGACGACGGAGAAAAGTGAACTTGGAAATACTAATGTTCCGGGGTGAAAAATGTAAATTACCTTTTTGCTCGTATTTCCGGATAAGATAAGAGGTGCAAACGAGCCGAGCCCGAGTGAGCCAGAGCTAACTTAGGCTCGGCTCGAAATGAATTTTGAGCTGTGTTGTTTAGGCTTGGTTCAGCTCAAGTCAAGCCAAGCTTAGCCAAGCTCGAGCTTGATCAGAGGATGAGAAGGTGGAGATTGCGTCGACAGTGAGGAGGAGTAAAAGGAGGAAGCCAATGAAGAAGAGAAGGCACCTGCTTGCCGATAGAGAAGGCCAAAGGAGATGGTCAATAATGGAGGAGTTTGACAAAGGGGAGGCTGACAAAGTAGGAGGTAGCCGAAAGAGGCCTAAGGAGATGGTCGATAGAGGAAGAAGAGAACGACGAAGAGGAAGTGGTTGTGGCTTATCAATTGAGGCCGATGAAGAGGATGAGATCGGACGGGTGAGGGCAGGGGTAATGAGTGAACATGAGGAGTGGTGAGGGTGACGAGAAAGTATTGACTAGGAAGGAGAATAAACGAGTCTGTCGAGCTAAGTCTGAACAAGCCGACTTGGGTTTAGGCTCAACTTGAAATTCAAACTGAGTCTCAATTTTGAGCTTAGGCTTGACTAAGCTTGAACCAAGGCGAGCCAAGTCCGAGCTGCTCATTTATTTTGACACCCCTATTTTCCAGTACAATCAAATGCAATTTATTATTTATATCCCTGTCTCCGATATTAAACTAGGTCATGGTGGCCACTCAGGTCTATAAATTGGCGCCGTAGTACCTCATGGTGCTAGCTCTCTAATAAGATTTACCTGAAAATTTTGGCAACAACTAGTATTAGGTGTTTTTTTTGTTTGCAAAAAATTTCATAGTTTCCAACACAAAGTTGTTCTAGACGAATTTTTGACCAAACTAGTCCTGTTCAAATTTATTTTTACTGAAGTAAACTATTTCTCAAACTTATTACCAAAAGGAGTTTAATTTACTATAGTCATAATAAAAACACTGAGTTAATTAGCATTTTATCTCCAAGTAAAAATATTAATTAGTTTAGCGTTTTTATCTTGTCCTAAAACGCTGATTAGTTTATCGTTTTATATGTATAAATTATCTTAACTTAATCTTTCGGCAGTTAAGGAAAAAAAATTATCTAAGAAAAAAAAATATTGAACTGATTAGTATTTTTAAAAATACTAATTAGTTTAATATTTTTATTATGATTACAATAAATTAGATCTTTATTTGTGATAAATTTGAGAGATAAACTCGGTAAAAAAATAAAAAAGAGGGCTAGGTCGGTCAAAATCTCCTTTTCAGACTACCAAAATTCAAAGAGAAACTGTATACATTAACTTGTAAAAATAGGAATGAAGCTATATATAATGTCTCCCAGGTAGCTTCAGAATGACAAGTTGTAATACATTATTTGTCTCTGTTAGGTGGACATGAAATTGTGAAGAATAAAAGAACAAATCTTTTATGCATGAAACTGGAAAGCGGAAACCAGCGGCTGATAGCATACTAAGACAATACAAAAGACCCAAGAAAGGAAAACAAAGGAGGACCAAGTTGATATCATTGGATGTTGGGATACGGAAGTCTAAGTCCGGAATAGGAGATGAAGGTTATAGAAAAATTAAAAGCAAGGAATAAACCAGAGGAGATCTCAGAAATCCACGTCCACCAATGATGGGCTGCCAAGTACAAACTGCAAAAAAGATCCCAGCAGCCTTCCTGCAGAAGATCTCTTTCTGTCGTGGCCAAGTCGAAGTAGTATCTAGTGTTCGGTAACGTCGTCGTCCATCTAATTCCATTCCTTGCTTTCCATCTCCATATTTACAATCCTTCGGACTTCTCCTACTCGGAATCCAATGCCTTTCCCATCGCTCCAAACTTTTTAGTATTCCATCCATCGCTTGTTATTTAAACGACAACGGAGCCCAAAACAAAGCTTAACCTTAAGCCCAGCCAAGATGGGAAGTATTCAACGTCGTCATCCTCTGCTATTCTACCTCCTTATCCTCTCCCCAGTAGTAGTAGTAGTACAAGGGCTGGGATGCAACTGGGGAACTCGTTCGACTCACCCTCTACCCCCGGATATAACTGTGAGACTTCTCCGAGACAATGGATTCGACAAGGTGAAGCTCTTCGAGGCCGAGCCGGGCCCACTGAAGGCGCTGGGGAGGTCGGGGATTCAGGTGATGATCGGAATACCGAACGAGTTCTTGGCCTCTCTGGCCGGAAGCGTAGGCGCTGCAGAGCAATGGGTGATGCAGAATGTGTCGAATTATATCTCAAAGTTTGGCGTCGACGTAAGGTAAGTCTTAATTATCAAATGGTGCTACTCTAGAGGTTAATAATAATAATAATAATAATAATGGTATTATATATATATATAGGTATGTGGCAGTTGGAAATGAGCCGTTTTTAAAGACATATAAAGGCATGTTTCAACAAACGACCTTTCCCGCCCTCCAAAACATTCAAGCTGCACTGATCAAGGCCGGGCTCGGCCGTCAAGTGAAGGTCACAATCCCCCTGAACGCCGACGTATACGAGTCGTCGAACGGTCTCCCGTCGGGCGGTGAATTCCGGGCTGACATCCACGATCTCATGATCGACATCGTCAGCTTCATCCAAAACAATGGCGCCCCGCTTGCGTTCAACATCTACCCCTTTCTTAGCCTCTACGCCGATCCGCACTTCCCGATCGACTTCGCCTTCTTCTCCGGCACCCCTAACCCCCTCGTCGACGGTCCCCTCACCTACACCAACGTCTTCGAAGCTAATTACGACACCCTCATTTGGGCCCTCGAGAAGAACGGCTTCGGGTCGATGCCGGTCATCGTCGGGGAGATCGGCTGGCCGACGGACGGCGACCCGAATGCTAATCTAAACTACGCGCGTCAATTCAACCAGGGGTTGATCAACAGAGTGATCGAAGGAAAAGGTACGGGTAAAAAGCTTAAACTGTTATATAACCATCGTAATTACCTATAACCTCTTATCGTGTTAACTCTTCGTAGGTACGCCGAAGCGGTCCACGGCCCCGGATATCTACATCTTCGCGCTGCTCGACGAGGACGCGAAGAGCGTCCTACCGGGCAATTTCGAGCGGCACTGGGGCATCTTCTACTACGACGGCACGGCAAAGTACAACCTAACCTTAGGCAACGGCCAAGAGTTGGCCAACGCCAAGGGAGTCAAGTACTTAGAGAAGCAATGGTGTGTCTTAGCACCAGAGGCAAGCATCACATCCCCGGACATCACCGGAAGTGTCAACTACGCGTGCACGTATGCAGATTGCACGAGTCTTGGGTACGGCTCGACGTGCAGTGCACTAGATGCAAGGAGTAACATATCATACGCGTTCAACCAGTTCTATCAGACGGCAGATCAACAAAAGGGAACGTGTACGTTCTCCAATTTGTCGGTGATCACGAAGACGGATCCGTCGCAGGGGACTTGTAAGTTTGAGATCATGATCGACGTCGGAAAGCATGAATTGGCGGGGCAGCCAGCCCGCAACAGCGCTGTCGCCGGCGCTGGGCTGAGAACTTGGGGGAGAATTTGGGTAGCTTTGGTGTGTGGCTGGGTTCTTGGTGCTCTGTTGGGTAGCTTTAGAGCGTTTTGAAGATATCAAAATATGGCAGCATATTTAGGGATGCTTGCTTGCCATGTAAGAATGGAGAGCTTCAAGACATTCTTTGGTTTCGTATATATTTAATTCATCTAATATTGAATTTATATTGCTAAATGGGAAATTAATCTTCATTTTAAATGTACAGTTGCCATATTGTACCTGGCCCTACATAATTACTCTGAGAACCACTTCAAATTATTTTGGACAAAGAGATTACAATAGTACCAAAGATACCAATCCTGTAAACTATTCACAATAGCTGGTGGCACTCTGAATCAAAGAATATGTTAGAATTACATCAATATGAAAATATATGTTATAAGTCGTTTGCCAAAGCCAATACTTCAAACTTGATATCTTCTTGGAAATGCATGCATAACACATCATACATTTGGAAAACCGGGCTGAAATATGTGAATGTAGGTGGGCAGTTTTAGAGAAAATCTCCCACGTCGTCAGCTCGTCGAGAAGTCCCTTGTCCATTCCCACCAAACATCTGCTTGCTCATGTTTGCTCTCTGAACCAGTCGAACTAATGCTTGCACAACCTCTGACATTGGTGGTCTAAATTCTGGCTCAGACTGTCAAAATTGAAATTTATAAGAACAGGTATTGAACCCCACGTATAGTATGATTACCGAAACTAGTTTTTCTCATGGCTTACAAGCTATATGTAGACTGTTGAGTTTAAATGCATAATATACCTGAACACACAGCGCAATGACATCTGCAAATCGAGAGACAGATTTTTCAGGGTATAATCCCTTGAGGGCTGGATCGATCATCCGGTCTAATGCATCAATGTCATGTAGCTGAGGAGTCGCCCACTGAACCAAAGACTGCTCGGATCGTGGTCTAGAGCTGCAATAGTTTGTCACAGTAATGAAAACTTAAGTAGATCAATATTTTGATTCATTGCTTGATGACACATCTCAACAGCACCCAAATTTGGTTGGAGATATTACAGATTAATAATAAAGCAAACTTCAACAAGATCCCTCCTGTCGCAATCTAATCCTTTCATGATGTAGACTTTATGCGTATAGATTTATTACCTGTCAAAAGGCTTCCGGCCAGTCAAAATCTCCAGCATAACCACTCCAAAGCTGTAAATGTCGCTCTTCTGACTATACTGGTCAGACATCGCAACCTCAGGGGCACTATATCCCAAATTTTGATCCGATGCCTGGACAAACATCAAGAACAACATCATGGAACAGAAAATATAATTTGTTCAGGGACAGGTTGTTCATGTTAGCCAAGAAACAACTACAATAATGTATATGGTTTGCTGATAACAAATGTGTATACTATGAAGTAGGCTATCTCAGTTGTTACAAACTAACACGATTTTGTTATGTTCATATATTAGAAATAGATCCAGAAGATTGAACTTGCGGAACACTCATCTCTCATGCTGTTCATCTACTTGCCATGCTAACCACCTCTCTTCTTTTACTAATTATTTCAGAGAGAATTTTGCCCAGTACCTTCCTAGACTACAGGCTCCATACCCATTTGCATAATTGCACCCTCACCCTTTAGGTTTGAATAGTTGGGGAAAGCTGTATGAATCATTTCTATTTTGTGTTCAACTAAGTTTATATAATAAGCTCCATAGATAAAATGGATGATAAATCCAACTGCACTTCAAAATATGGTATAATCTATATTTTTTTGGCTTGTCCATAGTTTCAATATACAGTACAAAGCATGTTATGTACAACTACCTGAAATTCCCGGCTAGGAACAAGGCTTGCAAATCCAGAATCTGAAAGGCGGGGATTGAGCTCCGTATCAATTAAAATGTTGGATGACTTGAAATTTTTGTGGATGATTGATGGTGAGCACACCTCATGTAGATATCTGGAATTAACATTATAGAAAAATATAAATATTTAAGTACAAGTTTAGTGAAGGAGAAATATGAAATTAAAACTGCCATTCTTCATAAGGTTAAGGTTATAGAGTAGTTAGTTAGCTGACATCAAGTAGAAAATTGTTGAACATAAAGAATGCATATTTTAAAATCTGAAAGCAAAACTATCCTTAATCATTTATCTACCATAGAAAACTTTTGCATCAGATAAAAACTGAAATGATGCTGATAATACTATCCATTCTACTTACTCTAATGCACGAGCAGAGCCTAGTGCAATCTTGACACGAGTATTCCAACTCAGTGGCTTGCTGTACTCATCTGAGAGGTGAAGGAGATCATGCAGCGAGCCATTCATGTGAAATTCATAAACCAGCAAATGTTGGCCATGTTCCGAACAGTAGCCCACCAGCTCGGTCAGATTTGGATGATGTAAGTGGGAGATGTTTAAAACCAACTCAAGAAAGTCCTCAGATGATTGGCTGGGCAACGCAGTACGGTCTATTTTCTTCACAGCCAGAACCTGTAGCAAATATTTCAAGGGATAAATTTATAGCTCGTTTAATTCTACTGGTTGCCCTACATAACTGCTGTTTCACTGAGAATATGATGCAGCAGTTTTGCTGGGGAAAAACAAATGAAGAAATATCTATACAGAAAGAGCCTTATCCGCTATGGAAAAGAGAAGAATTATCTTACTAAAGATTGAAATGAAATTACTCAAGCAGGGAACTTGAAAATTTTGATTGCAGACTAGATAAGGAACTAATAATTCAAAATTGTTCTATTCCTCCATGAGCTAGAGAATAACATCTAACTAATCAACTTCTCCTTGAAAAGTATATTAGAGTTGGACACCTATCCTATTCTTTGTTGTCGTTGACAAATGGCACATGCTTCCTCTTTTGAATCATCAAACTTCCAAGTTTTAAAAAAAAAAAATCGTCTTACCTACCTAGGGTAATAGAATAGCAAGGCATCATAAACCTAAATATTGAAACAAAAATCCAGGACTTCTGTTAGTTATGTTGTTCTTTCAAAAATAACTGCCTAAGCACCTCATAATGTTTAGCAACATCATATCACAAATATAGATTGCTCATGATTTCCTTTCTCTACCTGTATGCTGACGGAAGAAATTTTTTACAAAGCTTAAGCCTTACAAAGATCTTGTTTTTGAGCATCAAACCTCAACCAAGGGACCAAGTGGAACTCAATTCATTCCGATAAGTATCTGTTTTATAATCACTCCAAATCATTTAATTTTATGCTTTTCTGTGACTTCACATTGTGCTCAAGTGCTTAGCTCCTTAATACGAATGAAATTGTCTCATATAGATGTTTTTACTACATATAACCAATGCCAGAAGAAAGTGTGATTTAAGAACACAGAAACTAGTAAGAAAATTGTCCAGATCTCCACTAGAAAAAAAAAGAAAGAAAATCCTCGCACAAATTGAAGAGCATACCTTTTCATTGTTAAACTGTGCCTTATAAACACGCCCAAAAGAACCTTCACCAACAAGGTTGTCTATGTTAAAGCTGTCTGTTGCCATCTGCAGATCTGCTACTGAATATGAAGATGCTTTGATGGCAGTTGGAATGGTTTTCTTTGGAACAGGCTTTTTCTGGAAATCATCTTGATTGAATGATTTCTGCACTTCAATCTTGGGAGGAGGTTTTAGACTGACTGGAGCAGTTGGAAGTAATGTCGTTGTGTCAATTGATGTTTGGAAAGATTTCATCTCTGCGATTTATTTGTAATTTGAGAAGAAAAGGAAAGATAATGTACTGGTAACTTGAGGGAAAAATGATAATAGTACTGGTAATTTGAGAAAATTTAATTATATGAGTTCATGTCAACAGTTGAAAGAACAGAGAGCATGAAAGCTATTGGCTCAACTTATTGCACAATGGTAAGACTATCACATGTCAAAGCCAGTAGGACCAGTGTTAAAAAGGAGACCAGTAAATATTTTACCTACCAAAGAAATAATGGAAATCTTTCCATTATTTATCAAAGCTCTACTCATAATTGGCAAAAAAAAAATCAACTGTGGAACTCTCCAGAATGTGTCCATAAGGTTGAGATAACTTTTAATGGTTAATTTTGAGAAGTTCTAACTTATCTAGCGACTAGTACTGGCAGCAATTATTCATGCCGTACTAGGTACTAGTAGCAGCAATTATTCACATCCTACAAAAGTGCCAAATACTTGAAAGAAAGAAAAGATGTAGATGGTTCCATGTCAGAATAAAAGTTAATGTTTCATGCAATGCATACAATACTACGACAAATATATAAACATGATAATTCAGGTTTTCCAGTGGCAGAAATAAAACATCTGAAATGTGTATGACTAGTCACTGTAGTAACTGAAGACTCCAACTATCGCATAGATGTTCTCCTTTTCACTAAAGGGTTCCAAAAGTTAACGGTTACCAATTCCACCACTGTAATGGAACGGAAATGACAAGTGTCTTTATTGCATGCAACAAATATGTGCAAGGCTGGCAACAGGAGGGACAAAAGGAAGAACAGACAAGGTTCAACAGATTATAGGCATCAATGCCTGCAAGAGTTGGTCCACCCCTTAGGTAATGGATACATCAACAAAATACGAGTATATTTGGTATACAATCCAGAAGAATGAAAATGCTGGATACAATAGACATGAAAGTAATACAAGAGAGTGAAGAGAATAACAAGACGAAAATGTTGTCTTAGCTCCTCTAAGTATAAACACTTGCCTTTAGGTTCATCGAGAGGGTTGAAAGGCTGTTCTTGTTCAAAAATTTCTTCCCGAAACGTTTTCCTTTTTCTTCTCTTAATCAAGAAGAATGCAACAATTCCTCCAACGACCAATATAGATATAATAATTCCAGCTATACCCCCACCACCTATACCAGATTTCCCACCGCCATCAGATTGCTGGTCAGGCTTGGTTGGTCGACCTACTGGCGGAGGTGTATATGGTGGAGGTGGAGGTGCAGGGCCAGAGCTCCAGGAATTGCCGTCGGTCCTACAAAAGAATATAAGATATATGAGTTCCACGTTCCACCAATAATTGCACAAACAAAGCTATCAAAGTCAGTAGAGTACTCACCGAAGATTATTTATCTTTTTTAACTTATTAGGAATCCATCCAGTGAAGCGGTTATTTGAAACATCCCTAAAAGCATTGGCAAATAACGAATTTTCAACTAGAATACAAAAAGCTTCTTACTGTGGTCATATAAGCATTATTAACTCACAAATCTTTAAGGGGGAGGTCCGCAAGGACATTTATGTAGCCTGTAAATTGGTTGCTCTGCAAATAACTGATGAGAAGATATGTCAAAATAATAGGCACAAGATTTACAGATTGAATTCATAAATCAAAGTACTTCATGAATCTTGCAAGTCATTCCTTACAGAGTTGTCAGACTTGACAGGGTGCTGAAGCTTTGTGGGAGATCTCCACTAAAAGCATTGAAGGAGAGATCCCTGCACAGCATATTCTTTATTCATAAATCTAGAATATTAAAGATGTGGTGTGAAGAACAATAATGCTTGTGCATTTGGTCACATCACTTAAAGGATCTGAGGCATCTTGCTTGCTGTTATATGCAAAATTAGTCTCAGGTGGTTTCAATCCCCATCAAGAAAACTCAAGACCACCGAGATAAAAAAAAGAGAAAAATATTCCACGAGTAAGCTAGCACTGCAGGTATGGGAAGTTGAATAACTAGTACAGAAATTATACCATCAACTGCCTCAAGGATTGACTTCTCGAGAAAATCAGACTTAGTAAGGTTAAAATGGGAGTTCTTATCTTACCACATACTGTGGAAGCAGAGAGATAGATCTGGTCAGAGAAAGTTACTAACATTGTTACTAGGTTGGACAGCTGATAAAACACATCGCCGAGAGCATCCTGGAGTTGATTATGGCCAAGGTTTCTAGATCCAGCAACACTTGGGTTAGCCTGAAAGCATCAAATAAAGTGCAAATAATATAATGCAATCAGATTCACAAGGTCACTTACAGGTATCGAAGTGAAGACATCTGACTAATTGAGTAGGGTATATTTCCCCTGAATTGATTCTGTGCCAGGTTTCTGCAGGCCAAAAATTGAATAAGCCAGCCATCAGAATATGATAAAACAGCTGGAATCATCTATTATATGCATAACCTACATCCTCTGGAGATTAGGGGGAAGATTATAAGGTATCTGGTTGCTCTGGGTACCACTTCCAAGATTATTGTTGCTTAGATCACTGCATAAAACTTAAGAGATCAACATCAACTCTCTACAAAGTAAATATATAAAGAAGGGCAAGCAAAAACTCACATCTCAATCAGTGAAGTCATGATATTCATGTTGTACCCCAGTGTCCCAGTAAGTCCCATACCAGGCAATTTGCTGATGCAGTTAGATAAAGAACAGATATCAGACAGAGCCATAATGCATCTGAAAAAGTAAATCCAGCATAAGGTCACCTCACATTGCTGTAACTGCTGAACCCGAGCATGAAATGCCCAGCCACGATTGTCCGCATGGATCACCGCCATTTGCCTTCCAGCTTGTTAGTTTGGACGGCGAATTCAGGCTTGTATACAAGACATTAAGAGCAGAAACTGCATGCACAGTACAAGGGATGGACAAGGAGAATTAACACTGAGCTTCTTAAATGTTATCATCTTACACCAAGATCTCATTGACCAGTTCAGTCGAGAGTTGAGTACAAGAACTAGTGTTTCAAAGATCCATAAGAATAGTTTACTTTTCTCCCTCCCTAACAGATACACTAATTAGTAAATCATAGAAGCAAACCTCCCTGTTCCCAAAAGAGTAATAGAGAACACATGAGGATTTAGCCCCTTGGAAAGAATTTGTAACCCATTCAGTTATTTTGAAGGCAAAAGTCCAAAAGGACCGTTCCAATAATCTCCTTTTGAATTCCAAATGAAACCCACATACATACTCCTGCCAACAACTCTCCCAAACCCAAAGGGACAAAATCAGAACGAAACCCAGAAAGATAAGAATCAAAGATCCCACCTTTCTTCCATTGCATGGGAAATCAAACAATGCCACTAGAAAAGATGAAGAATTCAACCACACAGCACAGACCACTGCAGCTCCTTTCCAAATTCCTTTTTTTTTAACTGTTCTACCACTAATCTGGAGAAAGAAAAAGGACTGAGAAGTTAAGAAAAAAAACCACACTCACCATCATCCGAGTTAGTATCGGCATTTGTAAGGCTTGGATTCCACACCAAAATACAGGAGAAGAGCAGAACTCCAATCTCCACCATCTCCCCAACCCCCCTTCTGCTCCTCTTTCCCTTCATCATCTTCTTGTGAGTTTTAGCTGGGTCTTCACAGGTGCTCTCTCTTTCCTTTCCTAAGATTTATATTTTCCTTTTTTCTCTTTCTATAAATTGATTTTATTTTGTATGGAGTATGGGTAGAAGGAAAGCTAGCTGGCATCAGAGCAGCAGACCAGACAGCAAAAGAAGAAATCCAAAAGGTCGGTATAAAAAAAGAAAAGGTGGTAAAATATATACTTTTTTACCAATTTTTTCTTTCAGTGTTGGTCAAAAGGTTAAATTTGGATGATTAAGAGAGGATTATTAATAAAAATCCCCTTACTTCCTGCAAGTTGAGAATAACTCCATACGATTATCTATATATGAGATTTAAGAAATCATAAATCATATATAAAGTTTTATTTTAGACAGTTTGAGAGGTTTGTATCTTCCCGGAAAAGAAAAAAGTTAAAAGTTGGTGGGTAAAGAGATAGATCTTGGGACCACAAAACCAGTGACTTATAAATATTTTATAAGTACAAGATCATCTCTGGGGTATTTGGAAATTGGTGGGGGTATTAATTGTTAATTGCTGGATTAGATAAAACCAAAATCGTCCAGCTTAAGAAACCACATGGAATGTTTAGATTATTAGATAATTAGTCGCAATAAGAGTTTATGAATGGGTAAGCAAGAAAAGGAAAAACTTGAGATAAGATTAGTTTAATAAAATCTTAACCTGGAGACCGGACGACCAGTTCCACGTGGCAAGAGAGGTCTGCTTCGTTGGACCGCACTTAGTGATGACGTCATCTGATGTCCCTCGTTGGGATGTGGTCACCTCCTGGCGCAGAATCTTCTAACGAAGTTGTTGCAGTTCCATCACCGTCCTATTCTCACCTCCCTGCACCGCAAAGATGATTGGGGGGGGTTAGTTGGTAAAACTTGCAACACGACGGGGGACGCGTTTACTATTAGATCGAAGTGCCAAAGTCAAAGTAATAATTTTCTATGTAATTAATGGAGCGCAGTCTAAGGTACAGGAAGAGAGAGAGAGAGAGAGAGCGAGAGAGAGATATCCAAAAACAACATGATTGATGATAATTTACTCTAATAATACGTCATTGGCAACAGTCCTGCAATGGGAATTTGCAGGACAGAAAAGCAAAAGAGAAGCAATTTTACTTGTTACATAATCTACCTTAGCATCTTAATGTAGGAATAGTTCAGATGAGGGAGAAAGTTGACAATTTTAATACATTGTCAAAGAAGAACGGGTCACATTCACGCGTGATCTTGGCTGCGAGAAATTGAGCAGCTGTATTCCATAAATTTTTTTATAAAAAAAGCAACAACTCTCACACCAGTATCTTGCAGCGGAATTGACCACATAACACATCACATATGAAGCACCACAATGACATTAAAGTATCCAGGAAAAGAAAGAAAGTCAGAGATCACATTTATCATATTACAGGGATCAAAACCAGAACCAGTAATCATGCTTGGGGTTTACAGTCACCGATCAGAAAGAAAGGATCAGATCAGACATTGGTAGTATATTTAGACATTCAACATATCAAAGTTCAAAGGTCTCTCAGGACTTCTCAGGTAAATTTGAACCCCCGTCCCCACCGGCATTTGCTCCGCCTGAACTCCTACGGCTATCGGCAGAAGGCTCTGAGGTTGCACCGACTACATCTTGCTTACTTCCTCGCCCATCAGCATTGCTGCCGGGAGTGTTGCCCCGTGGAAACTCTGGTAAACCAGACGTTGGCTGGAGGTCAGCACTGCCCCCATGAGATGGTTCCATGTGCATGGCATGCATGCCATTCATGCCCCCGGGTCTCATGGCCATGTGCCCCGGGAAAGGCATAACTTGAGGTTGGTGTAGTTGCTGTTGTTGCTCCTGCATTTGTTGTGGGTTAAACTGTAAGGGAGCCCTGGGCGGAAAAATGGGCTGTGGTTGCATGTAATGCCCTCCCTGTGGCATTGCCCCCTGCGGCATCATCTGTAAACAGAAAACGTGAGCAGCAATCATCAGCACTAAAAAATGGACGACATATGTTCCATGACACACCTGTGGACGAACTGTAGGTGCTTGCGGTTGGGCATCTGCAATTGCAGCGAGATATAGCAGATTCTTTTGAAGCTGAGCTTGATACCTGAACCATTAGTAAGACCGATATAATTCATTTTAGCACCTAGTGAAGAACAGACCACAGAGGAAATCGTAGAACATAGATCAGCTATTCAATCAAGGAAATGCATGATTTAATCAACAAGGGGGTGTTTGGTATTATGTATTTGAAAAAACTGCATTTATGCACTCCAAGTGTAATATGAAATTCAGCTCTTGGTTTATAGATGTCATAACTTGGCATTTCCAAGTATAAGTGGCATCATATGATGTATCTTGATATCCACTCAAATTGAGTAGTTGTCAACACAGTTCACCAAGGATTTCTTATCGTTGGCACAGCGCATGCCAATCAGCAGCTAACATGACGTGTACCATGGCACATGGCATGACGATGCACTGTGCCGACACCAAGAAAAAATAGGAGAAAACAAAGTGGAAGGGACAGCAAGTAGTAATAATAATAATAATAATAATAATAATAATAATATATATACAGAGAGAGAGAGAGAGAGAGAGAGGGATGGATAGAGAAAACACTTAATTGGGTTTCAAGTCATCATCGTCGAGCCTCCATCACTCCCTCTCTCTCCTAGCCATCCCGTCTTTGCTGCTGGCGTGCCCTAGGTGATGGAGAGGAAAAAGGATTGGGGAATTAAGTTGGATCCTATACAGTTCAAGTCTATCTAATAACCTATCAATATGTCAAAGTTCAAAAGAGGATCCACTTGAGTGGATAGTCTTCTTCCTTAGACAATCGAGCTCCCCAAACCCTCCACTGCGATAGTTTCTTTTGCCTATCGATCATTGCAATAGTTTCCTCCCCCTCTCCTCCGCATCAAAACAACATCTAAAGTGCCTAACACCAATGTTAGGACACTGCCAACACCCCTAACCCTGTGCAAGCCACATGCCAACACTGCATTGGCATGGAAATCTTAGGATTTAACCTTAGATGAGAAGAAAAGAAGGAAGAATCTAAGGATTTTGCTCATATTGATTTCTCATTTAGAGCTAATGCAGCATTTAGAAATACATATAATCAAACAAGCCCTAAGATGGCACCATAAATGTAGCTGAAAAATAGATGATTGCGATCTAATCTAATCTTATTACATTAGGTGAAGAAACATGACATATGATCACATTCACAAAATAGAGGTTAAAAAAAAAACAAATACAGTGCTTATAAAAGTTTATACTTCATAAAAAAAAAGGGAATAGATTAAGAGAAGGTCTTATCAAATTAATGAATCTAGTTAGTTTGAAGTTTGAACAGATATAGGCACTGGAAATCTATATTAACAAGAACTCAGTATAAGTGTCATCTATAAATACTTCCTCATGATCTTCAATACTTCACATAACAATTTAGCAGGCATCACTACATTCACACTTTATATAAAACTAAATTGAATTGGTAGTAGATGATCAGCGAGTGCAGTCATTCTCGGAAGTAGCAATGCAGTCAGCATGTCGTGTACTTTTTAGAAGATCGAAACAAAGGAGAAAACCAAAAAAAAAAAAATCTAGTACTTACTGAGCACATTCAGATAACTTTCCCAAATTCTGGTTTTCCAATATTGCCAAAATAAGCTGTTTGTTTTCATCCAAATACTACATCACAGCAAGAAAGTAAAGAGTTAACTAAACAATCATTTTGCCAGCAAACATTGAAAAGAAATGTAAAATAGGAACAAGATATACTTAAATAGGCTAGAGAAGAAAGTAAATTTCTGCTGGATTTGTAACAGAACACAGGGATTCAAACCTAGAGGAGAATAGAGAAAAAGTTGAACACTTTGTCGTAAACCAATATTTTATTTGCACGGACAATGTGGCCATGCTGTTCGACTCTGGTACGCTGAGCAGATCACCACAATATGAGAAGCTGACAATATCTGATGCTCTAATTTTACAAGTATTCAGTACTACGCCCAAGGGCTACCTCTGAATAAGTAGGTGCAAATGCTTGTGGCAAACTACTCAATAAAGCACAGATAGATTTTTACCAGCTAAAAAACACTCCTATTTTCTTTTCTGCATTTCTTTGTCCAAGTTAATATATAACATATCTAGGACATAATAACTGCAAAAGAACTGGAAATAGGAAGTTCTTCTAAGACAGATCTTTTAACCAATGTCAATTAACTCGAGGGAGAAATATCAAGCTTGGAGTCAAGAAATGCTGCTTAAAACCGACCAATCATTCAATCCTTGTCAATTTTGGACTGTCTCCACTCTCCTAATCACTGAAATTCCTTAGCAAAAAGGGTGGAAACCTCGCCAAATGAATCTAAATTGTAGCAAAGCGAGTAAAGCCTACAGATTAACCGGATAAGATAAATAACAACTTAACCAACTATCACGGGTCAAAAAAAAAAACCCT
This sequence comes from Typha angustifolia, assembly GCF_048772165.1. Classification (NCBI taxonomy): domain Eukaryota; kingdom Viridiplantae; phylum Streptophyta; class Magnoliopsida; order Poales; family Typhaceae; genus Typha; species Typha angustifolia. The sequence continues at coordinate 1,312,085 of NC_133251.1, forward strand.
AGTAAGCTTACAAAACAAACAAAAAAAGAAGACTCTTTTCCACACAAAAATCAAACCCTAGAATCAATTACAGATGTAAACAGGAAAACAAGTAATCGACCGATACCTTTTGAATCTGCTCGGTCGTGATGTTCGCTGCCGGAACCGCCGGCATCGAACCAAGCGGATGCAACGGCTGCTGCATCACCACTCTCACTCTCTCCTCTCGATGTATCTATCTACGGTTTCTCTCTCTAAAACCGCCTCTATTTCGCTCTCCAAACGCGAGATGGCACAGTAAAGAACTGTGGAAGGAGAGAGAGAGGGGGGGAATAATTTTGGGAGGTTTAGGAGCCGGAGAGAGAGGCCTGGATGGTTCTTTTGCTTTAAGATTCGTGAGGGGACAAGTACGAAGGTATGATTATACAGTAGGCCTGTGCCCACCCTACTTTTCATATATTAGAGCGGAAGCACGTGGGCTAAAATCAATTGGGTATTGGGCCGAATTGACCGAATTGGTTGACCAAATTTAACCCAACACGTACCCGAGAGGCCGAGAATAATCCAGTCCACGCTCGATATAATATATCTTTAAAAAAATTAATTACCAAAAATACTCAACTAGCGCATGAGTCCCTGCTTGAAACTAAATGGACAATATATAGAGGGATATTTTGGAATAATTAAAAATAAAATATTTATATGGTATGAGAATGAGTATAAATGATAATAAAAATAAATTTCTCTATATCCTCTTTTTCATTATTCTTAATATAATTTTGTAGGAAGTGACATTGGATTAAGGTTGGGATTATCCCATTAGGGCGGCTAACCAAACTCACTAATGCTACACGTTCTTGAAGGTTGTTCCTCTTCCACTAACGAACGTAGTCGTAGTACTACAATATGATTTAATAATAGGAATTAGTTTCGAATGGAAAATCTTTGCATTGCAGTGTCTGCGCCAGCCATTAGAGATTTCAAACTCCTTGGAGTCTATATCTTTCATTGCACAAAGACACATGCCTTTTGTAAACCGTCGCAATCGAAGCTCTCAGGTTGGTCACCTCCTTCCTCCTCCCTCCTCCCTCCTCTCCTAGTCTCCATTGGTCCCCCCTTTTTATTCAATACTTATCCTCTCCCACCCTTCTCCTATATAACCCAATCTCCGTTAACCCATCCGAATCCCAACAGAAGGGAAAAATCTCTGAAAGGCCCCTCTTTTTTCCTTCTCATGTCTGACGTCGGACACCCTGTGGCCATATCCGTGGCGGCCACGGCCGAGCTCATAGTCGCCGTGGTGGTCGTTGTCTTCATGATCTTCGTCTTTACCGTCTTCCTCTACCTCTACTCCAAGCGGCACCATGGCGGTGTTCCCAACTTGGCCTTCTCGCCTGACCAGGACATGCCGCGGGTTGTCACCTCTGGGCTGGACTCCCCGACAATAAAGGCGCTGCCTTTGGTAGTTTTCAGCTCTCAGGAGTTCAAGTCTAGATTCGATTGCACCATTTGCCTGTCGGAGATTTCGGATGGAGAAGAAGCTCGTATGCTTCCGAGGTGTAGCCATGGATTCCATGTCGGGTGCATCGATATGTGGTTGAGCTCAAATTCCACTTGCCCGCTTTGCCGCACTGCTGTGATCGCCGACGCGTCCAAGAGTTCGGGATCCGGCAACCCGGAGGCAGACCCGACAATTGGGTATTCGTCGGAATCGCCGAATTTGCCCACGAATATGCTGTTTTTGGGAGGATCCCAGGATCGGGTTGGTGGGGTTATGGTGATTGAGATACCAAGAAGAGTGGTTGAGGAATTACCGGTGGATGAGATAAAGTCGCCGACTTTGAGAAGGATGAGGTCCCTGAGAAGGATGTTAACCAGGGGAAGTAGAGGAATTCGAATTGGGTCTTCTTGTAGCCATAGAGGAGATGATATTGAGCAGGGGAATGGATTAGTAGCGCAGGGTAGATTCTCAGTGCCTAAAACACCCATGGATTCGTCAAGTGGAAGCTCCAATTCGCCATAATTATTTCTTCATTATGAATTATTATAACTTTCTTTCTTCCATCATTGACTCATATGCTGTTTATATGGTACTAGTTGCAACTCGACATAGAAGAACTTGTACATATCTGAGGTTATTGTACATTGATTTCCTTGAATGTATAATGCTTCAAATTCATCAGCTTCCTTAAATGTTTTATGTTAAATCTTGATATAGTCGCAATCTTTTTAAATCAATGTTGAAAAGAAATTTGGGTTCGGTCACCATTGCGGTCTGGATAAGTCTTGATTTCAGCTGCATCTGGACATATCACTTCACTTTATCTAGATGTCTTAATCTAACTATTATTGACATTCTAGTTCTTTACTCTTCATCGATGTTGACCTTCACTATATATCTATATCGCTTTCTTGATGAACAGTGGTCTCATTCAGATTATTATATTTCCTGTTACAGTCTGTAAGGTAAGAACATTGGAATTGTCTTCACAAAGCAGGCTGATAAATTTTCTTATTAGTGTTTCCACAATCACCATCTCTCACAATGTGATTCACTGTAGGATATTAGAATTGTAATATTGTGAGTCGAAAAGATCGTCTTCCATAAAACTAGAATAGCTTTTGTCGATTTATGGAGGTGTGAAGTACTGAATTCTTCTGCTTGAACAGAGGCTAGTTTTGTGTAAGAAAGTGTGAATCCATTTACTAAGCTTCCAACATAGAATTTGGAGTTTTCCAGTTTGGAAAGAATAAATGGTTTTTGTTTCGTTTGATTTTATTCAGCGATAGTGATAGATTCTGGCCAGACTTTGAGTGAGTTTTGCTGCACGCCATGCTTTTATGTTGCCATTTTTTTGGTGCTTCATTTTGTGGAGTTTGTTCTAATTCAGCAATTCATAAACCTTTTACTTGCATAGTTTGCCTCTGAACTCTTGTATCTGAAGGAAAATATCTGGAAAAACAAGTGATTTTTCTAGTTGTTCTTCTTCTATCAGATGTCCACTGAAAGCTTATGCAGTTGAATAATCTGGTTCTGTATGTGATGTGATTTAATCCAAGGAGAAGCTGGTCTGTTGTCTTACAGGACTTTGATTTCTCTCCCAGATGACGTTAATCAGTGCATAAAAACCTTGCAATGTCATATACTGAAGATCTCTGTGCAACAAATTTGTTTTTGGTACAAGTTTAGTCATCTTTTTGGCAAGCTTTTCTCATATAGTCCTTCTAAGGTCATAAAATTCTATCACAATTCATTAATCTTATTCCAACTACATGATCGATGTATTATCAGATAATTGTAGTAGGCATCATTTCTTCGTTTAACTTGAAATCAAAAATCAATACAGCAGTCTAGCTCTCCACTAAATCTCATACTCAGCTGCAAACGATTGTGATCAGTTGGCGAGAGAGGAGTTCAGGCTTTTTTAGGACCAGTGTATTGAATTTTTGGTTCGCGTTGTAGTATATGTGTTCCCTCTCATCACTTGGTTCTCAAGGTGAAGACCATTTGTGCACCCTTCGGACCTTAGTATCTTTTTTTTACCTTAGTATTTTTATTAGTGAGCTTATATTTATGGGTGCCGGAGCTTCTTTCTCAATTTCTTCCACACTTAGAAGCTCTGTAGATTTATGTGTTTTAACTATCATAATGCAACGAAATAGGTTGCGCTTTATTTGTCGTATTTTATCTAAGACCTTGGAGAGGCTTTTATAATTTAATTATATTTATTTTTTCAATTTATAATATTTTTTTAATATTTATCATATATATAAATTATGTGTATTTTACGATAACAAAATATGCATCGATTATTGAAAACAGAACGTTCAGTTTAATATACTATATCAAAAAATTGAATACAATTAAATTAAAATATGGGGCTCCAACATCGTCTTACTCCTATCTTATTGTATTTATCTAAAATTTAATAGTCATATGCCTAATGCCTACATGCCTTCCTTTGAACATTTTTTTTTTTTTGGAGTGGTTCAACCAGGTCCACCATCTGAAAGTTAATGAAAATGGGCACCGTGATTAGTACTAACTACTAATTATTTATAATATTTCTTATTCAAATTTCCAAGTGGTTTGCCATGATGCTGTAGATTATTTATCAGAAGGTGGAGATTAGGCAAAAAGAAGGTGAGGTTGTGTGGAGTGAGGTGGCCAAAAATCACCTATTTTATTAAATAAAAAAGCTCACCTATTTTGAAAGCAAGATTAGTTTTGTAATTTTTTTTAAAATAATTATTTTAGACAAAGATTTTTTTATTTTTTTATTTACTTTCCTATTTTGAAGGGGACGGAGATTAGTTTCCACTAAACACCAAACATTAATATCGCCCACTGTTTTCGTCTGCTGGATTCTCAATTCGCCGGGAGAGAGCGAATAAACTCGCAAAGAATCTGGTTGATTCTCTCTCTCAACTCTCAACGGCCAAGACCTAGACCTCGTTATCACTCAATCGCAGCCTTCCCCCGGGGGTTTATATAAGCCTCTCCAGCCGCAACAATGCGTCGATTCGCCGTGGAGAAAGCCAAGAAATTGGTCTCTGGTGCTCTGCTCTCCTCTCGATCTTGTCCTTCTTCGCCTTTCTGCTCTTCTTCGCCTGCTACTGTGGCGGCAGCGGCGGCGGCGGCGACTGCGACGATGGCCCCTACGACGAGTTTTCCTGTTACTATGGAGTCCATCAATCCGAAGGTGGGATCTTTTTTCCTTTTGGTGGATCAAGGTGGCTTCTTGATTTGATTGGTTGGATTAGATTGATGGTTTGGCATTTGGTTCGTTTTATTTTGGTGGATCAATCAAAGGTATTTTGGATTTGCTGGATTAAAGGCGATGCCGTTCGCTTAATTTTTGGTTGCTAAGATTTCTTCTTATTCCTGATCTTTTTCCTCTTTTATCATATGGGTTTATGGTTGAATTAGTGGGATGCTCTGGAATGTTTTGCTTAGCGTTGTTGAACAGTTAGATTGGATGGCGTGATAGGATTCTACGTTTAATCCTTGAACCTAGAAGGCTAGCACTGCTGAGTACAACAAGTAAAATATGATAATGATCAAGTTGAAGGAATCAAACCTAGAAATTTTTACACACTACATATTCATTTGGCTAAGTATGACGAACAAGGCACTATAAACTAATATATAATTTGTTGTATAGAAATAGCACGAACCAATAACAGATAGTAAATACTAAGTCCGTCAAGCTTGAGAGTACATTTAATCCTTTTATAATTTGAATGAAATTATGGCTGGAGATGTCTCAAGAAGATAATTGTCCCCAAGATTTTCCATTTGTGTTGGTTGGCTTTAATTGCTTGTTTGTCTTACATCAATACTATAGCTAATTTATATCTAGGTGGCAAGTAATCTGTCGCATTATCTGTTCTTCTTGCTTTTATATAATGATTTTTAATATTATTTCTGTAATTAATTTTTCATTATTTCTCAGTATTCTTTAGGTTATTCTAATTTTCTTCTGTTAATTGTTTCTTGTGACTTAATTATTATTAGTCAGTTGACATGAGGCTAGTTTTCCTATAATTTATAGTTTTATATTCTTGTCCATGTTTTCAAATTATTTGTTCTCTTCGGGAGATCCAATTTCCTCACTGTTTCTTTTCATATCTGTTACTTTCGCCCTCACATCCTGATGATTGCGGAAATGAGTACTTTCTGTTACTTTTACACTGTTTCTTTTTTCTATATTATCTCATTATCTTTAGAATTAATTCTGTCTTCCTCTTTTTTCCTGCTTGGATATCTGAGATTAATCTATTGGGTAACATCATATAACTCCAAATTTGGTGCTTAATATATTGCTTTGTTGCTTATTTATAAACAATCAGCATATCACTACTGTGCGTTATATTTCCCGTGTGAGGCATTTTCTCTTGGCTTCTTCAATAGTTGGTTTTCATCACACATTTGTGGCTATATTCACATAACTTCAGATCATGCCATTCATGTAGTGATATATGCACTTTTTAATTATATCTGCAAATCCTTGCCTTCTGAGTTAATTTGATATACTTCAGCTTGGAAGGTGATCCTACAATAGGCTGCAGAGTCTTGCTAATATGAATTCTCCTTTCTGAAACACATCTTTTTATCTCCTTCACCATATCATGTTTTTACAAGTTATTATGCTTTGACTGACTTCCATCTTCCTTAAGGTTTTAAAATGTGAATATGCTGTCCGTGGAGAGATTGTGGCCCATGCTCAGGTACTTTAAGTTGTTATTTATGTCCATTTGGTATAACATTTATTTCTTTTTATCTCTATTGAGGAAGATATTTGTGCACATAACTAAAAGAAAGCCATATTATTTGGTTGGAAATCAGCCAGACATACACTACTCGTTGTCTGCTTAAAAGAAGGGATCTAGTAGATGAAACAGGATTTCGTTGGTCTCTTATGTTCTAATTATCTACTCACAGTAACTTTGTATTAGGAAAATGTCCAGGATTATGCTACTTGAAGATTTTGTTAAATGTAATTTCTCTAGATAGATGCTAATGAAATTACATCTGTCATTATCTTCTCCAGCGCTTGCAACAAGAGTTACAAACAAAACCAGGATCACATCCTTTTGATGAGGTGTGTGAGTTACCTTCCATTGCACTTGAATAGATTGCGTTCTTTAGTCTTCCATGTGCTTGATTTTGCAGATACAAAATTGCCAATTTTCATTTCATGTACTCTTTCAATTTCACATTCTTCCAAATGTTCTGGCAGATACTTTATTGTAATATTGGAAATCCCCAGTCTCTTGGTCAGCTGCCGGTGACATTTTTCCGGGAGGTGAGTGTTCTACCTAAGTTTGGCCATTGCTGCTTCTCTTGGATACTTACGTAGGCTTTTCAGGTCCTTTCTTTATGTGATCATCCATCTCTTTTGGACAAAAGCGAAACTCATGCTTTATTCAGGTAAACTGTTAGCAGTACCCAGCGTACATCTTCACTAGAAACAAATGTTACTGTCACAAGTATTTGGGTCCACAAGAAGCATACTATATGACTAGTTATAGTAAGCTCTTTTGCTTTTCCATTTTTCTAACTAATGGTGCTGCTGAAAGAAAATCTGAATTATGACATGATTACTAGTGTCTTTTTCAGATACTTTCTCCATTATCTTTGTAACTACAAGTTTGTTTACTTTTAGGTCATTCTTCTAGATAAAAGATTTAAAGGAGCTTGCTGCGAAAGATTGCTTGGGCTTAATCTCTTCTTGCTGTTCCTTTCCTTGTCATTGGCAGTTAGTTTCTAATGTTGGCTTACTAGAATTGTTCAATTACTTTAGGAACTGCAGAAGCCTCTTTTCATTTCTATCATACGGAGATTTCACAGCATATTTACATTGTAAGAAGAGAATGTATATAACAACATGAAATTTGTGTTCTGTCAACATAACCTTAGTGCATACTGCATAGTTTTCATTGCTACCTTACTTTGTTCATGCACATGCTTGTGGGATCTCAGTTCTTTAATCTTCCTATGGTATAATGTGCTGTTATCACTTGTATGCTAGTGTCAGCCGACAATCTAAATAAGGCCTATATTTCAGACCTGATGGCTATTTTTCAATAATCATTATACAACTGTATCAAGCCTTTTAACCTTTTCTAGGATGTCATTTACATCATTAAATTACTGCTGCATTATGCGGCCAAAGTATTACCTTTATATGTTCATTTTGCAGTTCAGATGCTATAGCAAGGGCATGGCAGATTATGGACGTGATTCCTGGTAGGGCTACTGGAGCCTACAGTCATAGTCAGGTATGAACATGCTATCAGAAGCTTCTCCTCTTAATTAGATGGCCTTGAGAATTAATGTGTGATTCTTTTTTCAGGGCGTAAAAGGCTTACGTGATGCAATTGCTGAGGGAATTGCTGTTCGTGATGGTTTTCCTGCCAATGCAGAAGATATTTTCCTGACGGATGGAGCAAGCCCAGCAGTATTTACTTGATTTCCCATCTTTATGCATAAGTCTTTTTCTTGCCAAATATATATATTTCCCATCTGTTCTCTTATTTTTCTCCATTTTCAACTCTTAGGTGCACATGATGATGCAACTATTGATTAGTTGTGAGAAAGATGGCATTCTCTGCCCCATACCCCAGTACCCTTTGTACTCTGCCTCAATTGCTCTTCATGGTGGTTCTCTCGTATGTTCTTCACTGAGCTTTTAGAATCATTGAACAGTTTGAATTATCTGCTAAATTATGTAACAATTATCTTTTCGAATTGTCAGATGTACCTCTCTTTGCTTGGTTTGAATTATCTGTCCATTATGTGCAATATTTTGAGTTAGAATATGTCGAATTTTATATTCATGCATAAGAATACCATTAACTAGTTCTTCAAATAGAAAATTTGATAGTGATGCATCAGAATACCTCATAGAAACCTGTTAAGATGTTTGGCCTTACTAGTGTGTGTATGATATTCTTGTTTAGTCACATAAATCTGTCACTAAGACAGACAATGTATGCTAATGATGTAAGGGTCCTCAAATGGAAGTTTGAATGTTTGAAGAACTAATAAAGGGGCATTTGGTTGCAGGTCCCTTATTATCTTGATGAAGCTACAGGGTGGGGATTGGAGACTGCTGAGCTGAAGAAACAACTGGAAGAAGCTCGATCAAGAGGAATTACTGTTAGAGCACTAGTAGTGATAAATCCAGGAAATCCTACTGGACAGGTTCTTTCTGTCTCTTACTACGGATTATGAGAACATGTATCCAATTTTATTTTTTTTCTTTTCTTATATATTTGAAGTACCTGCAATTAAATATTATCTTAGATTATCTTGTGTAGTGGGGTCTGTGGTTACTGTGGGCAATAAACTCATGACATAGTACTTGTTTATTCCCTTTTTCCTAAAGATTGTTATATTTCAATTGTCAAATGCATATATTCCTCCTGAATATAGTTAAAATCATTATTGTTAGCCTCGTGGGAAGTTTTTCCTCGAGGCACCTTTTGTTTAGCATTGCCGTAATACCCTACATCATTGCAGTACTGCCCTAATTATGGTTTACATTGTAACAATGTTAGTAAGTTATTCCTGCTAGTACTATATTTGTTTATTAACATTGAACTTTCTCCAGGTTCTTGCAGAGGAAAATCAGCGTGAAGTTGTAGAGTTTTGCAAGAAAGAAGGACTAGTTCTTCTAGCAGATGAGGTGCAGCATCAGTATATGGTTCAAACGTTGAGCCATTTCCTAAGGCCACAATTGTCTTGAATTTACTTGCTTATGCATTTGTATTGCCAGTGAGCTGACTTTCTTTAGTAACTAATGCACTTTGTTTTTGTTATAGGTCTACCAAGAAAATATCTATGTTGATAACAAAAAATTTAACTCTTTCAAAAAGATAGCACGGTCAATGGGATATGGCGATGAAGATCTATCCTTAGTATCCTTCCAATCAGTTTCAAAGGGTATACCAGTTCTTATTTTTATCGTTATGCATGCCATTTTGAGCTGATTATCCTTGTTTTTTATATAGCTTAAGATTTTCCATTCCATTAGGGTACTATGGAGAGTGTGGTAAAAGGGGAGGTTACATGGAGATAACTGGTTTCAGTCCTGATGTAAGAGATCAAATTTACAAGGTGGCATCTGTAAACCTTTGTTCCAACATCTCAGGCCAGATTCTTGCGAGCCTTGTTATGAATCCACCAAAGGTAAATAATAACTGATCTATCTTCTACTTTGAAGTTTGAAGAAACTTTGTTCTTAATAAGTACATCTATAAACATTGTTGTGATTGCAAGAAATAAATGACCCGGATGAACCTGCAGGTTGGCGATGAATCATATGAATCTTATATGGCAGAGAGGGATGGTATTCTTTCTTCCTTGGCTCGTCGTGCAAAGGTTAGTTCACCTATCTGTTGGCGGTGTTTGTCCTCAAGTTAGTTGGAGATGTGGGCATGCATGTAGCTGCCATTATCTCCAGGTTTATGCATTTGTTTCTTTGTCCTTGCTTTATGTGCTGATCTGTGGCATTATTTTTAGGTTCCTCACATTTCAGGAGATATGCTTTAATAGTGTTATGAACTTGAGTTTTCTTATGTAGATGTGTCAAAAGGGGATTCTCAATCTTAGAGCTTGTGATGATTGTTATATATTCCTACCTGATACAGGCTTTGGAAGATGCATTTAATAGCTTAGAAGGTGTCACATGCAACAAGGCTGAGGGAGCAATGTATCTGTTCCCTTGCCTTTGCCTACCTCAGAAGGCAATTGAAGTTGCCAAAGCAGTGAACACACCTCCAGATGCATTTTATGCTCGCCGCCTTCTTGAGGCCACTGGAATCGTTGTTGTTCCTGGCTCTGGATTTGGACAGGTGATTAGATTGTTAATATCAAGCTGCTTGATATGGGCTACTAACTGTATGGATGAACCACTTATGGGAAGAAGCTGATTTTTCAGCTGCAATAGTTATCTTTGTTCTAACACTTCTTCTTCTTCTTCTCTTTTTTGTCCCTGTTATTCCGATCTAGGTCCCTGGGACATGGCATTTCAGATGCACAATCCTGCCGCAGGAGGATAAGATTCCAGCCATCATTTCTAGGCTCAAGGCATTCCATGAAGCATTCATGGAAGAATTCCGTGATTAATCTGGGAATCCTGTTTGCAGGCTGCAACTAGGTAGAGTTCTGAGGAAGTGAGGAGTCACCACTCTTCTTCATGTTTAGCATCATTTGAAACAGAATAATCTTGCCATCCATCTTCAAGTTTTTCAGTGGGTGGATCAAACAAACATTCTCACTTGACTGAGGAGGTCATATGCCATAAGTTTCAGATATTTTTTTTTGCAAAAAATTGTGCTATTTATTGAGGATGATGTCCAGATAGATTGTTTGTCATAGTCATATATGGTATCATTGAATGGTCTGGTTCTTCTGTAGGAACATTAATGCGGAGCTCTGAGCAATAAAGTTGAAATGAATTCAGTAATTCAGAAATAATTACTGTGCTTATTGTATTCAATATCTTGTTTAGACATCCAATGATATGGTAGTACAGTATTACTCATCTCTGATGGGGCCTTCACTCTTTGCAGCTCTAACTATATTTGCCAGGTGCAATTGTTGTTCTCTTTATATTTGCAGGCTGGTTTTAGTAGCTCTCATACTATGTTAATGTGTTATTACAACTAAACTATGAATGAAGCTGATCTCTTTCTTTCCTTTTGAGTTAATGAGAACAGAGCCTGGAAAATTTTTGCCCAGCCTTTAGGTCATTGCCCTATAAAGCAGCAAGGAAGAGAGTCTCTGTAACTGCGCGTGCTTTAATATAGAAGGGTTTGCCTACTCTTATAATATCCTTGGGCTCGGAGACCATTTGTCCTCATCTATGGCAGGGCCATATACACAAACAGATGTCAGTTTAAAAACTAGGGCTGGGGGAGGTCCATGTTTCTTAATTCTTACACAACTTTAACATGCAAGACTGCTATTTCCCCAAAAAAAAATATAAAAAGAAGACTGCCATTTTCCATGCCACTGCACAGTTGAATTCATCACTGCCCTTTCGAATTCATGGCCATATGTCTATATGACAGGTAAGCAGCAAGCAGTCAGATTAAAAAAGAAAAGGCAATATAAAATACAGAGAGAAGCTTTTAACCTCTGGAGTCTGGACAACAGCAAGAGTTCAAATTATTGCCTCCCTCACTTATTCTCAGTCTATCTCTATCAGCTTCCAAATCTTCCCTTTTTAGTTTAACCTCTTGTTCTCCTCCCTCTTCTTCTCCATTTCTTCAGACCATAAACCTCCAGAGAACCAAGAAGGCCCTGCCCATTAATTATTATTATTTCCATGTATTCCCCAAAAGGAATGCTACTGTTGTGATTGACAAGGGAAAGGGGGAAAAAAGAGCTAGTGGATTCACAATCCAAACCGCCAAAAGCCTGGCATTTATCTCAGGGAAAAGGGTGACCAAGAGAGAAAAGAACAGGCCTTTTCTCTTTCCTGAAGAATGATTCAAGTTAGGAAGGCAGCTAAAGAAACCAAGGATTCCTCAAGTCCCAAATCAGTGATTACTACTAGCCTATCTCCAATGGAGCTAAAAGCTTCAGCATATCTCCAAGCTTCATCTGCTTTCTTAAGCAATAGGAGGGTAAAGTTATATCTAGACATTGTGGTTTCTTAGTCTTGAACTCTAAGCATTAGCTAATTTTCTTTCTTTCTTTGTTCCAGGATTCATTGGAGAGTGATTCAAGCTTTAACTGCACCAACAGAGAAGACCCATTCGCTGTTACCTTTGATGATCCACTTTGCAAGCTTAATCTCAAGGAAACCTCAGACTTTGTGAAGGCATTTCCTATGACCACCAGGAGTAGTAGCAGTCAGAGAAGCCTACAGGAGACCTCAGCACAAAGGAGGAGGGAAGGGATGAGCTCAATTGAGCAGAGAAGATTAGAGGCTCCCTCCACACCGGGAAGGCCACTATTCAAGTTTAGTCCTGGACAGCTCCCAAGGAAGAGCATCCCTTCCAAGTGGGAAGATGCAGAGAAGTGGTTGATCAGTAGTTCTTGCAATGAATCCCCTTCTCATGTGACAAAACCATCAGACCCTTCAAAGATCTCCAGGAACCGTGGTGTTCTCCACCAAAAAGGAGATACCTTTCCAGAGAAAATGATGGCCAGTGAGGACAAGGCTCCAAGTGCACCAAGACTAAGCTTTCATGGGCCAATGATGCCAGTGATGTCTCAAGATCCAAATACAACTTTGCATAGGGCATCTACAGAAGTGCTCCTGAAAGGTTAACACAGAAATTTTTTTAAAAAAATTGCTTTTTCTTAACCATTAGCTTACTTTTTTCCCCTCATTTTCTCCAGATTTTTTTATAAAAATTCTACATTTCTTTTTTCTTGCTTTATATCTTGTTACTACCTCTTCTGTACTTTCTCTAGTAGTTGGTGATGGTAGTATAGTGCAACTTGCTGCAACTTTAATGAGATTAACAAACAATAAGAATCGAATCGTTTGGGTCTACCTTAATTTGCTTATAATCTTTTCTCTTATATCACTGCAGATAAGTTCACAGACAATGTGGAGTCAATCCTTCCTAATTTCTTGTATTCAGAGCCTACAAAAGAGAACTTTCTGTTCAGAAGTTCATACTGCGAAGTAATGAAAGATGCGACGACAGAAGTAATCCCTGAGGGTAACCGGAGAGACGTCGGGACTGAGATGACACCTCTGGGTAGCTCGACCACATCGCGATGCCACACTCCTATTAAGAATTCTTCACCTGCAAGGCATAATACTCCAGCAAGCAGGTCTGGTCCCTTGGTGCCTTACAATTCTAGCATTGATATCTCCGAACTGAAGGACTGTCACTTTGCAAAGCTTGAGCTCAGCGCACAGTATGATTCAGTGGTCTCGAATTGGAGCTCAAGAGAGGAGGAAGAAGAGGAAGTTTCGAAGAGTCTGAGGCATTTTGAGATAAGTGGTGCAAGGAAGAGCATTACCGAATCTAGAGCTTCTGCATGGGAAGAGGAGGAAAGGACTAAGAGTTGTATCAGGTGAACTGTTAAATATAAGCTTGCAGATTATGATCTGAAATACAAAATTCTTTTTATGTTAACTTACATCCACTCCTTCCCTTTTTACAATTTTAGAGTGCAAATAGCTTTTTTATCCATATGTTACTTTATCATAGCTTTTCTTGATGTTCTTTATCCTATAGGTATCAGAGAGAAGAGGCAAAAATTCAAGCGTGGGTGAACCTGCAGAGTGCCAAAGCAGAAGCACAATCAAGAAAGTTGGAGGTAGGAATATATGGAATCATTTCCTTTCTTACTCTGTTACTCTTAGAATTGATATCGGTCTTTTGACTTACAAATTGGATTCTGTCTCTCCCTCTCTCTGTTAACACTTGAGTGCACAATCCTAGGTTAATTTTAGTAGTTCTTCATAGAAACTTGTTGCTAATACTGATAGGATAAGCCTAATATGCCACTCACGGCAATTCTGTTAATGCTTTTCTCAGAAACAAAACCATCAACTGAGAATCCTAGTAGATCTTCATGGCCTTCAGTCATTTTCCAAACTCTGTAAATATTCAACAATGCTATTTTTGCTCAAATAGGAAAGTTCGAACGTGTTCTATTTTGAAAGTTTGAAGATGAAAAATTTAGGGTGGTAGAATCAATTTCATTTGCAGAAAGCTTTCCATGATAATTCTGCAAAATGAGAGTACAGGATTATCTGCTGTCTTTTCACCACTATTCTGACCCTGTTTTACCTCAATGTCTTCCTTGCTATTATCTCATAGCTGAGTTATTATGAAGAGCTGGACATTATCTCCTGTTTCTCCTTGTCTTTCAATCCACATGTGCCTAATGTTATTGTCCTTAGGCCTATATCTTTTGATTTAATAAACCGTGAGGTTTGGAGTTTGGTTGATGGTTCTTTAGAGTCAAGGATATACTTGCTGTCGCTAAGCCATGTGAAGGTCGTCCATTTGAACACATTTAAATCTGACCCTTAGGATAACTCATACGTGTTTCTTTCTCCTCGATTGTGTCAATGATGTAATTGTCTTTATATTATATGTATGTCCTTATGCTTTTGAAGTCTCTATCCAATTTCTTTCATAATATATCTCTTTGACAGAACTTACAATCAGGAAACCGACAACCATTAGGATTGGTTTTTGGACATTTCTTAATGTGCTTCCTCAGAAAAGATGATTTTGATATTCTGAGCTAAAATATTATGGAGTTGGTGCCATTTAGACATATTGACAATTCCTTATTGGTTGAATGAGCTAAATTTCATGTTGAGTCCTTACTGCATAAAAGTTTAAGTTTTCTAATATTCATAGGTGAAAATTCAGAAGATGAGATCTTGTTTTGAAGAAAAGGTGATGAAAAGGATGGCAATTGTTCATAGGAAAGCTGAAGAATGGAGAGCAACAGCCCAGCTGCAGCACTCACAACAAGTACAGAAAGCATATGAACACGCAAGCAAGATGAAGAGCAAGAGTAACTCTCATTTCTCAGGCTACACATCTTGTGGCTGCTTTTCTTGCAACAATAATCTCTAAAACTAAAAAAATAGAGCATAAACCAATTCCTTTTCCTCCAGAAACTCAGAAGAAAGGGTCAGCAGAAGATTGAACAATTACTGGGTTTATTTGGTTTCTTCTTGTATTATTCAAAGTAAATTTGCTTAGTTGGGGGCATAACTCATGTCACTTTGTTGAACTGATGAAATGAAAGAAACAACTGCAGGATTTTTTTTTTTATGATATATAGAAAAAAAAAGGAACCTTTTGATCTACTTAACTTCGAATTTTCCTTGATCAGATATAAACTTTGCAGACCTTAAGAAGGTGAAAGGACAAAAAATTGGAACTTGGAAGCTTTATTTTCCATCTGATTTCCTTACTCATAATTTCAAAATGTATTCACAACTTGTCTTCTACTACAATAACAAGACTTAAAATACTGCTGTTTTGTTTATACTTTGGTCTGAAGAACTCCTTGGGCTTTACAAGCCCAAAATTTAAATGACCCCAAGGTCAGTCTACAATGTTACCAAGAAAGAAACAAAGACTAGTCTTTCTGAAATCATGTGCCTCTTTGACTGAATGCACAAAATACATAACTGCTGTAAGCAATACATTGTCTCACCTCACAAAACCCAAGCTTTGTTGTAACTCTTGAGCTCTGTGCGTTCTTGGCCTTAGAGACAGAGAGAGAGAGAGAGAGAAAGAGAGAGAATAGTTTCTTCGTTGAAAATTTTAAAAATTGAGAGGGAGAAAACTGAGCAGTAATAGGATGTACAACTAAGGGAACAGTTCAAAGCATCTGGGGAGGGGGGGTGTCAGGCAGTCAGAATACCCATGTGAGGTGGTTGTCTTGAAGGGCTTGGATCATTTAGGCAATGGAAGACTCAGCTGCAGTGCAGTATATAGATAGAGGTGGAGGGATCCCCAGGACCACAGAGGAGGAGATAGGTTGGATTAGATTATAATATTACATAGGAGAGCATCTAATAGGCCATTCTTTTCTAATCCAAACAACAACCTAACAGGCATTCTGAGAAGACAAGTCTTTGGTCTGGATTTGGATTGGTCTCCTTGTCCAGGTTGCCTTAGCCTGTTCTTCTACTGCAGTACTACTGTAACTGTTGATGTGCATCTTCATTCAAACTCTTCTTTTAAAGACTAACCTCACTAAATGTTGAGGAAGTTTGATCCCCCTCCAAGAGTATGGACCTGGCCCAGGCCCAACCTGAAGATGCTTGAGTTGATGATAGTCTCAGAATTTAGGGCTTTTTTTTTTTAATAAAAAAAAAGTATAAAGTTTTAAGGTATGAAGTGAGAGTGCATTGCTTTTACATTAACTAATGTTTTAAGTTAAAACAAGCATTGAAGAAAAGCTAAATAGCTCTAATATTATCTATTTGCAGCTTACTCTCATAGATCATCGACCTTTTGAAATCGGGTGTTGCTTTATTCTGTTTCACATGAATTCTGACAAATTATATATACTAACATCTGATGTAACAGGAATAAAAACCATATCTTAGTCGCCAGCAATGCTCGCTAAATTCAACGCCTCGATCCCACGTGACATGGACTTACTGGATCAAAGAGGGAATACCTCGACTATCGGAAGCCCCCAGTAACAAGTGGGCCTGTTCTAGTGTTTCTTGGTCCATGGATACTCTCTCTTTCCTTTTGTCTGCATACTTCTTTTGTCATTGTTTCCCGGTAATCATGGATAAAGACATGACCATTGATCTTAGATTTACTAAGTTTTTAGTTTGTGTCTTCGTGTGATACTAGATCTGGTAGCTATGTGCTTGTTCTGGCGTTGGGAGTCATGGTTAATCTTTTGTCTCTTATCAGAGAATGCATAGATGGGTCAACATCTTCAACAGTGCAAGGTCCACTAATAGATTGTGTTTGACTCCTGTGACCCATTTCCAATTATAGATAAAAACAATCTTTTACTAACCTCATGTCTCCTGTTTTGATATCAGAAGAAGTTACTGATCCTTTATTTACTTTAATGACCAATATGTTCAGGTGAAGAGGAGTAAAATTCTATCAAGTAAAATTCTGCATTGAGGAATGCCATGCCTTTGGGTCCAAACCAGCAAAGTATTGATGCTTTTTATTGCCAATGGAAGCAGTTCTGGCTCAACGAATACAAACCTGGCCAGAGGAAATGACAGACAAAAGATCCCCACATTGATTCTACTTATTACTTTAAAACTGTACAGATAAGTGGAAGTCATACTACCTTCCAAAGCAAGGACTCACTTTCATCAACTGGTGTAGTATCAATAGGTTCTTGGCATCCATGATTACAAATGGCAACCAAGAAAGAAGAACAAGTGCAACAAAGAAAAAAGAAAAAGTTGTCATAAGATCTTTATCCATAGAAATCAAGTTACAATTAGACACTCAAACAACAGCCTCCACCCTTGGCTCAAAACAGAAGGCAGACATGAACTCCTTGGCCTTTCCATTCATGTAGCACTTGGGTAGCTCCATCCACTGGTTAGTGACCAAATTGCACATCACATAGCTGCTGAAATCATCAGAACATACACAGATAAAGATCATATCTTTATGACAAACACAGTTGATATCCACTTTTTTCTTATACAACTCGTGTGACATCGAAGGCGGCATAGCTGCTACTTGCTGCCATGATCTCTCTTCATTGGAGAATCTCCACACTCTTAGGCTTGCTGTCTCAAGAAACTCTGATAGAACAACTACCAACATCTCTCCTTTACTCTCAACAACATCAATTGAGTACTCGAAGTAGGCTGGCAGAAGCCTTGGGTATTCGAAGAAGGTCTTCTCCGCAAGATTGCAAGCCATGATGGTTCCTGAATAAGTAAGGAAGCAGATTACATCGTCGCCGTTTTCATTCAATCTAACTGAAGAGTACTGCTTAAACGGGCTCTTCTGCATGTTAGTGGCAACAATATCTCCAGTTTTGCTAAGGAAATAGACAGTGCTCTCATATCCAACCCCATCTGATTGTGTAGACTTCTCGCCTTTCTGGACCAGCATAACCTCTTCTTCCCACATATTCTTCTTGGAGTCGAACACCCTGAAAGCAAGACTCGAGAATTCACCAAAGATCATGACAACTTTATATGCAGTTGGATCATCATCTTTTTGTGAGGAGTACATGGCAATGGCATGGAGAGTTTGACTTTCACTAGCCTCGCCTATCGGAGGGAGCTCACGACGCACCCCGGTAATCGGATTGCAAACAGCCAAGCCATTAGAAGATGCATGGTAACAGATTAGGCCACCAGATGATGCCACAGGAATCGGCTTGCATCCATGGCTTTGCTGCAGGAACATTGGATGACTTAAATTCTTCCAATTCCCTTCAGTGGTGTCGAAAACAGTCGACTGGTCTAGATATTGATCTACCATAAGGAACCATGGATCTCTGAAGGGTATCTGAGAGCAGGCAAATTGGAATGTTGCAGAGTTTGCAACAGAATTCCACCTCCTGCAAACCGATCGAAGGCGAAAGAAGCTTGAGGCAGGAAGCTTGGAGAGGACCCTCTCAAGCAAGTCTTGATTCAGCTCATCTAAGGAGAAGGTGAGATTGATATGTGGCTCTTCTGATGCTTTCCTCTTCCTGGGATTTACTCCCACCACATTCATGTTTTGCTCCATCAAACTTGAAGACATATCTAGTAGTTAGAAACCAGGATAGTAAATTTTAGCACATAGCAGCATCAGAGGGAGATAAAATATAACAAAAAATATATATATATCAACAAAAGAGTAGACCCAAGAACGCACCTAAGGCTCTTTTCTGTTACACTGAGGAGTAGTAAGGTTGTAACTTTCTATATATACACACACAGACACACACATGAGAGAGAGAGTAGGAAATGCTATAGGAGAGAAGACCAAAAGGAAGGAAACAAGGGAGGCAAAAGACAGAGGAAAGGAAAATAAAGATTCACAGCTGCACTGATACACACGAATAGGTACTATGTCAAAGGGTTAATCTTAGAGAGAGAGAGAGAGAGAGAGAATCCTGGCTTGGCTGACCTCTGTGTAAGAAAGAAAGGGCCAACTCAATGACAGCATACAAAATACTCTCTCTCTCTCTCCTACCTCGTTGAGAGAATCTAAAATTTTCTTCTATAAACCGTGGGGGGCTGGATAACTTTATCCACCTTTGTCATAAGTCAAAGGGGGGGGGGGGGGGCATTGAGAGAAAGGACCCAGGAGAGGAAGGTGCGGGAATATAGGGGCCATCATAATGGCGATAGGAGGTAGTAAACAAAACAAGGAAAAAGCCGTTACTTCCGGTGTCTTTACCCGCTGCATCACCCACCTGCACAGGCAGAGTCACAGATCTCGATGCGTTTTGGACTCCTGGAGTGGAGTGATAGCACGTTTCTCAAACACCACCTCCTCTCCCCCAATCCCCAAATATGCAAATGAGACTAGGGTGGTGAGGGGAATGGATGATTCTTTGAAGCACTAAAATGTTGAGCAAGGATACACACCAGAGGATCAATCAATCATCAAACAAACAAAACCAAAAGAAAAGGAAATGGAAAAGAGATTGCAGAAAGAATAACATTCCACTTTTCTTTTCTTTTTCTTTTTTGCTATGGAGGACCTGAAAACAATCTTCCATTGTCTGACAAACAAAATTTGGACATGAGTAGGGAGCAAGAACACTTGTGAGCAAAAAAATTCTACTGGGTGTGCCTCAATAAGAGCTGTATATCAAGTATCAAATACTGCAAAATGAGCATAAATGCAAAAAACTAGACTTGAGTTAATGATGAACATGATAAGAGTACCAAGCTGATGCACTGAAAAGGAAAAAAGATAAAAGAAAATTTGAAAGAGAGACAGCTGAGACGTAGATCTTCAGTAACAGAAAAAGATACTAGTAGATCATAATTCATGTCCATGGTTCTCTGATGTTTTCGGTTGATCTTTTGTAGGCCATTATGTCGACGCCATATTATGAAAGTAAAGATATAAAGTGGAAAACAATCAGTATATGCTGGGTGTAACTCCTGCCGCTGGAATAACCTGGAATAACTCCTAGATGGTAGATGTCCATACAGAAGCAGATACTTCTGCATGCCTTTCTATGAGATTGAGTAAAAGTATCTGGAACTATAAAATTTGACTATCATTTCTGCATTTCCGAAATTTCAAATACTTGATGGAATACAATTGGGGATTCCAAATATTAGGATCGCAAAAAGAAACGAACAAAATTAGAAAGAATAGAAAAGCTGTATATGGAGGAAACCCATAAAACGCGGGCGATTCCATATTTACATTCTAAAACTTACAAAAAGAAGACTTACGACCCAACCAAGGAATCCTGCATGTTATCTTGCCCGGGTTCAATCCTTGAGTTGCTAGGCACGATTGCAGGAGGTGACCACTGATCTGGGACGACAAGAAAGTATGCGGACATGGCTTTCCTAAACCGTTTTTTGTATTGCTTGGGCGAGATTACAGTTGGAGAGACATTCTTTGGCCCACCCAAAATCCCAGAAGCTTTCACCCATGTCTCTAAATGTTTGTCCCATGTATATTGCCTCATAAAATCTATGATACCCAGTACCAGTTCATGCTTCTCCTCATCAATCCCAACCAATAAAGAGTAATCCATCACATCAACAGACTGCAACAGCATAAAGAATGCAACATATCATATACAAGAAGGCACCAATGCAAGAATCTTCGTCTGAACAAAGAGTTTGTACTAGTCATGCATTGAAAAAAAGATATGAACTCGTGAAACTTTGAAAAATATATGAATGTGGTATAACTTACTCTGATGAAAGAAATTATAACTGTTTCAAGGTATCTTTCGAAAAATCAAATTCAGAATGAAAAAAGATTGTATTGTAGCAACAAAGTGCAAAACAGACTAGAATGAGTTACAATGAAAAATTTAAAAACAGTTTAATTTACACAATCAGTCTGAAAGAATAGATCCCATACTTTATAAAGAACCTCAATTCTTTTTCAACCTAGGTTCAGATTGTACTGTAAAACCTACCTCTCCAGGAGAAATAACAAAGGCTTTATATGAAATAAGAATTCTATGAAGAACTTTATAATATGTAGTTTTCTCCTTTATGCCAATACAATTTCATTAATGAAAATGTGGGGAACATAAAGAAGATTCTTCTAGTCTTGAAATCATTTCACAGGGCCACAACATTTTGAGTAACTAAACTGAACTTCAAGAATATACTTATACTCACCGCAAGGAATGAAGTGTCATTCCAAACAGCTCGCTCCAGAAGCCTCTTTGCCTTGTTGCCAACAAAAATTGGTGAAGTAGGCATTGTTTCGATCAAGTTTTGATCTAGAAGTACTTTATTGGTACCACTTGAATCTGGATTGTACCGTGACCTTGAAGAACCCTTTAAGTCATATAGCCTTGTCACATTCCGTCCAAACAAAAGATTTTCCATGACCAGCACATCCATCTTTAACTCTTTTCCACCCTTCAAGTTCTTAGCAGTAACCTGTTAAAGCATATCAAGCAACTTACTAAGAAGTTAAATCTACAAGAATACTGATAGTATTCTTTGATAAGAAGGATGATTAAATTACTCAGTGCAACGAGTACCAGAAACAGAAAATTCTCCCAGGAAACACAGCAGAACAAAATAGATAAGGCACTCTGAGAGACAGCTTACAGGATGAGGAAATCTAAAAGTACATCATACCTGATAAATACCAAGAATCTTTGCCAAGCATGTCGGACTTCTTGTGCCTATTGACTCTGCAAGGTATTTAAAGTATGCAGGAGCAAACTTAATGAATGATTCCAATTCTGTTTTGGTAACTTGCTTTATTATAAATCTATCATCCAATGATTTTGCAAAGAACACATTGCTCTTGCCACCCTGTGCCCCCCATTTCTTACAACGGCTGAGGGACCTTACAAAATCGACCTCAGATGGACAACAGGTTCTCCTCAATGTGTCAAAATGTTTTGCATAGTAACAAGTCACAGTATATTTTACCTTCCCAAGAGGGCCTTCATCGGTAAAACTAACCCTGACATGCATTGCTTTTGTGTAGATAAGTGGATCTGGAGTGAAAGAGCCACGGCTACCAGACAAAGACAGAATGCTCTCATCAGTAGACCCAAAATTTCTACAAGGGTCCAAAGAAATTTCATCAACTGATTGAGATGACGGAAAAGCTCCTGAATCATTAAGTGAAAACAAGAGTGATGGATCCACGTCTCTTATTCTCTCCTGATTATCAGACAACTGAATATGATATTCGTGAGAGACAAGTGCATAAGAAATGATGCTGGTTGGTTCATCATCATAGATTGCAATGACAATGTCATTGACTCCTATAGGAAGAAGAAACCTTGGCCCACCCTGACGCTCTAACTCCCTGAATAAGGAAACATAAACAGGAGTGTACTCATTGAGTGCACCAAATCTATGAGAATTACCCCAACTCTTGTTCAAAGAACGGTAGAAATGTACAAAAGGCATCCCCAGCCAGCTAGAGAAGTCCTCAGCGCTGTCTCCCAGCTTATTAAGTAACACAGATGCAAATGAGTGAGTCACTTCAGCTCCATTTTGTTCTTCTGAATCCTCTGAAAGTGATAATGAACCTGGTGCTTCTACTGAAGCTGCAGAATCTA
This sequence comes from Typha angustifolia, assembly GCF_048772165.1. NCBI lineage: Eukaryota > Viridiplantae > Streptophyta > Magnoliopsida > Poales > Typhaceae > Typha > Typha angustifolia. The sequence goes on from NC_133251.1 coordinate 1,334,757, forward strand.
ATGTGCTTGCATTGACAAGAATTGGGCTATTTTCACCAGTCCATTTTGCATCGAATGCATCTGACAAGTTCGATAAATTTGAAAATTGCCCATCTGAGAGAGTTCGTCTGGCAACAAGACCATATTCCAGTGGAACTGATTGCTCACTGACACTAATGCTAGTATGGAGAGACATTTTGCTTTCTGTCCTTTGGAAAGAATCCAGTTCGATGTCTACTCCTTGCTGGCCTATATTTGATTTATGATTATCATAAGATACTTCCTTACAATTAACTGCATTGATGCTCTCCCTGAGATCACTAATTTTCAAATCTTCAGAAACAGCATCAGTACCATTAACGCCAGTTTGAGGATTCGTCACTTCATCTGAATCGCTGAACTTCTCAGTAGAATAGGTTTTCTTCAAATCTCTTTGTGGGAAACTACTTAGCACGTCCTGTGGACTACTAGCTGATTTGGAAGCAAATATTAAGCGTTGATCCCATAAATATGAGTGAAAGAGTAACTGTCTCCTTAACTTATTGACCTCAAGAATATCAATAATTTGTTGCCCAATCCTCAGCTCCTTCTTCGAAATTTTATGCATAGAGTCCTACATGACTCAAAAATATCAGCAAGTGTATGAATGTTAAGACATAAAATTTGTCAAAAACATGGTTAAGAAAGAAGTTAAATGATATGCAACCTCAAATTCTGACTTCTCCTTTTGGAGAATTCCTTCAAGATTAACAATGTAATGTCCCAATTCTGGAACCTCCAAGCTTCCATTGGGAGTTCTTTTATCTGCAATTTGGTACAGAGCATTCCGTATTTCTCTAAATAGAAGTTCTGCTCTCTCAGCAACCTGTAATGTAATGAGGAAACTTTTAAGCAGGCCCAGAAAAAAGTACTACACTGTTGACACTTACAACCATGAACCTAGAAGATAGGATGTCCTCACACCTCATCTGCCTCTTTTTGTATCCACTCGTGATTCTTGTAATTAAAATCAAGCTTATGAGGTGGCAAATAAACAGAATGAACATCAATAGATGCATACCGGAAGCAAGCTACCATTTTCCCAAACCTGCTCATGCAAGAAGAGCAATATCAGAAAATAAGATGGCGTGGCCCGGTTATTCATGCATCAAAGAAAACTGCAATGGAAGAGGTACCCATAGAACCGGAGGCAGTCCCTGTGAAGAGAATGGCCGCAGCTGGCTACCCTACTTGCAGCAGCATGGTTCGAAAAACTAAGCTCCAAAAATTTACCAAAAGATAAACCCCAGGCTGCATCAGACATGACAACTCTTTGAGTTGCTGGAGGAAATCCATTATCACGAGGGCATCGTAGACACCTGTGCCACATCCAGATCTTTCCATCGCGCTCCCCGGGCAAAAGAAACTCTGGAAGCTTTCTAACAGATATTGTTAGACTACCTTGTCGATGAGTGTAACAATGAACATGGGCTTCTGATGGCATATCGCAAGAATGACATCGATAGCTCTGAAATGAATATTAGGTACTTTAGGTAATAGAAACAAATGTAAAGCAGAAAAAAAAGGGGAAACTAGAAGGAAGAATAACCTGATCAAATAAATGGTCTCTCAAAAATCTTCCTAAAGGTTTATCAAAGTTGCCATAGTACTTAATACGGAAGAGTTGTGAACGCTCACAAACAGTTCCCTTCCAGACACATCGTGTAGATAATGAAACCAAAATGCTCTGATGATCAGAAGAAGAGGTCAGAATTTCTTCTTTCAGCAATGTGTTTTCATGTCTTCTGTCAACTTCTTGATCTGAAGCCGCTAAGTTGGTTGACTCCGATTGCTCATTTAAATTGGTGCTCCTGGTATGCTTTCCATTAGAAAGAAAATCATCAGTCTCTGAGGTCTTTGAGCAATTATGACAGCTATCAGCGATAACAGAATCATTTGCAATTGCCTGACTATTGGATGTAGATAAGACAGTCTCATGACAATCTCCAAAGCATACTTTACTTTTCTCTTCCATCATACAGTATTGAGGTGACAAGTTTGAAAGTTCACCCAGGCAGAAAGAAGATAAGGATGATGTAGTAAGAGGTACCATGACATTCTCTGAATTATTTTTCTTCTCCACACAAAGACACTTGGTGTCAACAGATATAGATGCAGAAATAGAATTTGCAGTATCAGAGTTATGGCTTCCATAAGAGGCTGTCAATGCTTCTGTGAGCATTTGACCAGAGTGAACTGAATTTAAGTTGGAATCTGATATATTGGGTTTTTGAGCATAGACACTGGCTTGTTGCTTTCCAGCAGGGATAGTGAAACCAGGTATAGTGGAGATGGATCTGTCTATATTTGATGGTTTATCTGGCAATGCAACAGTAATTGGAGACTTCAAGGGAAGTTCTGGCAGGGAGGCACCTTCATCTGCAAGAAAACATGTTTCCAGGGCCAAATGATAAGCTGCAAAAATCCCATATTGGATTACATGTTTCACTCTTTTTAGCTCATCGATAGTACCACCCTTAAGTAAAACCTGCAAGAATCAAAGAAACCAGAGGAATTATTTATGTGCATACACTCATGTGCCCAACTAAATGCATGCATTCATCTGATATATACGTCAGATGAAAGATTTTCTTTTTATCTTGTATAAGATTGTACACTCCAAAACTACAGAGAAATTTTGGAAAATCACGAAATTCTTGAGAGTAAATAGAGCCATAGAAAACACTTTAATATATAAAAAGAAATATATTACAAGCATAATATACATATTCATGTAGTGGAATACTAGTCAGCAAAATTCTACCTTCGGTAAAAACCATTACTCAATAAGTGTAACTCTGAATTCTGGCAGCATTTATCCAAAGTTCATCTTACCTAGGTGTAAGGCTCACATAGAAATGTAAACAACGTCAGCATCATTGCCTTTTTCTTGGAAAATTAGGATGGAATCTACAAGTCAAAGTTGATAAGGCTTCATCACAGCATTGAACAAAATATACTGATTTCATTTTCAATTAGACTAGAACTGCTCTCGCATAGGAAAAATGACAAAAGATTGGAGTCCTTTGTTCATAGCCAATCCACCAAATATTGAGAGAAGGGAGAGAATGAGAGCAAGAAAAAGGCATTACAAAGAAAGTAAGAAGATGATTCAAATATTCACTGCATTTACATTTATGTACTAGTTGAACTTTTTGACATTGGTCAAATGTTTAGATCCTGTACTTATGATGCTCCAGAAGATAAGCATAAGATTTGAAGAGTGAATTGTTCTAGCTTGGAACTTTCTTGTCACGATGGCCTTACTGTAGATCAATGTTATTATCTTAATTGCATTAGCATATTATAATATTTGCATGATCTATGAGGAGTATGATACTAAAGGTGAAAAATGATGGAATAACATTATTACCTTCCAATGCGATCGCATAATGGACACTTTGGGGTGCGCTTGGATTATTTTCAGAATATCTCATATCACCCACAACAATTCTAGAACGAGAACACCTGACTAAACTATTTACAACATACTGCAGATTCAGTTTCATTTCCCAACAATGAGTGTTCTGTTTTCACCACTACTGTAATAATGTAACCAACCTCTCGTATAAGAAATAAGCATGTCACCATGGAAAAACCCAATGACGAACTTATACTTAAATTTAAGCTTGCTGAACTGAAGATCATGTACTATATCATGTGCGCATGTGACAATTTACTGAATCAAAAGAATTTAAAGCTAAAAACTGGGTGATTACTTACAGTGCAACCCAAGGGCTTAGGGCATCCTTCAAGAAACATCAAAGTCTTCAGCATTTTCTTCATACCTTGACCTGCACTTACATGATGTTCAAAAAACTTTTCCACATGAAAGAACTCACAGTGCCCCAAATTCTGAGATGATAGATGGTCAATAGAAGGTACTATCTGAGCACCACTGCAGCGAGCTATTCTCTCTAAAAGGGGCCTTTTGATGTTCAAAACAAGTGAGATGTCCTTCTCTAGAAGTAAATCTTGGGCATAACGAGCAACAGTTTTCTCCACGAAAAGGATGTCAGGTTGGTGAGCAACTATCTTTGCAACTGCCATTCTCAAGTGATCTGTTTCCTAAACGTCATAAGAATTATGCAGATGAGCAATAAACACAGGGCAAGTACACAGAAAATGAGAGGTAAAATTGGTCATCTTACCTGCTGGAGTAAAGTATCAATACTTGACAGCAAATTTGTCACTCGTTGGTACTCAAGAGCTCCTCCAAGGATTAGGAAACGAGGTTTTTCTATTCTTGATGCCATACGTCGATGTGCCGTATTCTTCTTACAAACTACTCCTTTTACAACCATGCTAACAAAAAATAGATAAAGAACTTTACTACTTGCCAGATTTGACTAGGCCATCAGCTAAGAAAACTAAATTAACCATGAATGAAGTATAAGTCAACAACTCTTGCTGTTTAATACATGAATTATTGAAAAAAGAAACTTATTCACCTCTCACTGCGATGTCCACATGCTAAGCACTTAACCTTTACATATCCACCAGGATCCATACCACCCCCTTTGCTCATGTCTGGTTTAAGAAAATTTGCAGCTTCCCATGATAAGGATGTAACAATCTCGAGCCAACTCCTCTTATCACCTTCTTCACCTATGGAAATGTTCTCAACTTGAAGAAGTTGAGCTATCAAAGCCCTGAAATGTCCATCAACAACATTTTTCATGGCTTTCTTATGTTCTTCACTTGATCGATCTCTACTCCGGAACTCACCACTGCCAAAGCTATGTGATGAACAAAGACGATCCCACTCTCCAGTAGCATCCTCATCGTCATCATCAAACAGAATAGGTTCTCTTTCATCATCCTCATCTTCTGGGTCCGGAGGAAGCCAAAGGAGTCCATTGTTCTCAAAGTCCACAGGCTCAGCATCAGTACTTTCCATGGCATATATGGAAGATGAAGCATCACACTCATAACTGTTATCAGGTTCTGCTTCATCGTCCAACTTTTGATCAGCTAAAGAGCCTTGAAACTCTATGTCATCCAGTGGAGAGCAAATCTCTTTGGAAATTACATTTTCTTCAGCGGTGTTCATAATTTGTGAAGTATAACCTGCATCAAGTTCATCAAACTCAACCTGGCCATAGTAACAATCAGGATCCTGGAGATGTTGTTCTTGCAGATCATGGAATGTTCCATACTCTTCACCATCATCATCACTCCTATAATCAAAACAATCATGCATCACAGGATTCATAAATTACAATTAACCTCAAAAACATCAGCCATACTATTCATATTTCCAAAAGTCAATATTGAGTACGAAAATTTACTATAGTTAAAATTTGGTATATTGAAATTCTAAAACGTGCAGTATCTTGTGAAAAATATATGATGCAAAAATATGAATTGATTTATCTGCAGATATGCCCGTTGTATGGATAGTAGCAGGTCACTAGCTAATCATTTAAGCATTTGAAGAATATGAATGTTCCAGTACCATAATAGCCAACGAAAGGATAATCTACCTGTTTGTCAAATAGCCAAACTGAATTGAAGAAGAAGCATCTTTTTCTGGAACAACAGCCACATTCCTTCCAGATACAAGCACATCTTGCTTGTAAGAGAAAGATTTGATCTGGCATGATTGATGAGGACTAGGGACAGAACCAAGTGAGACATGCTGGTAAGCTCCAGTGGAGTAAGATCCAGCAGTTGTAGTGCTGTTAACAGTCCCATTCGACTTGGTACTGACTAAACTTGTCTCTGAAAGAGAAGGGCTGATGGTAGCTTGATTCCCTTTATCAGCAGCAAATTTTTCCTGCTCCAATTGCTTAAAACAAAAGTTGCAAACACGGATCCTCTCAACATCTTCCCTTCTATTCCTTGGATCATCTGACAAAACTGGAATGGAGTTAGCAGTGCACCTTCCACAGAAAATACGCCCACAACGACGGCAATGGTGCCTGCGGTTAAAGATTGTGAATTGTGAATCACAGTCATAACAAACCCGACAACTGTGATCGGGCATCCAAAAATCCCTTGATACATTGGCTGGTTCAGAACGCCGAGGAATCCAGGACTTCAAAGCATTAACTAGTTCCGAGAATGCCCTATCGGGGTTATCCATTGATGGAAAAACCTCGCAAACTCCCTCATCCTTAGATTCTCATCTGCTGCAACGGCAGAACAAATGGAAAAGCAGAAGAAAGCAGATTTCTAACTGCAAGAAGGTCATGCAGGTTGCTTCTTAAAAACTTCAGTAAACCTTCTTCCAAAATTCAGCATTTAATTGGTCTTATGTATCTCCTAAGTGGCACAATTGGTAGGCAGCCAACTTTTTCTTCCAATAGACTAGTTTTATTTATCCACAATTCAATCGGTAAAAGGAATCCGTCTCAAATAATCGGAAACTGTCTTCTTGTACAATGGCAACAAGCAAACTTGACACCAAATGCAAGCACAACACTATCGAAAAAAAAAAAGACCCAGATTGCAATCTTCGCTATAAGTGCGCGCGAACCCAAACACCAAAGAACTCAGTTGTCCTGAAATCACTTACACGATTAAAGAAACCGAAATCGCCGCTTTGAAGAACTTCCATCGCTTCCAATCAACTAAATCAAACGAATAACATACAATGCACCCCAAGACGGGATTTTTTTTATTTCACCCCTTTCAAAAATCAATTCCAACAACCACCACGAGAATCAAAACCGCGAACGACCCAATAAACCTCACGATCATGGGATAAGACCCACCAAGCGAATCTGATTAGAGGCACGGAATTCGACCTCAACAGCGACGGAGAAGGCCAAAGGAGGAGGGAGGGAGGGAGGGAGAGGAGAGAGAGAGAGGCGTGGGAGATCAGGGAAACACCTGTAACTCCCCCCGCGTTAATCTTTTTTGCCTTTTCTGGGAAGACTACAACGAACCAAACGCGCGTTTCGAACCGTTTCTGCGGAAATTACAGTGAGCCAATGGGCGAGAAGAGATGCGAAAAGGAGGACGCTTTTGCTCGCTTCTCTCGCACATACAGCTCGCTCGCTCTTTCACCATCGTGCTTCCGCTTTTTTCTCACGGTTCTCTTTTTGTCTTTTTTTTATTTCGATTTTTCATTTCACATCTTATTAATATATTTATTTCAACCTATGCACATGTCTTTCTCTCGATAATATATTAGTATAAATCATAACAGAAGACACTAAAGAAGTGTCACCGCAGTCAAGACGCCTAAAAGAAATAATAATGTCTAATATTGATGAACTTATTTGTTAATATATCTAAAATTTAGTGAATAAAATAAAAATAAAAATTTCAACAAAAAAATTTATATTCTCTATATATTATTAAAAATAAATTTCTTTTCTTACTTCTACTTGAAATACTGTGCAAACAATTGAAAAGATTACGGCCATGACAATGTAAAATCTCTAATAAAATAATAAAAGTAATAATAATGTTAATTTGAGTGTTATTATACCTTAAAATAGGACTTGTAGGTGAAAATTATGTTTGAGGCATGTGTTTAATATGAGCTCCTTCGTAATATAGACCATCTACCGCTGGAGTGTATGAATTTAAAATTACAAATGTTGGGTAGTGACAACTTTAACTATCGGTCAAAATATAAGGATTGTAAACAACCATTCTAAAGTAGTCCATTCTAATGGAATCCAAATATTAGTGGCTGACCAACTGACTATATAATTAATTTTATAAAACTTTAGAATAATTTGACTTGAACATGATTAATAATGTAATTTATTGATCTTGGAAGATGTATTATTCTTTTATTCTATTTGCATGTTTTAAAATTTCATCCATGTGATTCGATAAAAGAGATCTATTTAAAACTTCATATGATTAATTCATGTAGGTTTATATTTATAAAATAACTCCAGTAAATAATGATGATCAAATTAGCTCTACCTACTGGTCTCAAAGCCAGATATAGAAAGTAAAAAAAAACAATTTAATTTATACTATATTATATAATTATTAGATTTTAGAAAATATAAAGAATACAAATAAACACATAAAATACATAAAATTTGGCATAAAAAATAAAAAAATGTAATCTAATTTTAACAGAGAAAATATAGCATAATATAATGAAAAAGAAAAACAATAAAAAAAAGTTTTCCTTATATATATCAACTTGAATCATAGTAATAAGTTACTAGCATCTAATATATAATTATATCCTTTTAGAATCTCAACTTTTACATAATTTGTTACACAAAGTAATTGTGAAATCTTTATTAGTTTTGAAATTTTAAATAGTACAAATTAATTATTCTATCGAATTGGATTGGGTACTTTAATCACTAGCTCGCTCATGAGTGGTTCAAGCCAAAACAGGCTATAATAGTCTATCTTATAACTGCCCATCGACTCGTGAGAGAGCAAGCTCGAGCTTAATAGAATTTAAAAAAAAATTTATTGTTAGGCTTATATTTTTAAAAGATATTTCTATTTGGGCTGGGCAAGGTTGAATGGGTGGGCTTTTCAGTTGAGCTTCAAGCTTGGCTTTTAGGTTGAGCCGACGGCCAAGTAAAAGACTGGCCTATGTTGCCGGTTAGCAATTCGAGCTCGAACTAGGTCGAGCATAGATTAGAGTTTTTGTGAACTTTTTATTGGAGTGAAATATGTACATGATTTGAGCATTTTAGATTAATTTATAAGCGGGATTGTCTCGACATATATCACTAAAAGCTAATTGTTTCAAATTTATAATTAATTTATGAGATCATAATTTATATATAATTAAAACTTATATAAGAGACAAAATAATATAATTACTGTGTTAACTATAATTATGTTTTTTATATATTTATATTTGATAATATACATTTTTATACTTTGAATATATTTATGAATTTAAAGTTTTATTTTTTTATTACTTGGAAAAGAGAGTGAAAAAGAGGATTGATGTTGCTTATATAATCAAATCATAGCACAAGAAAAATGTTAGACCTACCACATTTTAAAATCAAAATAAATATATATAAAAAAATTTATCCATAAAGAAGTTACCCTCAAACAAATTACACATAATAAAAAATTTTAAATAAGAAAAACTAAACTAATTAGAATTTGCTGTATGTACAAGTAAGCCAATGAGTTTCCTTATTCAAAATTTTGCACTCAAACAACATCTTTTGGGACTTGGAACTTTCATCGTAAATTACTTCTTATGATTATGGTAGGTAAGATTCCAATCACCACCTATGGGTCTAAATAACAGTTAATATCTTCATTTTCTTGTAAAAGTTGAGACATCCAATAATAAGTACAAGAAAAATATGGTTAAAGAGGCATTCAATAAAGCAGACAAAGAGATTTATTCAATTACTAAATCATCTGATCACAAACAAAGAAACCACAATACTGTTCAATAATGTATCACATAAAGATCAACCTCGAAAATAACAGTCACCGGCGTTGGCCGGCCGAGTATCTTCATTAAACTATACCCGCGAGCCATCCTAAACTTCCCAGTCCCTCCAACAATACTACGCTCGATAACGCCGCCTAATTGCGCTCTCCCCATAATAGTAAGCGTGCTTCCGTTATACATCCCCTCCGAGAACACGAAGCTAAAAGCGCTAAGAAACGCCGACTTCTCCTTTCCCGCGTCGGCGATGAACCCTTGGAATCGTCCGAGAAACTTGGAGTTCGGATCCGATCCTTCTCGCAGGACGTCGTCGAGGATGCCGATGCTGCCGAAGGAGGAGTTGTTTAACGGGGATTTGACTACGGTGATGGCGGTGGCGCTCGGGCCGGTGAAGATCTCGTGGATGTAGAGGTGGAGGTGGGTCGACTTCTCTTTGATGGCGGCGGAGAAGGAGACGGAGGCAGTGAGGAGGAGGAGGAGGAGGAGGAGGAGGAATGGGGTGAAGTTCTTCGAGGAGGAGGAGGCCATGGAGGAGTTTGAAGAGACGGTGGATTTGGTTTGATGCATTGGGGAGTGTAAATAATCCCTTTCGCCGCGTTGGAGAGTGGGGACTCCAACTTAGAGTGGGTGCAACCATACAGGAGTTGGTAGACTTCGCGTTGATATTCTTCTCTCTCTCTTTTTCTCCTTTTTATTTTTATTTTTAGAGAATAGCGATTCTCTGCAGTCCTTGGGCCCACATGTTGGGTTGCTATTGGGCCGGATATTAGTTTAGGTTCAGTCGTGTCAATGTGGGCTTGGATCGGATCGATTCAAGTGTCTAAAATGAGGAGGTATTTTACAGTAAAAGGATGAAAATTAGGTGGTGATTTGCAAATTACCCTATTATTCAAGCAAAGTTTGCTTGCTATGCAAGTTGTTAACACGGTTGTAGTTTTAAAGAAGGTAATAATGGCGAACATACTTCTACTATATATTTTCAAAAAAGAACCACTTTTATCTATGTTTATTCTCGTCTAGGTTCTTTTTAGATTCTGTTTATCGGGTAATTATTAGATCTCCGCAGCGATGTGGTTGCGATCGGCTTCCTTCGTCCTCGACAAACGCTACCAAAACCACCACCCCTCCTCCTTTCTCCACGACCAGCTGGACGAATCCATGGACCCCACCACCGTCACCCAAAACGCGAACCCTAACCCTAATCCTAACATCTCCGCCTACTACCAGACCCGCGCCGAGCACCACGCCGTCGTCACCAGCGACTGGCTCGCTCAGGCCAAGGCCGCCGTCGGCCGGGAGCCCGCTGTGCCGGAGATCTCCGCCGCAGGAGGTGGCGCCGCCGCGAAGCCGTTTAGCGTCATCGATGAGTTCAACTACTGGAGGAAGAAGCCTGATCTCGCCGAGGCTGTGGCTGCCATCATGGCGCTGGCGGCCGTCATCAGGTCTAGCGAGGCCACCACCATGATGGAGCTCGAGATTGAGCTCAAGAAGGCGTCGGATACGCTAAAGGTGACGCCGTTTTCAAATAGTTGGGGAAAATATTTGTGTTTTATTTGTTATTTTTAGCTCAATTACATCTTATGAAGTAATGGACAAAGAACCCTTTTTTTTCATAGATTTCCAACAGATTTCAAAAAGTTTGGAACATTATCTCTACAGCTGTTTTAAGTGGCGTCCTTTATTTGATAAGATGTTGAGCTGAATCATGGTAATCGTCACACCTGAAAGATTGCCTTATTAATTTATTTCACATATTCAGATATGAGAACTGCTTTCCACTTTCCAATCTAAGGTTGTTAAGTGCATTCGGATATTTCCTTTGAACATGTAAATAGGATGTTATTGGTTCTTGGCCAAGCTTCTCTTAATTGATGCAAGTGGGATACTTCTTCTTGTATAATGTTTCTTTTTCTTTTAAACCTGTTAGTATCTTTTTGCAATCGTAATGTGCAATGTTTCTGGATCATTTGTTTTTGTTATGTTATTAGCGAAGTTGATTCTGGTAACATGATGTTGAGAGAACTTTCTCATTACAGTTTGTGATAAGTTGAACTTTAATTAATTCACTTCTTATCTTACAACATGAAATGTTTTGCCTGAAATGATTGATATGTATCCATACTTTTGTAAGTACTGCAGACTATCCTGGTTACTAGGGTTATTAGTATTACTTGATGATATGATCATTGGGTTATACAAATTCTTTCTGAAGTCCTGTGCAAGTTTTCGTGTAAGCATTCTTCTTTGCAATCTTTAAGAAACTTCCTACTCTGTCCTGATGTCTGGTTCAATAAATCAGGGGAGTGATCCACCTTTAAGGATTTAGTATGTCACATTTTGTTGGTTTTGATTTACAACTTTGTAAATTTATGACTCATGGTTTTATCTTGATCTTGTTGTTGATAGAGTTAAAATAAAGTGTTCAGATTAAGAGTTACATTCTTGTTCCATGTATGGCAATTAGTCACAATTCAGACAGGTGATATACTGATATCATTATGTATTGCTGTCAATTAATGGTATTGACTCACATCCTTTCCACATTTCCAGTCATGGGATACTACCTCTATATCTTTGTCAGCTGGTTGTGATCTATTCATGAGATATGTTACCAGAACATCTGCGTTGGAATATGAGGACTTTGGTGCTGCAAGACTTCGTCTGATTGAGCGTGGGGAAAAATTTGGGGAGATTTCTCTAAAGGTCTGTCTTAACTTCTAATCTACAAATTACAGTTTCCCTTCTTTGGTTTGCTCAATAAACACTATTTATATGGAAATTCCATTTCCAGGCACGCAGAACTATTGCAATGCTTAGTCAGGACTTCATATACGATGGTTGTACAATTCTTGTCCATGGTTATTCTAGAGTGGTATTAGAAGTTCTGAAACTAGCGGCATCAAATAAGAAACTCTTCCGAGTTCTCTGCACAGGTCACTCTCCAACAAATATTTTATTCATCTGTTTATTTTTGTTAATACCAATCTCCATAGAATTAATACGTTATTTTCAAATGCAGAGGGAAGACCAGACAGGACAGGCTTAAGATTCTCAAATGAACTTTCAGCATTAGGTGTTCCTGTTAAGCTTCTAATTGATTCAGCAGTTGCATATGCCATGGATGAGGTTGACATGATATTTGTTGGTGCTGATGGGATTGTTGAAAGTGGAGGTATCATTAACATGATGGGAACATATCAAATTGCTTTAGTGGCTCATAGCATGAACAAACCTGTCTATGTAGCTGCTGAAAGTTATAAGGTGCTACTTTACAACTTGTATACACTTATATTCTTTTTAGACATCTGGTTTCATAGTTACGAGATGCTTGTGTTATTGCTCATCTAAACTTTCCACTACGTTTTGGCAAACTTAGCCTTATTCATGAAAGTATCAGCAGTCTTATATTTGAAGGATGCACATGTCATAGGTAATATGCCATGACATGTGCATCCTATTTACATGTTCTAGTAGTTTTTGTACATCTTGAATTATGAGTAGTATTTCTTTTGTAGCTCTCTGAGATGTTAGCCTTATTGATATTATGTCAGTGCTGCTTCTTAGAGATAATGCAAATTGACCTTATGTTGAAAAGAACTTGTTTTCTGTGTTATATTTAATTTATCTATGCATGTCCATGGATCCACATGAATTATGGGTGCATTTTATGTGGAGAGAATTTTTTTAAGGCTCTTGTTTCTTTGTTCTCTATCCTCTTTCTTTTCCTTGCCTGATTTGTGTAGAAATGGTTTCAATTGGTAAGTTTGAACTTTGGGATCTAACTTGGTTCTACAAATTAGATGCATGTCCCTTCAGATAGGAGTTGATCAAGTCCCAATCCCAAGTTAACCAATGACTGTATGTACTCTAAGAGAGCAGAAGCACTTATATGTGGAAGCCAGTGGGTTTGGTGCCAGAAAAAGGCATTGAGCGGTGACAGACTAATTTCCTGTGTATTGTTTTAACAGTTCAAACACTTGCTGCTAATCATCTAACAGCTATGGTTTCCTGATTCTCAAATAGTGTCACCACTTATCTATCATCAACTGGATGTTGAGCTAGAATGATCTTTCATTTAGATTGTTGGGGGTATGCCTTATTGATACTCTTTTAATCAATATTTTGGGAACGCAACTATTTTGGCTTAGTGATCTCAATTTTAACTACTGAACCCTTGATCTTGTGTCACTTTTGATATCTGAATTCCTGGTGCTATGTACTGGCATAGTGGACTCAATTTAAGTTAATCTCCATATATTCTTGTTTCATTTTATAAACTGGGGTTAATGATATTAGATATCAAGCATGCTGATTAATTTTGTGACAATTTTGCAGTTTGCGCGTCTGTATCCATTGGACCAGAAGGACCTAGAACCCGCTCTTCGTCCGATAGACTTTGGCGTCCCAATACCACCAGGCGTTGAGGTTGAGACATCTGCTAGGGACTATACTCCACCACAATACCTCACTCTCCTTTTCACCGATCTTGGTGCTCTAACACCATCGGTGGTTAGCGACGAGCTTATTCAACTGTACTTATGAATATGCCTTGGGAGTTGTTCCTTGCTGCTATTCTGTAGCTTAATCAACATGTAGGTTTTGCACTTATAACATTCCTCTTTCATCGTTCTTCAAGGGATATATGATGTTGCTACATTAACACTTTCTTGAAAGAGAGTGAGGAATGAAAAGGAGATGCATTCCTTGTGGTGAACTCATTGGGTTGCAATTCATAAAGTGGTGATTTTTTGTGAGATGCCACTGTGAGACAGAGAGAGATATATATATACACACACATTCTTCTTTAGGCTTAACAGAGTACTTGATCATTTGTGAGAGATGTGATGCCTTACTTGTAAAATATTTTGCAGCAATTCAAATAGCATCACGGTATTCTGATAACTGCTCTAATTATTCCTATCTTTCTGTCACTGATAACATCTTCAAGAACTTGTAAGAAAGTTCGTCTATGTTTTCTTTTCTCTTTTTTCAAATCTAAATTTAAAGGTTCCACTGCATTCCCCTTGCTTTGCTTGCACTGCTAGTCTGCTACTCATATCCAATTTGGATAAGAAACTGCTTTCATGGTGGGGCCCACCAAGCATTTGTATTCCAATATGCCCCAATCGTCAATCGAGCAGCCAATCACTACTACTTAGCAAACATAGTATACTGGGAGCTTTCTCTATTAGGATTTAGGAGCCTTTAGAATATGCTAATTTGCAAAAGAGTCGATTAACAAAAAAGATTAAATATCAGTGAGAAGCATCCATTTATTCCGATATAGCTAGATATATTATTGCTTCTTATATATCCTTAGCTCCTTCTTGGAAGGAGCCGGGCTCGGAGCTCTGCTACGTCGACGTCGGCAAACCGGTTCTCCGGTATCCAGTAACCCGTCTTCGGGTCTCTCATCCAGAACACCTCCTCCTTCGCAGCCTTAACTGCATCAGCAGCTGCCATCTTCCTCTCGACCCTCTCCACTGCCATTGCGGCCGGCATATGCGCTTTTTCCACCGCCTTGCTGCAAAACCTTCGTCTGCAACCAAGAAAATATATCTTAGCATGAAGAAGAAGAAGAAGAAGAAGAAGAAGAAGGAGGTGTAAAGTGTAAAACTTACGTGAGAGTGAAGAGCTTGGAGCTGCAAAGCTTAGACATTGTAGAGAGAGAGAAGAGTGAGAAGAGTGGAGAATTTAGTGAGGAGACTAGAGTTTACGAAGAGAATATTTATAGAGAAATAGAAGGCAAGGCTAATCTTGGTCGAACTTGCAATATCTATATCTATGCATGTGTAGGAATATTTCTTGACCCCTTTTTAATAAAGTCATTATAACGTTACATAATTAAAATCCTAACGGGGCTATGGTTCTTACCACAATACAATCTTATTCCTAAAAAGGAGAGAGAATTGGAACATCAAAATCCTTCTGCCTCATGCCTCGCGAGAGGATCCGATTCCAACTAATATTTCTATCTGGTTTCTGCCTAACTAGCCCATCCTCATCTGTAGCAAATTAGAGACATCACAAATACTTTAAGATTGGAATAAGATGCTCGAGAGAAAAATAGAGACTTCCGCATTTGGCCCAAAAGATTTGTTCTATTCCATATTGTAGAATACTAAACGTGGCGTTGACCAATCGGTCAAAAGAACACTTTGCAACAGTTATAGATCATACCGTGAGGCACCACGTCAGCATGCAGATATGTTATGTGGCACCACGTCAGCATTATAACCCTATAAATTGGGAGCGTAGATTTAGCACGAGCCAGCTTGAATGGGTTTTTTCAATCAAATGTATATGAGTCATATAGGTCATCAGATACGTATGTACATAATATGTTGGCACATATCTAATGATGAGTCTTAATCTAAATCAAGATAGAATCTCAATCAAGAATCTACTTCATTAGAGCTTACAGTGCAAGGAAGTGACCAGTCCAACCACTTTTTCGTGCATGGTAGGAAACCTTGGTTATCATGGATTAATGTCGATTTCACCATAACCACTCCACGACTTCTGATGGTGACAAATTTAGACAATTTGACAATTAATTAATGGATTATTTGCACTTGCAATCACTTAAGTTGATCTAATCTGAGTCAATCTACTAGACCTGGCTCAAGCCACTTGAACTTATACCAACTGCTGCAAAAAACGACAGCCCAAATATTAAAAAGAAGATACCCTTGCCCTGAAAGATTTGTAACATCTATGATTGGAGTTTACTTTGTTGACTTGGTTATGTCTCAAATAAATATTGAATCCATCAATTTCTCTGATTAGGAGTCTACCTGAATCAGTAAAACAAATGTTTTAGAGCTGACTCATTTCATAGTCATTTCAATTTTCAAATCGTTAAACCTTATAGTGATCTCTCTCTTCTCTCTCTCTCTCTCTTTCTCTCAGGCCAAAGAAGCATAGTTCTAGCAAAGTACTACAGAGGTAAACCTTTTGTCCTTCTTTTTCATGAAAATATTTGATACTTCACATTAAACAGCAATGTCTATCTATTTTCATCAGAGATGAGAACACTTGAAATGAATAGGGGTGGTAGAGAACTTCTTCTTTCTTGATTTCATGATTGAATGCAATTTTTCAGAAATGGGCAAATGTGATATTGAATAACTATTGAGGATTGTTTCTTACTTTTGTTCTTGTTGTTGAGATTTACTTAGAATTCTTGCTGTACTGTAACCACTCTGCTACTACTAACAGTTCGCTGGAATTTTGGTCTTTCTTTTTAACCTTATGATTGATCAATTACATGAGCCATTTTGGTGTTTCTTTGGATATAAGTTGATGGAGCAAACTGTTGCAGGTTAAACTATGGAGTGGTCAAGGAATTTTAGACCATATCCTTATGATCCTTCAAAGATAAGAAGTGAAGGCTTTGGCTCACCAAGCCAGATGTTTTCGCAAGGTCTTCCATCAAGTTTCACCAGCAGCAATCCAAGAGCTCCATTGTTCTTTGTTACAAGTGGTGTTAGGCAAATACTGAACTACTCCTTTCAGACTGGTGAGGAGTTTGCTCTTGAGTTTATGAAAGATAAAGCTGAATCCAGAAAGCCTTCTGCTCCGAATGGTAATCAAAGGGGAATGCGAGTTATGTCTCATCTCGGACTGACAAGCCAATCAGATATGCCAACGCTTACATATGAAGAAGAAGTCGAAAACAAGGAAACGCAGAAGATGAAGTTTCTTTGCAGTTTCGGTGGCAGATTTTTACCGCGACCGAGTGATGGAAAAACGAGATATGTTGGAGGTGAAACTCACATTCTTCAAGTGAGCAATATTATGTCATGGCAAGAACTTGTGGTCAAGTCAAAGAAGTTATACAATCAAGTTAACACAATTAAATACCGACTGCCTGATGAGGATCTTAATGTTCTAATATCAGTATCCTGTGATGAAGACTTGCGTCACATGTTTGAAGAATGCAGTGTTCTACAAGATTGTGAACAGAAGCCCCGGATGTTCCTATTTTCCGTAGAAGATGACAGAGACGTGCATTTCAGTCTAAAAAGCACAGATGCTGATTTGGAGAGACAATACTTGATTGCAGTCAACGGCATGGAGCGATCAGGTGAAGGTTCCAGTCACCATGGCTTCCCAAGTGCATCTGGCAGTGAATTTGATTCATTAATTTTCGAAATTGACTGCGTCAAGGTGAGCAAGGATGCTACCAGTTCAGCTTCAGCATATGACGGGCAGTCTACTGGTGGTCTAATCATTCCTTCAAAGAATTCCTCTAAAGACATACATGAGAATATATCTGCTAGTGGCACTCATTTGAACAATCAAGACCATTTAGCACTCGACGACAATGGCGACAAGTACTCATATTCCACCACCCATCATCAAGATCATCTCTACAACAAAGTCAGGAAATTTCAGCTTCCTGCATCAGTGCCATCTGAATTCCAGTATACTACTAAGCGAGAACCAGGTAGAAATACTGCGTCGAAGCCACTCCACGAGCCATCATTTGGTCCTAAATATGTGGCTGAAGGGATGCAAGGTGTCACAAGAACTCAGGATCAAGAAGTATCAAGAGGGGAGGTCAAATCAATAGATAATGTTGCGTTCCGTCAGGAGAGTGAACCTGACAAAACTCGATATTCTGATCGCAAGATGTTCATGCCAACAATGCAGTTTAAACCTTCAGTCTCCAACTACCTGCAAGCTGAAGTCACTAATGCCACTTATGCCCCCCCACATTTTGTAACTTCTTTAAATTACTCTATGAAACATCAAGAGCTTGAACAGGTTTCGTCACCAATTGATGTTAACACTGCTAAGAATTCTCAATCCAATGAGCACTCCAAATTTGAGGTTAATTTATGTGGTCCTCCACGGGTCTTTCATACCGAATCGCTCATTCACTTATCAAAGTCTGATGGTTCAATTGGTTCACAACAACTTGTACCCAACAATGATCACCTTTCAGCTCAGCAATCAATTGGTGAACCTGTTGATCCTTTGCCTCATGTTGAGAAATCTGATCCAGAGCATTCGATATTGGTTTTTCCTGACGACAGAAGTAATACTAAAAGCATGAAGTGGATCTGGGATGATCCTGAATGGAGCAAACTTTTAGGCAGTTCTGCATCTACTTGCGACACAGACATGAGAGTTCAAGCTACTGGTGATGAGATAACCACCAAGTCCATTCATTCAAGTGAACCAATGGAAGATCCTCCAACTCATACTTGTGCTGAGAGCTACAAGGGAGGTGTGTCCCAAGAAGTATCTTCTGCATTTACTATGGCAAGCAATGATACTCTTAGTGATACCAATAATAAACTTGTTCCAGATGTCCCTCAACTTTCCTCAAAGGCTCGAAGGTCTAATGAATTGTCAACCGTAAAAATGCTGCACAAAGATGATACATGTGTTAGCTTGAACTCAAAGAACCATGACCGCCGATCAGTTAACGACACGATGGTTACGAATGATGATCATAATGATAACTCTTCTCTAAGCAATAGAGTTGAGGAAGGTGTCTCTACTCCATGTCCTTCTACATCTTCGAGAAACAAAGTAGCTGATCCATTAGTTGGTTATGCTGAACAAACGCGAGAAGAATATTCTAGCACACTGAAGCAAGACGCAGACATGACGCAACAAAGCCATAATCTATCGAAAGCTATGTGGCCTCATTGGCTGGAATTGGATGATGTCAGTATTGGTATGTCGACTGTAAACCAACCACAAGTAGTTACAAAGGATGCTATGGCACATACTTTGGGGATTGAGGTAGATTTCTTCTTCTTGAGCTTTGTGTTTATATCCATAGTTGGAGCTTTACATATTCTGATATGTTTTACCTATAGGATAAAGAACCTGACAGTGGTGATGAAATGAGTCCAGAAGCGATTGATGCTCTCGAAAGAGAACTTGATCTAAGTGACCTACAAGTATGTTTCTAGGATCATATATGCTGTATTTGCATGAATCAGAGCACTTTGCATTGATGAACATGCATATCAGCTTACATAGTAAATTGCCTGGTATCACGTTCTAGTATACAATGTACTTAAAATGCTTCAAGATCGGGAGCATGGAAGAGTAGATAATAATTATGTACATCTAGAATGGATCAAATTTTCTAGGCATTTGACTAATTGGTGATGGCATCCTACAACTCTAACCAACATCGAGTACATTGAACTTTAGAACGTCACATTTCTTGAACTGTGTATTATTTGAGAATTAGCAGATTATAAAGAACGAGGATCTTGAAGATCTGCGAGAGCTAGGTTCTGGTGCATTTGGAACTGTCTATCATGGGAAATGGAGGGGCACAGATGTGGCTATTAAGCGGATAAAGGACATTTGCTTTTCATATCAATCATCTCAGACAGATAAGTTGGTAAGATTCTCATGGTCTCAAATCATTTTTTTCTCCTATAAGAAGTTAGAGAAAAAGCAGACAAACTAATATACTCTATGACAAATTGCTCCTGCTCCAGACTTCAGAATTTTTGCGCGAAGCAGACATTCTTTCAAGGCTTCACCACCCAAATGTCGTCGCCTTGTATGGAGTCGTGAAAGATGGGCCTGGCGGAAAATTGGCAACTGTGACAGAATTTATGGTCAGTGGGTCTCTTAAGAAAGTTCTACTACGCAAAGACAGGTACATCCTCCTTCATAACTCCTTCAATTCTCTGTCCTTCAATCAGCATTTAATACTTCTATTGTTTATTACAGATATCTTGATCGCCGTAAGCGGTTAATGCTTGCAATGGATGCAGCTATTGGAATGGAATACTTGCACTCTAAGGATGTCATTCATTTCGATCTGAAATGTGATAATTTGCTTGTGAACTTGAAGGATCAGTCACGTCCAATTTGTAAGGTAAGTTGCATCTTCATATAAGTCTTCAATCTGTAATCAATTCGATGCTTTTATGACGATGCTCTGTGATACTAAGTAAAATCATGATAAATATAGTCCTAATGAATGTTAATCCAGGTAGCTGATTTTGGCCTGTCGAGAATGAAATTAACCACCATGGTTTCTGGTGGTATGAGGGGAACACTTCCATGGATGGCTCCAGAACTGTTGACTATCAATAGAAGCAAGGTGTCTGAAAAGGTATTATCAGAACTCTTCTAACCATGAACTAGATTCCTACATGCTATAGTAATGAATTCTTCGCAACCGTTAGCATGAAGCATTCTCTATTGACTGTTTCATTTTCTACAAACAATAAGTTTCATATTTTTATTGGTGTGCAATTTGTATGAACAAATAAAACCTTATAGAGGGTTTTGCTAAATTTAGGTGCTCTTCTTTCACAATTACCTACAGGTTGACGTATATTCTTTTGGCATTGTCATGTGGGAAATTCTCACTGGTGATGAGCCATATGATGATATGCACACTGGGGCAGTCCTAGGTAAGCTCAAGAAATTGTAATCGTTTATCTTAAAACGTTTGGCGAATTCATACTTAAGAAATATAAACATTAGCTTCTCTTTCCACTCTCAGATATCTATGACTCTATAAACAACTGATTGAAATGTGTATTGAGAAAGTTGTAATACAGAAAAGAATTTGCCATGCTTAAAATTCATATCAGAATAGCTCCTCTTTCTCCTAGGTGAGTATTCATATGCTCATCAAAGTACTTATCTTACACATATTATCTTCTTATACCCCTGCATGAACAGACAACCAATCATATAATCGAATTTGATATCATCTTGGTAGTTGCTAATGAATCTGAACATCATGAACAGGAGGTATTCTGAGTAACACACTGAGGCCACTTGTGCCCACTTCCTGTGATGTGGAATGGAGGAAATTAATGGAGAATTGCTGGTCAGACGATCCGGAGCAACGACCTTCGTTCACGGAGATCGTGATCCATCTGCGATCTATGTTGGAAGTTTGTCAAGCCAGATCTGTCAATTAATGCAAACTACACATCCTTGTATCAACTGCACTATTTCAACTCTGATACCTGTTTGATTGAACTGTTTCATGGCTTAATTTCCTTCTTGATTGGTGTTGTTGTCCTTGTATTAGGCTTGGCCTCCTGTTCATATATATATATATATATTTAAATTTCCAGACAAGTTTGCAGAAAGAAATGACACTCTTATTGAATTGCTGCAATTATTTTCTTCTTGTACTTGTACTTGGGAGTTGGCTCAAAATAGTTGTTAGTTTGTATGGTAGTTGATATTTTTCACGGTTGCATTTAATACTGTCACAGGATAACTATTTTTTCGTTTTTCTTGAGTGATAAAAATAGATCATGTAAGAACAAAGCCAAATTATTATTATTATTATTATTATTATTATTATTATTATTATTATTATTATTTTCTTTTCTTGATGAGAGAATATGATCTTTGATTGGGTAAAACTATAGATTTCCCAAGTAATAGTTTATAGTTTGACACGTGTTACCCAAACTTCTGCACGTGCGCCTTAGGATTCCAGCATCCTACGAACATCTTTTTCTTTTCTTTTTTCCTCTCAAAAACAAACAAACAAATAAATAAATAAATAAATAAATAAAAGAGATCCAAATCTCAAATCAAGACAACAGATCAGAACCATCCGAGAAAATAAAAAGAGCTAATGAGAAAGGAAATATTAAAGAATGATGATCTATTGCAAACTGGGAGTAGTACCAATCATGAGTCGAATCGAGGCACCAAAGAAAAAGGAAAAGGGGCGGAGAAATTATCCGAAACCCAACCTCCAATTCCTTGGAAAAAAACAAACTTATTTCGATTTTAATAAGAATTCTCTCTCGCCACCTATCAAAATCCCACCTTTCCTTTTGCTCCTCTCTTATTTCTCCTTAATTCTATTCGTCGTAGTACAGAACCGTAGTTGAATAGTATATCGTTGTATTGAAACGAGTAATTGTCACGGATCTTCGAATCTTCGCATCAGTCCCCACCCTTCTAATCCTGCTCTTTATCTGGATTTTCCCATTAAATTTTATTATATTTTCTGGGTGATGGATTCTTTAATAACTCTCTTCCTTTGTTCCTTTAGGATTCGGATTTGTTTGCCGGTTTCGGCAACCGATAGATTTCTGCGCTGTTCTTTGACTCCGCGTGCGCAAGTTAGTCTTTTGGGTTGGTTTGGGTGGTGGGTTTATAACTCTTGATAGAGATAAATTTATGGTTTTGATTTGTTTTTATGTGTGTGATTGTAAGGAGAAGTCGTCCTGCTAGGGTTTGTTTCCCCTTTTGTGATTACTTTACTCTTTGTCTCTCCTCTCCGCCTTCTTCTTTGTTTCCTGCTCTTCTTCTTCTCGATAGACGTTTTTCTGGGTCAAATCCGATAGATTTCTCTATTGGGTCGGTGAGTTTTCGTCGATTTATCAAGTGGGTAGTCTTTATTTTCGACTATAGGGGGAATTCTTGGGGCTGTTAATGGTGGAGATTTTGATTTGGTACAAGAAAAAAATGAGAAGGTGAAGTATACGATTTATCTCTTTTTTTGTTATGCAAGCATGATGCTCCAAACTCAAGGTTTTGCGAGGCAAAATTGTAGACTCCTCGCAGTATTGTGTGGGAAGTTTGTAGATAGAAGAAGGCAGGAACTGAAACAATGCCCTTCATATCCTTTCCCGGAGCTTGTTTCCTCCGGGCGCCTTGAGGTTCGTGTTTCAAAATCACAGGTACTTGAAATTGATTTCTGTAGTCGGTTGTCCAATAATGTTTGCGGTCATGATTGACTTTTTGTAGGTTCATGTGCTTGTTAATCCAACAATTGATAAGTTCAAGGATGCTCAGGCATCGGTAGAGCCAAATTTATTGTATGTTCAGGGAGAACAATTGGAGTGCGAAGAAGAAATTGGTTCCCTTGTTTGGGGATCGGTTGATGTCTCGGAGCCTGAAATGTTTTGCTCTCTTATTAGTCCTTCATTACCTACAATAGTAAGAACTTCTGCAATCTGTAGTAGTTATATTCTTTTTTGTAGCTTGTTAGACAGTTCTTAATTAACTTTTTGACCATTTGAATCTAATAGTTGTCAGCAGAGGGATGTACAGATTGTTAGATAATTTTTCTAAGATTCTCTTGAAGTTATTTTAACATCCTATTATCAGATAAGTGATTTTGTGTGTTGTGTGACTTGCAATCCTACAAATTGCATCTCGATGGAGAAAATGAAAATGTTCTGTTACATACATGGTTTTTCTTCTTCTTCTTCTTTATTAGACGTACAAAGTTAGGATGATGAAAATATACTCAGATAGTTATATTCAATATGCGTGATTTTATTTTATTGCAAGTTTGGAAAGATGCAATTTCAATATACCTTTTTCTTGTTGCTTCAACTGTGCTGGTCTGTTCTTCACCTTTGCTGACAGTAGAGTTGAAAATGCTTGCACACCACTCTTTTTTTTTTCTCTGTATTATTGCAATTTCATTGCACATCAAGGAATTGGCATATACTCCTTGTAGGTGTTCTTAGCATGAAATTTCACATAGATATTCTGGGAAATAATTTGACATTTGGCCCTCTATAATATGGTTGCAGGTTTATTTGGAGGTCCCGAACGGAGATAAAATTGCACAGGCTCTTCACTCAAAGGTGAACAAATAGTCTTATGCTTCTCCCTCTATTATGTGTTAGATTTTTCTCAATTTTGATATTAAGAGCTGGATCAGTTTGGACCCTTTCATAGGATTCTCTTGTGCAATTCTGTGATAGCATGTCATACCTCTAATGCACGACACTTTCCCTGTTCTTGTGAAATTTTGTAGTAACAAGTGTACTAGAATCTGCTGTAACTTTGCTCAAAAATTTTATTGGACATCATCAATGACTATTTTTTTGAGGACTGATTTTTTTTTTTTTTGGTTCACATTCAATGCATGATATTACCAGGCTACGTTGTCAAGATTTAAATAGGATTTTTAAGAATGCATCAGATCAGGTTCGATCATGGATAATGGTGATTCTTTGCAATATGTTTATAAGATGAAGTAATGACATCTATTTTAAGAAGAATTGATGAATATTGTTTCCCTTAGAAAATTGTCAAATATCTTACTTTTCCATAAATCAGTTTACTCTTGATCATAAATGTGAACATGCTGAAGTAATTTCCAAGCTCTGACATTTACAAACTGTAGAAGGGAAGTATCAACTTTATGAAATTCATTTCCACTTGCATATCTGTATGCATTTGGTAGTGCTGGGGTGGGTGGTGTACACCTCCATGTATTTGGTTTCAATGTAATCGTTTTATTTTCTCTTTGACAGTGGATATGTTATCTTTAGGAAATATCTTGTGGAGAGTGGCACCACATTATTAAATAATCAAAATCCTAATACAACTTATTCTTCCTAATCAGGGTGTCCCGTATGTCATATATTGGAAGAATGCATTTTCATCTTACTCAGCTTCTCAGTTTTGCCAAGCATTGAATTCTGTTGTACAGAGGTATCACGTTTTGCTTCTGCTACCATTTTGTTCTGAAATTTTCTACAATCTGATTTTTGGCTAATTGTTTTTGTAGTTCATGTAGCCATACATGGGATGCATTTCAACTAGCGCATGCATCTTTCCGGCTATTTTGTGTACGAAACAACCATGTGTTGCCAGTTAATAGCCAGAAAGCTAGTGGAAAAGTTGGGCCGCATCTGCTGGGGGATGCTCCTAAAATTAATATTGCTCTTCCAGAAAAGTCTTTAGAGGAACAAGAAAAAGATTCATCTGATGCCCTTCCTGCAATAAAAATATACAATGATGATGTGGATGTGAGATTTCTTGTTTGTGGGGTGCCCTGCACATTGGTATGCTGAAGTTTCTATTTTCCTGTACAACATTCAAGTTTATTTAGCTGCTTTCTTATATTCATATGATGACATGCAAAGCGTTATCCTCCTTTTCCAGGATGCCTGTCTGTTGGGCTCTTTGGAAGATGGCCTTGGCGCACTTCTAAACATTGAAGTAAGTGCCCTGAATCTTGTGTTAGTACGTATTCTGCTGGGCAAAAGATTCATTAGGTGTACCATTCTTTGTATTTTGGATTTGTTACATAGTTCCATCTCGCAGTTTTTCTTGGATGCTGTCCTTGTTTTCTTTCTTGTTTTGTCTGCGGCGAAAGTGGAGAGAACACACAATAACACACATATATACATAGATGCTCATTACAAACTGAATACACTGTTTGTTAGATGATGACAATTACAATGCATAATTGTAGTCTGATACAATCTGTAATAGTCATCTCTACTTTTACTGCAGGAGAAGCTCTAGATTATTATCTTTGTGCATCAATATGTTTACTAATTAATTCCTTAAGTTGAGACGTGTCAGTTTCTAAAGAATAGAGATAATTCACTATTTTATTGTCACACCAGATACACTTTTGTCTTCTTTTATTTTTCCATCTTTTATTCATTAAAAACTTGAAATTGTTTGTTGTTCTTTACATAGTTTCATATGTCTCTTTTTCTTGCTTCAGATTCGTGGGAGCAAACTTCAAAATCGAGTAAGGTATGCTTAACAAAATTTTGCTTCCACTGATTTCAACTTTTCACCTGTATATGCTCAATGGCTTATTTAAGTGTGGTACTTGCAGAAGAGTGTCATATATTCACGTGCTCAATTCAGTGAAATTCTTTTAAAAAATTTTATCTTTCGCTAATTATTGGTCTGTGTTTGAATTTTACTATCATTGCCGCATCAGTTGATCGATTGTAACTAATATTTGATAGTGCTGCACCTCCTCCTCTTCATGCTGGGGCATTATCTCATGGAGTGGTGACAATGCGGTGTGACCTCACTACTACTAGTTCTGCCCACATCTCACTCTTGGTGTCTGGCAGTGCACAGATTTGTTTTGATGATCAGGTAAAAGGTCAAATGTTATTATACTTGTTTACTTGTTAACCTTTTAAGTTTTAGCCCCCATTTGGTTCCTGGTTAGGGAATTCCTATTCTAGTTTAAGCAATTCTATAATAGATTGTAATCGAACATCAAATTATTAAATACTATTTAAATTATTCCACACATAAGCTCAATTATAATTTTACCCTATTTGACTAAATTTATTTCACATGGCATGTCAAAGATTCTTTCACCTCTCTCCTATCACTCATCTATTTCATTTCTTACTCAAGTATGTATTTCATAACTACACAAAATAAGAACACTCTAATTTAAATTTATATATTAAATCAAGGGGTTTTGAGTTTATTTTCATTTCTTATTTTTGCTTTTATCTCAATTTTATATCACATCAAAAGTAATTATTGCACCACTTTTGTAGTTTACAATTAAATACCATATTTTCTTATTCTAGATTAGAGATACAATTTTAAAAGTAAAAAAATTAAATAGCTACTCTAGATTTTTCCTAACTTGAAAAACAGGGCCATACTGAATATTACCTACTTTTCTGATTGCACAGCTTTTGGAGTGCCACATAAAAAATGAACTCATTGAGAACAGTCAGCTAGTTCATGCTTTCCCGGGCTGCAATGATAGCAAGTCAGATTTGTCCGAACCTCTTCGTTCTGTTTCTATAGCTTGTGGGGCATCTGCATTTGAAGTTTGGATGACAGTTCCTTCTTGGGCTGCTCAGGTTGATTTATTGCTTTCTTGAATTTTATATTTCTATTATTGTGCGTAAATTTAGTAGATATATCTATTGTTTTAAATGATGAACCTTAATGAGTTCTACATGTTACCATCACCAATAATTGAACATATTAGGAGATCCATTGGTGAGAAAGAAAAATATGGCTGCTCTTTTCATGTGTTTATGGTATCATTTAGCTGCTTACTATATTGTCTCACAGGGTGGCATAATTAGTGTTAGCTTCAACTTTCAATGATGATATGGTACAGGTCTTGAAACATCTTGCACGTGAAGTTACTTACCGTAGCTTGGTTACGCTAGGCATTGCAAGTATTGAAGGTATTTCTGTTGCTTCCTTCGAGAAAGAAGATGCGGAATGCCTTCTTTTCTTTTGTTCCAGGCAAGAGAAGGACTTGTGCTTGCAAGATGCTGTGCTTTCTCATCTGCCTTCTTGGTCTTCCTCTTTTGTGAGAAAAAGGTTGAGATCAATGTCACAAACAAAACTCCTAATGGGTAGTAATAATGTAAGTGAAAGCGAGGTGACTCTTCGAAAAGATGATCAAGCTTTTAAGAAGGAAGTGATGTTGGTGGAAGGGACTCGTATGCCTTCCAAACCAGTTACTCGGAGATTGAAGGTTGCTGCATTGAAGCCCATTCGTCACTCTCGGCAGCAGAAAATGCTGCCCTTTTCAGGAGTTCCTGAAACTTATGCATATGATGAATTTCATGCAAAGCCTGACATGCCAATTGTACCTTCCACGAAGCATAATACACCTCCCTTAAAGCCTAAAATCTTTCGCACTGCTCCAGCAATACAGAGAAAATCCATCTCAAGTTCTCCACAAACGAAGCAAATAATTTCCTTAAATACTCTGCCAATGAAGAAGCATGAGTGTGACAGATGCCCTATTCGAGTTTGCTCTGAAGTAAGTCTCTGTTTGTCCTTGTACTGTGCTAATGAGAATGCAAATTTGTTTAACTGTCTTCTTTTCTATGTCCACCAGGATGAATTCATGAAAGATGTCATGCAGTTTCTTACTCTTAGGGGTCATAGACGTCTTGTTCCACAAGGAGGATTAGCAGAATTTCCTGACGTTATACTCAATGCAATGCGCCTTGACCTGTTCAATTTGTATAAAGAGGTCTGCTTTTGCTGTCAATCACAAATAAAGAATAACTTGGATTTCTTGGTTTTGGCAATCTTCCTATTAAAGAGAATGTGAACTAATTAGTCAGATTCAATCTTCCGTGTAGGTGGTTTCAAGAGGAGGGTTTTATGTTGGGAACGGGATAAATTGGAAAGGCCAGGTTTTTCCAAAGATGCGCAACCATACTGCTTCAAACAGAATGACTGTGAGTATTTTGTAAAGATCCCTAGTTTATGTTGCTATTTCATCCATTAAGCAGTTTACTTAAGAGAGATGGAAATAGAAGTTTGCAACACGGTGATATGAAGACTATCATATCTCCTAGATAGAGCTGAAAAGTGAAAAAAGACTAATGTACTCAACCAACCAGTCAGGACTTGGAATTTGTTAGTATGATCATGGAAAGGAAAAGGAAACCGATTCTGGCATAGTGAACAACTGTTGTACTGAGCAGCTTGTCTCTTTATAAAGCCCTGCACCTCTAATCTGGCGTATCACCTGGATCATAGGATGCTAATTTAAACTTTCAATTTGTACGCTGGAGATGAACTGCACGCATGATTGAAGCTTCGTTTACCTTATTCTCTTTTACCAATCTCAGGGTGTCGGCAATACATTAAAACGGCATTATGAAACTTACCTCTTGGAGTATGAACTAGCACATGATGATGTGGATGGAGAGTGTTGCTTACTATGTCACAGGTTAGTACTTTGTGGTTCATGATTTCCTGTATATGTTCATGTTTGCTTATGTACACTCTCTTCATGGTGACCCTTGCATATTCTTACAGTAGCGCTCCTGGAGACTGGGTGAACTGTGGCTTATGTGGTGAATGGGCACACTTTGGTTGTGACAGACGGCAGGGTCTTGGCGCTTTTAAGGTTCAAATTTGCAGAAGCCCAAATTTGATTTACAATTCATTCCTTTGCTCTTCTTTGCCTCCTTCATATTATAGATTTAGAAAACTTTTAGATCTTTTAACTTCCATGCTTCGCACATCAACACTTTAGCCATTATTTTTTCGTGTTAAGAATTTGTAGTAGTCGAAATAATATTTTCGACAATTTAACAAACAGTTTCACATTACAACAGGACTATGCGAAGACTGACGGTTTGGAATATATATGCCCACAGTGCGGCCTAACGGATTCTAAGAAGAAATCAAGGAAGGCAGTGAATGGATTTTCCAACACATTGATACTTCCTCAGCATGCTTAGTTTCTTTCTTTTTTCCCCCCATTTCCCTGTAATCTCTTCTTTTGCCTAATTTCTTTCTTCTTTCAGAGAAAGCTCCAATTTGTTAGGGCTTATAATATAGACATCATTCGTTTCTATTAATGCTAGGCTGATCCCTTTTTTGTAACTCTTCATCAACAATGCAGAAGCAAAGTACAAGAAAATGTTTACTTACAACTCTTCTTTTTGGGGAAACAAAAAAAGGTTACTCTAATCTGCCCTATATGATTGCATAGGAGGATCCATATGGTGGTGCTATCTATATCCTTATTTTGGAGTTTGGTTAGAAAATAAAAATGAAGTGTAAGAAGAACTCAATCGTTTTTATCTTCTTTTTTTTCTTGTTCCATATGGAGTTAAAGATTTTATCCTTTTATACAACTTCACAAAACAGCTTAAATGCAGCACAGTAAATAATAAAAAGGTATCAAGTACTCATGGGTTTATTAATGCATTAAAGATTTAAAGTGCAAGTTGCAAGTGATAGGATTGCATAAGCAGTGATGTCAACAAATATTAAAAGAGAAACTTGATTCGATCTTGTGACATCATTGCATATGCAATCCTATCAATTAACATAATATAAAGTATATCTTTTTTCTTAACAAAGTTGCCCAAGTTAGTATTGAGTTATGACCAAGTGAGACATGTCTCACTTAACTTATTATCCCCATCCAAATCCTAAATTAAATCTAACCTGAATCTCTGCGAATTAGAGCAAATGAAATGGAGACGTATCATCATGGCAAGCATGATATATGAACTTATTCCAGTCTGTCTATTTTATGGCTAAAATTTTGTGAAATATTATGCATTTGAATAATTTGAAGTGGGTAGGGATGCATTTATTTTGTGAGATGATACTTATGAAGTAGTTACATGACTAGCAATTAGGCCCATTAATTAGCTAAGTCTCTAGAACTTAGTTTTTAATCTTCCATTGATACAAACAAAGTCAACCCCATAAGCCCCGTTAACATTGGACCACTTCCTAATCCAACTCTAACCTCTTCTTGTTAAGTATGTATTTGACCAAATAAATAATAATAAAACTAATCTAATATCAATGCTATTTGCCATCACCCACCACCACCTATAACAAAAACCCACTATCCAATTATTTTAACTTTAATTTTCAATTCTATATTCGATCATTATTAACAATTTGAGATTCCTCCAAAATATCTATTATTTGTATAAATATCCCTCACCCACCACCCTCAATTTCCCTTATAGAAAGAAGTCTCTCCTTTTCCTTGCCTCGTTCTTCGTATCTAAGAAGTAGAGAGAAGAAAGGAGGGACCTTTGGAAATCTCGGTGGAGTAGAGATGTGTGGAGGTGCAATTATCTCGGACTTTATACCGACGCCGGCGTCGAGGCGGGTGACGGCGGAGTGCTTGTGGCCAGGTCGCAAGAATAAGAAGAATAATAAGGGGAGGCGTAGTAGGATTGAGGAAGACTTCGAGGCCGACTTCAGAGAATTCAACGATGAATCCGGGGAGGAGGACGAGTCGGAGGAGGAAGAGCAGCTCGATGTCAAGCCCTTCGCTTCTGCCCCAAAAGTTCCCTTCTCTCGAGGTAAATTGAGGACTTTTATTAGTTAACATTTTCAGTTTTGTTTGTTTGGAGATGTTATTATTTCTTGGGCTCGTTATTGATTTGATGTATGATCAATTATGAGAAGTGGGTTCTTGATCTTTTTGAATTTCTTGTAGAGTATGAATTGTAACAGGTAGCAATCGAAGAAAAGATGATAACTTTTTTTCTCTTTGATGGCAATAGGTATTTCTTTGCAAACCATGATTTTTTTTTATTCTCTTTAATATGGGCATATTGGTACAGAAAAAATACACAATTTTTGTTATTTGCAATATATTAATTGAAGTTTATTGGCCTTTTTGAATTTCACATAGTCATAATTGTATTTGTGGATTTGGAATAGGACGTTTCTTCTATATACGTATCTTGTTTATGATTTAGGAGATAATTAATCCCCTCAGATAGTTCTAAAACTATTGTCAGATTGTTCAGGATAACGATGAGAGTAATGGTTGATACATTTATATTTGGTCTGTGGTCAGAAACATTAGCATGCCTTCTGAGAGAGAAGCAAATACATAAATTGCTGTGATCCTATGATATATCATTTGATTGTTATCCCTTATGTGCTGATTCTGATGATTGTCTTTCTCATGCCTTAACAATGTGACGGGAACATGATAATTTGTTATTAGGAGATAACCCATTCTCGAGGAACATTCACAAAGGGAAGGTTCTGTATTCTTCCTCAACCTACTTAGTTAATATGATATTCAGGTTGTTCTTCTTCTGTAAAACCGTGTTCTTAGGGTGACTGTGATTGAGATCTTTCAGATGAGTATCATTTCTTTGAAGTGGCAAATGGTCTACGATTGTCTATGTATGAGTTTTATTATTTTGGTGTGTCTTCTTTGCAAATATCCTCCAATCCTTTTTTTGATTATGGGGGAAATCATCATCCTAAGAAGAATCCTCTACTCAGTTATTCAATTGGTAGTCATTTTTGATAAGAGAAAGTTCTGAAATTACTTCTGATAAGTTAGTATGGTCCAGTACATGTAGTTTTCCCGGTCTATAAATATGGCTGCTGAAAGACGATAGGCTATAACGTGGAATATTTGCCAAAATATTGAATATTTTGAACTGTTACAAGCTTTTGTTTTTGTGTGTGTAATCATGTTTTCTCTTTCGATCTCTGTCTTGTAGAGGGCTCAACTACTTCAAGTTCTGTGGATTTCAATGGACATGCGGCTAAATTAGCCAGTAAGAAGAGGAAGAATCAGTACAGGGGAATTCGCCAGCGACCATGGGGCAAATGGGCAGCTGAAATCAGAGATCCTAGCAAAGGTGTCCGTGTCTGGCTTGGTACATTCAATACTGCTGAAGAGGCTGCTAGGGCTTATGATGTGGAAGCCCATCGTATCCGGGGTAAGAAAGCCAAGGTGAACTTTCCTGAAACAGGATCAAGTACCCAAAAGTGCCATCCAAGGCCAAGTGCTCCACACGCACCCAAGGCAAACATAGCAAAATCAAACTTCACCCAGTTCAGTCCTCTAAGTTACTCAGATGACAAGTTGTATTCCAATCCTGGGTTTGTCAAAGAACAGGAGCTCATATTGCCTGAAGTCCTAAACTGCCTTCCAACAGCAAAACCTTCTGCATCTTCAGAGGGAGATGGAGCACATAACTTCTCCGATCAGGGGAGTAACTCATATGGTTCAGATTTCACATGGGAACCTGAGGTCAAGACCCCAGAAATGATATCAGTTCTTGCTCCCTCCGTAACTAAGATCAATGAATTCAAGTTCATGGAACATGGCAACCCTCCGAAGAAACTGAAAAGTAATGCCGGGGAGGCAGTTGCAACAGAGAACATGGAAGAAAAACTTGCTGATGAGCTAGAGTTTGAACCGTATTTGAAATTCTTGCAGTTCCCATATGTTGATGGGAGCTTATATGAGTCTATTGACAGCCTTTTTAACAATGAAGTGGCACAGGAGGGAGTGAGCCTTGTGGATCTTTGGAGCTTCGATGACCTGCCCATGGAGGGCAGCGTCTACTGAGGGATTTTTGTCCTGGACATTTGCTTTCTGTAAATAAAGGAACAACGTATGTATTACCATTTTTTATTTCTTATGGGTCGTTCAAGTTTTATGCGTTTCTCTTATTCCTTCTTGGGAGAGCATTTTACATCTAGTTGTTTCTTCTCTCAGGAATTGGTATTGATGGAACATTTGGAGGGCCAGGGATGTTTAACTGATCCAGCTAATTTGATGGAGTTTGTCTATGAAAAGTATTTATAAGGCACAACAACTTAAGTTATATATTGTGCCATTGTTAGCTTAGCTGTTCCAATTATTCTTGTTGGATTTGAATCTCTCATGTATTGATGAACAATCATCAGAAACCGATCAGACGCTGGTTTTGCTATACTTCCATGGCCTTTTTGGTTATAAGAGATGCTTATCAACTTCAAATTCTTGTGCTTTTGTCATTTTCATTTCTCCTTGCCGTTCTTTTCGTCGACTGGAGTTTGAGTAATGGAGATTTCAGAGTTCAGATTGAAGCAGAGCTGCAACTGTTTGAACGGGGTCGGTTGTACCGGCACTATTTGCCTTTTCTGTTCGCTTGCTTTCGATGCAAATAAAATTCTTTGTTTTGGTTGCTTGTGGTTGATTCTCTTCTCGAGATGCTCTTAATGCACCATACTGCAACTTATTCTGTG
Source organism: Typha angustifolia (assembly GCF_048772165.1). NCBI lineage: Eukaryota > Viridiplantae > Streptophyta > Magnoliopsida > Poales > Typhaceae > Typha > Typha angustifolia. The sequence continues at coordinate 1,368,361 of NC_133251.1, forward strand.
GAATTCCGTATAAGTTGTTTTGTTTGATTGTTATCTGCTTTTATTGAAAGATACTGAGAAGTGAGAGGTCTTGGCAGTATATGAGCTTGCAAATTGCAGTCTTTGCATTCATTTGAGGCCATTGTTTTGTTCACGGTGAGGAAAATACAACATGGTGTGGACCACTCTTCTGTTCTGAATCAAAGAAGCAGATCTGAGTCCCCACATATTTGGCTTGTCACATGCATAGAGAAAAGATCTTTTGTTCTTGGTACACGCTTCATGTGTCAAATTATACTCTGTTTCCAGATGAAATGTCTTTTAAAAAAAAAAAAGTTCGCAGTTTTATCCAATTTCATGTGATTCAACGTTGGCTAAGTTTGAATTAATTGTTTAGTTCGTTTAGTATATTATATTGCCTTCAAAATGGTTTGTATGGGTCTAAGTCATCAAGAATGAAAGTCTCTGCTTTTGATCTACTTCCTTTGATCTTATCAACACGTATTTGAATGAGACATAGTCCTAACTTTTGACCAGATTTCTGCCACCTCAGCATGTGAATTGATCCATTAAAATACCTGAACTACTTTCCAGATCAGTTTAGGACTCCACTTCAAGACAAGAAGAAAAAAAGGCTACTGAAGAAAAGATTTTATATTATCAATTCACTAATTACTCTAAAATTTTAAGCCATAAACAACAGGGAGTTTTATTTTTTTATAATATTATGACACTTTCTCTTGTTTTGATGTATGAGATATTTTGAAGGACTTAAAAGAAGTACATTTAACTTATACGGATGACTCTCTCTTTATGATATACTTCTACATAACACCACCAGAAGTATAGTTTCAGTCAACCGGATAGAATAAATTAAAAGAACACAAAAAAAAAAAAAAAGAAGAGAAAACCTTCTTATGAGTGAAAAAGGATGAGCTAACTTGCAAAGGTCAACTGAGGATTTCCACAAGAAGACTAAACTGTAGTTAGTTATTGAGTTAATTTTATATGATCACCTCTTTCTTTCTTTCTTTCTTGCCATCCTTTCTCTTCTGCAGCAACATTTACTATTCTGAATTGTCTCTTGTTGGTTTGATAACTTTTGAATCAATAGTGTTATCAGAGTGCAGTATTTTCAGCTACTTCAGCAGTAATAAGCTTTATTGATGCATTCCAGATCATTCAGAAGAGACAACTATAATAATCACCTATGGTGTGTGTCCAAAGTAGGGGTACATGCAAATAAACAAGACAGTAAGTGGGCCTCCTACCTATATTTGCCGTTCCTTTCTTCTTCTTCTTCTTCAATATTCTCATATGTTTGTCCTTTTACTTGATTCTTCCTCTATGCCATGTCGGCCACCAAATTTCTTGGCCTGAGAACTTTAGTTTACAAAATTTCTATAAACCAATCATACTCAGTCCACTCTGGAAAGCATCCAAAGCATGACAAAGATGGAATCTTGATATACTTGGCATACAGAAATACAAATTCAGAAAAGAATTACCATTGTCTAACATGGCAGATCCTATTTAGTTTCTTGTAAATTGATGCTTTTTAAAATGGTCAGTATTGCTCACAAGAACAGTACGTCAGTACCTGATTCAAGCAAGCATACATCCTGTCCACTGGTTTCAGGTACTATTGCAGAAATATTGAGGTTAAAATTATCAATGGATAACTGAGTCATTTACACTGTTCTTTGGGAACGAAAATATGCTACTTTTATTGCAAATATGGCACTGACGTCCTTAGCATTCAAATGGAAAGCATCACACAAGAACCCTTAAATTTGCTACACCACTACCTTCATGACCCTAACAACCCAGAAAGCAAAAGCATTCTCCTTCAAACCTCTCATCTCAAAATCAAAATAAGCACAACCGCTTTCACTTCTAGTTAATAGATCACTTGCTGCCGTTAACCGCAGCCTCTCCTTCGACGGCCAAAGGAACAGATTTCGCCTGCACTCAGACATTGTGGTAAATCGTAAGTAAGAGGAGATCGCCTTGAGTTAGTGAAAGCATCAAACAGATCAAAATGTTGCCACTTACCAAATTGCGATACTTGAGGGCATAGAACATCTCAAGGTAGCGGCGTGTCTCGCGCCTATCCAGGTTAGAGACATACTTCCAGAATCCATAAACACCAGCAAGAGTCATCAACCTCTCAGAGTAGAGCTTCCAAGTGTACCTGAGTCAGTCCAGATCAAAACAATAAGCGAATGTATAAGTTACTAATGCTGATCCATAATATAGCCACCCAGAAGATAACTATGTACTCACTTCTCTTCAATGCGTTGAAGTCCTCCTTCTGAAATTTTGTTCCAGTGGGTCGGATCTTCCTTGCACTTCTCAAAGAAATCTACTAGAAGCGCAGAGGCCTTGTCACCTTGATAAGGATCAATGTGGAAGCCAGAAACTCCATGTACTATGATCTCAGCAGGACCACCGTAAGCAGTCGCGAACGTTGGAAGACCACATGTCATGGATTCAACCACGGTAAGCCCAAAGGCTTCATAGAAAGCAGGCTGAAGCAGAAGTAAAACACAGAAGAGATTGTAAGACTTCTACTTAGTGAGTAATTGGTGTCCCAAAAGTTCAGGGACAATATTTACCTGCACAAAAGCCCCTCTAGTATCACAAATGTAGCGATAGAGCTCTGCATTGCGGACACGGTTCATCTGTGCAGAGATCCATCGGATGTGGCCATTCAATTGATACTGTTCAATGAAACTGTACATCTTCTTAAACTCTGCTTGCTCCTCAAGATCCTTTGACTCCTTTCCATGGTCTCCACAGACCACCACAAGGTTAACAAGCTCCTTCAGACGGGGATTCTTACCATAAAACTCGACCAAACCAGTTAAGTTCTTCACTCTATCAAGCCTTGCCATGGAGAAAATGATGGGCTTGTTCCTGTCCTTCAACACAAACCTGCAAAGGCCCTCAGGTTAGATATCAGTAAACTACATTGCATTAGAGACAAGATAATGGTGAAAGAGTAGATTCTAACTTGTGCTCATTGTTCTCGATGTTACTGTAGAGCAGCTCCTCAATCTCGGGGTGGAGGGAGGTGAGTCTTTTATGCGACTCAGAGTATGGGAAATAGATAGACATATCAGCTCCAGGGGAGACGATGTTGAATTTTGGATCAAAGACATCAATTCCATGAACAACTCGGTAGAGTCCAGGAAGTGTGAATCCAGTATGAGACTCGTATTGTCCCACAGTATCCTTGCTGAAATGATTGAAATAAGAAAAATGTCAGATCCACAACTATGTCTGCTAGTTTTACAAGATGAGATTTTGTGCACTAAAATTTTCTTGGCATGGAGAATACCTTCCGGCAATCTCCTGGAAGGTACTAGTGATGATAAAGTCTGCATGGTTCATTGCAATTAAATCTGCCGTAAATTGGCATGAGAAGTGGTACTGCTTCTCAAACTTCTTCCAGTAGATGTCCGAGTTAGGATACTTTGTCTTCTCAAGTGCATGGGCAATGGTGCACTGCATTTGAAAAGATTAATGAGTATTAATAAAATACGAAGGTAGCAGTTGTAGAACAAGTGCTTTTTAACACTAGTAAAGGATGCAAACCTGAGTGACTCCCAATTTATGGGCAAGCAACGATGCCACAAGGTTTCCATCACTGTAGTTTCCAATGATCAGATCAGGAGTAGCCTGCAGCTCTCCAGCTAACTCATGTGCAACATCCTATCAAGAAATGAAGGAGAATTCATAAATCTCTGGATGTCAAAAGAGAAATCATGATAGAAAAAGAAAATTAGTTATTAGATGATAGATTTACCTCAGCATAAGTCTCTAGGTAAGGCCATACTTCAAAGCGTGAGATCCATTTGCGGACAATTCCTTGCTCCGTTCTGAATGGAACACGAAGGATGTGTGTGTGATCAGTTCCAAGGACCTTCTCAAGACGCTGACCGCAAGTTGTGCCAACTGCATCAGGAAGTAACCTAGTGACCTGTGTTAAATCCACAAGACAGTTTCAGATTAGCCTAATTACCAGAAACATTTCCTTCGCAATTTCTGTTTGTACAGAAAATGATTATCACAAGAAATTGAGCAGACATCACACTCACAATGAGAATTTTAGGGGTGATATCAAGACCTTGCTGCTTGATTCTAAGCAGCATCTCATGCTCCAAAGCGCGAACTTGATCCAAAATATAAACCACCTGCAAAGGAGTTTGTTTAAGCAGAAAGAAATGGAAACATGGTATCATGTAAGAAATAACCAACTCATTATGGAGCCATACCTGGCCGCCAGTGTCGGGATACCCCAACACATTAGCTTGGGCAAAGTAGCCGTGAGGAGAAAGGATGACAACATTAAACACCATAGGGATTGTACTAAGGAACTTCTCCAATGTAGACGGATCAGGTGCCTCAAGAAGATCCAGGAGAAGATGAATAGTCTCGTGTACACGCTGCGCCGTGTCACCCCAACCCTTCTCCAGACCAAGTTCTTGAAATCTAACATCATTCAAGCGAACAGAGTACAGTCAGGAATCCTAAAAAATTAATTGCAGAAAAAAGGAAAAGAAAAAGAATAGTGTGCATTAGACTACCTGTAAGTAAATTCTGAGTATGGAGTGTCTGATGGGATGCTCAACAGATATTCCTCTGCCTTCCTCAGTGCAGATTGGAGAGCACTAAGGCTGCGGATTCTATCGTTCAGCATCATAGTCTGCATGAATTGTAAACAAATTATAAACAAACTTCAATGACTACTTAAAAATAAAATCTAGATCATTCTACATGGGTCATGGATCCAATAGCTTACCATGCCCTTGTAGTTATGGGCGCGAAGAAAGTTGAGCAAGGGGTACAAGCTTTCTTTGTCCTGGAACAACTTTGACGAAAGATGACGATTAAGGAATTGCACTCCATTGCCGATGGATTTCGACATCGAAGGCTTAGGGAAAGAAGCATTGAAAGGCTCAAAATCCAATTCAAGGACAAAATTGTTTTCAAAGCTGAAAAGGAAAAAAAATCACAGTCAGAAAATAGATAAATGACAAAATTAGATGCAATAATGGCAAAGAAATTCGATTGCTGGATATCAAAAGACTTGCCTTCCATCAGCAAGCTGTTCCTTGAACTGCAAGTACTCAGGCACATTCAATTCCTCAACAGCAAGCTCACTAAAGTTCACCCTTACATACTCCCAAACTCCAGGCCTTGGGCGAATGGCTAGAGCGACCCAGGGCGGTATCACAATCGCTTCCTGCATCAAAAGACGGCAGTTTTATTCTGTAAACTAACTTAATATCATACTATAACAGCAACAATTTCTAATAGATACTGACTCACCTGTGCAGCTTTCATAACATCCTCAAATGCTCCATCCTTCAGCTTCTCCTTGTCGGCTTCCGGAATCACGGCGTTATACTCTGCCAGTATTTGATGGGGCAGCAGCATACCCTTTCCTTGGTTAACAAACCTGAAAGAGTTCATAGCAATCAGAAGGATTTCAACAACTTTTGGCACTACAAATGGATTTACGTTTGGATCTCAACATCATTTTAAGCACGCATGCACGCATTCAAGCATACCTTGAAAACAACGCCACCAATTCATTCGGATGAGCGGAGAGCGAATCGCCAATGCGCTCCCTGACGCTGTGGAGGCGGCTCAACACGCGCTGGTCGGTGACGGCGGCTTCCCCCATGTTACCCTTCTTCAAGCCTCAGGAAGACCTTAAGACTGCGAAATAAAAGCTAAAATAGTTCAGAGTATAGATCAAAGACAACAACTTTGAGAAGGAAAAATAAAAAGAAGGAACTTTTCCAACTTAGAATGGTCAAGAGCAGGAGCCTAGCAGAAGGAAAGCGGATGAGATCTTAAGACAAGAGCAAGGAATATATAATAATCAAATCAACAAAATTTGTTCTTCTTTTTCTTGCAGTAGTGCCAAGTGTTCACTAGAAGTTACGAGTGAGCTAAGAGCTCTCCCTCACACTTGCAACGTGTAATAACGCATCCGGAATCGATGAAACTTGCAGGAAGAAATTAAAAAAAAAAAAAAGCTGGAACTTTTGTCAGCATTCTTCGAGGCGTTTCATAACAAGAAACATAATTTTATGAGGTGGATCTTTACGCACCAACTAAGTTCAAATTCTTCCCAGTATATCGTCCTAAAACCGGAATTTAATTTCTTGCCGAGTACCGCCAAGATGCAGCTTTTTTTTCTTTTCTTTTCTTTTTCCTCACCCAGAGTTCTTTACCTTCTTTTTCATTCATTGAAAAAAAAAAAAGGAGCAACCTTTACCTTTGCAGAGCGACCCAAATGGAGATCCGAGCTCGAAATGCGAGCAGACCCCGAAAGAGAGGAAACAAAAGAAACGCAACGCAAGAGAAAGGAATCAAGAAAACGAAGTGAACGGAGTTGGGAATGGATTGGATGAAGGAGATGATCCCTCCCACCCCTTTTTATACCCAAAATTCTACCTTCGCCTTTTGGTGGGCCCACTCTCTCTCTCTCTCCCTCTCTCCCTCTCTCTCTCTCTGCGCCAAACCGCTTTCTTCCTGTGGGGTGGGGTTCCAGTTTTGCCGTCGGTGGAAGGAGGAAATATATATACATATATATATTTTTTAATTTACCATCTTTGGGTTTTTTAATATATATGTTTCCTCGTCACCTATGGATGATAAGGGAAAGTGTATGATTATCAAGTAATCTTGTCCTCAGATGGAAATTTGTCACAGATTTCTTGGCAAATTATAAACAAATCACCAGAAAAAAGAAAAGAAAAAGAAAAAAAGATCACGATTGTAGGAGATTACTGCGACCAGAAGATCCCCACTATATTATCTTATGTCCCTCATGACACTATCCATTTGCAATTTAGATATTTCTCTACTGAAATGTATTCAGAAAAAGAAAAGCTTAACTTTTATGAGCAGAGTCGGATGTACAGGCTATAAACATTGCAACATGTGATCCCAACACCATCATCGCACGTGCTGAATACATCTAAGATTTTGTAACAATCTTATCCAAAAATATTGTTCTATTTTCCGTTAAAATCTGCAAACATTTATTAATGACATACATTGTTAGTTTGCTACCTTAATAACTTAGTAATCTTTATCATAATGTCTCTGGATGGAGAGGCATAATGTGAATGTGGACTTGGAACCACTGAGATAAATGCATTTACCTACCAACTGTGGGAATTGTTACTGCAGGAGCTTTGTTCTTATCCAAAATCTACCTAACAATGTGGCCCACTTTATAGATTTCTTTCATCTTTTGATGGGAGAAGGGAAGAAAAAGAAAAAGAAGTTGGATCAATTGGTAAAGCATTTAGATCTACACTTGTGGAGGCCACCTCTAATTATTCTTAGGTTCGTACAAAGCTCACCAAACTCAAACGTCCTATGAATGACAAGGATTCACCAACCGAGATTGTAGCCTTTCTCCTTTACAACATTTTTGCAGACAAAGACGCACCAAGTTCATGCATTCTAATCCCTTTATTTATTTTTTTACTATTCTTTAACTTTGCGTAATTAATTAATTCAAATCTAGTTATAGAGTAAGTAAGCAAATTTTGAGGTTCCAGGATGGATTAGTTTGGAGCTCACAGTCAACTTGGAGAGACCTCAGGGCTATGGGCAGTCAGCATGCATGCCTTTTATCTATCTAGGGTTTCTTATCTCAGAAGGTCGAGTTAAAGGTGAAGGAGCACAAATGCTTGCTAGATCGAATTGGAAGCAAGCTATCGGGATGGAAGAAATGCATGTTGTCTATGCTTACATCCATACAGACGTACCGGCTTAGTAGCACTTGAGTTCCTGATTCATTGTTTGAGCGCTCGAAAGATCACGAATCAGTTCAATTTTAATATCTTGATTTTGAGTGGTAATGCATCAGACCCCCTAATACTAGATAGAGTATGTCTCTAGAGAAAGCAATGTGACAACAGATTGAACTACTGGCCATGGTAGGAAAATCTCTTGGGGCTGGGTGGTGGGGTCAGGTAATCTGGTTCCCTAATTTTTGTAGCCTTATATCTTTGGACTCTTATATAGCAAGTTAGGTAGATGTAATTCTAGCTTATCTAACTCTATTTTCTAAAAGGAAAAAAGTTATACAGTAATATACTATCGGATTATTATTCACAAAATCTATTAACATCTTAAGTGGAGGTGGAGCTTGAGTAGTTGTTTAAAGTTTATTATTTTTTATTTTTTAGAGGTGTTCGAAATAAAGATATTTTCTTGATATAAGTAGGGTTTCTGTAGGGATTTCCTGCACTCGGGGTTGTAGATAATCCGACCGTTCTTGAGGCTCCATTTCCGCGGGCCGGGTAATCGGCGATCGCGGATAACTGCAGCCGCGTTTTTGGACCGCCGGTTAGTAGATACGTATCCGGATTCCGGGATCTAGGATACTGCTGAGCTGGCGCGCACGAGGGCCTCATCCAATGAGTTCGTTTCCCGCGGGCCTAGCAGCAAATCCATTGGCGGATGCTGGTGGGCCCCACAGGTCCCTCCCAAAGCACGTGCTCACCTTAACACCCGAACAAACATTATGTTGGAGCTTGGCTGGATACTGTCTAAAATTCTAAAAAAATCCAAATATTAATTTATTTTCCAGCCTGGCTCACCTCTGGAGTACATCCCAAGCAATGGAATGATCGTCACAAATTAATAAATGAGCTCTTAATCGCAAATTATATCATCAAATATTCCACTACCAAAGAAATTATTATTTTTAGTTTTACTAAGGTTGTTGAGTTTTCTACCATTTTAATCTGTCACCAAAAACTGCTAAATTGAATTACAATTTCCAACCAGAAGTTGTTGTGTTTTTATTTTCTGATTTATATTAAAAATTATTCAGTAAATTACTAAGTTTTAGGGGCATAAATTTTTACATAAATCATTTAATAGGACAACAACTTTTAAATATAAATTACTTACAAGTGTCATGACCATCATGCATGGACCACTCATTCTGCTATTATGAGCATCATATATTAGAACTGGAATATACTCCAGAATTATATGCCTTTTACTTTTCATATATATATATATATAATAGTGAGAGTGAACTCAACTTGTATGTGCATGACAGTAATAGGTCAGGTTCATGAAGATAGTAACAAGTATCTATGGCGACACCACTGCAACAAGACAAATGCACATGGGAATTATATCAACATCTTCTTGAAGAAAATATAAAAGCAAACCTAGCTATCAATGCATGGAAAACAAATATTATGTGATGTTTGTTTCCTTTCTACGATTCAGCAGGATAAAAAATATATATATAAAGTATTAATTGTGAGTTAATTAGTATGAATTAACGGGAGTGTTAGGTTGATGGTTGCCATGTCATGTCAAGTCACTCGCTTATCATCTATTTCAACGGTAGATAGCTGATCTTAGTCACAACAATAAAGAGTTAGAGAACAACTAGCTAATAAAATATTGCACCAAATCCAAAAATATCTATCTGTCTTCTCTAATGAACTCGTCCTTACCTAAAAATATGAGTACAAAATATCAACTTAGCAAACTGCATGCAGACTGAATATATGTTCCCTACTTTTTCCCTTTATGCTTTAAATTTTTCTTAAAAACTTTAGCTTGATATCCAAGCAACAATATATATATATATACATATAATTAAGTAGAAGCATGATAATTAGGTTAACTGCTCTCCACCAACCAAGGAGGAGTTAGCTGAAGACTTTTATAAGAGGATCAAAGGGAGGGAGAGGTCCCAAAATCGTTTGATTAATTACTGGCCGTACGTACAAAGAGTTTGGACCCACCATGTTACTGGAACTACACGAAAAAAGCCTTGCAATAATATTCTGAGTCTGAGAGGAAGTCAGATGTCAGCAAAGGCAAAGCAATCACAGTATCCACTAACATATGTACATGTTCACCTGGACCCGCTCCAGTCTATTACTTAATCTTATCCACTTTTATCTAGATATATATATGTATATATATATAAGAGAGAGATACATGAGCTGTTCTTAGATCTGCAGTTCTGACTGTAAGAATTTCATACAGCAATCTGTGATAGGTTATATTAAAAATATAAAGATAAAAATCACTGTACTTTAATCACTTAAGCTTTTAAAAGCATCGATTTTTTTTTTAATCTTTGAAATTGACTGCGATCAATAAGAGAATTCCAAGCAGTAATTGTCGAAGATGGATGTCAATTGTCAAGTCATTAAAGAGAGGCATTAATTAAAAGGAAGAAAAGGTAAGCTTCAGAACTTACTAGTGATAATGATATAGATGAGCCTGTATTCTTAGCTTGTGGAAAAGTATCCTACTAGTTGATAGTTCTGAATAGTACTCTTCAGTTCCTTTTCATCTACTTGTGATCCTTAATCCTTCTTTTAATTGCTTTAACTTTTTAGAGCTCAATTAATTTTCCTAGGTAATTAAGGATTAACCAAAACCCCATCTATAGCTGGAATCTAGCTCCACAGATTTGAAAGAATTTTGACAGTGTCATACAGTAGTAGCAAGCTTCATGTAGCAGCCATACATGACATACATCTGCCAACTCTCTGCAAAATTTTGTTTAGATGGAACCCTGCATATCAGACAAACTATATGATGCGTCAACATCAAATAGGTCATCAGCAAGCAATGGCGTAATTATCAACCTGTAACATTAGCATTTACACCAACTTTGCAGACGGTGGCATGGGTTATGCCATGATTATTGTTTCCTCCTAGTGGGGCCTTCTTCTTGCTTCACATCTCAGTTCTAAAGAGTACGTCTTTAATATCTTGAAAGAACCTATGGAGTATTATACCATTTCAACCGTTAGAATAGAATAGAGAAATTAATGATAATATTCGTATTGACTTATAACGTACATCGAATACCATGCATAGACAACTTTGACACTAACAGGAGAAAACAAAATGGGTGGAAAGGATAGATATGATATTAACGATCACAAACGAGTTAGAATAAACTATTGTGATTGAATAACTATTGATTGCTTGCAGTGAGTGCATTTGGCCTTTCTATATTTATGATAGTTTTTTAGTTCCCACTGAGAAATATCTTCTGCCCTAAATTTACGACGGTCCATCATAATAACCAATAGTTTTGGCTTCTATTCAACAATTAGAGGTCCAATCTAACCTTTTCTTCTTCTTCTTCTTCTTTATTGTTTCTGTTTTTATTTTTTATTTTTTATTTTGGTTTAAAAAAAGATTCATCTCAACCTCATCTTTCACTTCACATATTGGCTGGCATTCATGTACTGCATCGGCACTTGTACCATTCATCAACTTTTTATTATGTGCATCTCTATTTTTAATTTATCCAAAGCTATGATGTGCATGACCATGGCTTATGACCACATAAATAAGCACGCATGCCTTCACGTTGCAGCCAATCAAATCGTCTGCTTGCATGCATGCATGGTAATGCCCCTCCTGTCACACCAACATCTAGGACTAGTATTATTATTCTTATTCACTTCAAAACAAAGAATACTAACACACCTCGGAAATTACAAAAAAAGAAAAGAAATTCTTGTTGATACGTTAAAAGAGACGAGGAGTAATGGTTTCTGATCACCAACCTTTCCTTGGTCTTACCAAATTAATATATTTAATTGCAATTTGGTGCATTATTATATACTAGTTTAGTAGAGAGGAGATCCATGGGCAATTCTGGTTGTTTTGAGGACTATGTTGGTAATATAATCTATATATCTTAAGTACACTTCGTTGCACGATCCTAGAAGGTAACTTGGAAAGTTGCATGGTTATAGGGTTGCAGGAAATTAATAAAGCTGATGGATTAGAATATAGCATGACTTTATCTGACCATATGAGCTGCATTGGATCTACATATTATCAATAGAAGCTTATGAATTAATTGTGAAGAAATATAGGTTGCAGTACAGAAGAACCTACTACTACTTTTGAGAATTATCTGATTATTTTCCTTTAAAATATCATCTGCAAGATTTCTTATATTTTCTAATTAGAACATACATACCACCTCCTTACATATAACGCTTTTACCCTTGCCTAGCTACTTTTTGCAAGGTTGAACTATTGTAATTAGTCTTTTCTAAAAAAAAAAAACTGAATAAAAAAAACTATTGTAATTGGTTATGTATATTTAGTAGGGGTGAAAACGGGTAGGATTAACTATCCGACTCGGATCGAATTCGGATAAAAAATTTCTATCCGATTTGGATATGGATAGAATTTTTGAAAAAAATTCGGATAAGGATTCGGATACTGGTCAGATATATTTTTCGGATTCGGATACGGATATCAGATATCCGTATTTCCGTATATTTTTTTAAATGATTTATAGTTTTTAGTTTGCTTATTTAAATATGAAATATTAATATTGTTACTAATAATACGTTATATATTATTTATAGAGATTAATTTCTCTAATTTTATATATTTAACATACAAAACAATTATTTATTATAAAACTCTTAATAATTTTGTGTTAATTATACCTAAATAAAATATTATAATTATTTTAAATTCAATCAATATCCATTTAAGATCCGATTATTTATCCAAAAATTATCCATATCCGTTTAGTTAGGATATGGTTTTAAATTTTGCTATCAGTCTAATATCCGTATCCGAATCTATATCCGCACTAAAAATATGGATCCGAATATGAGTTAAGCACTATTCGATCATTTTTCACCCCTAAGTATAATTGATCAGCTAACTATAACTTCATGAGGATGCAAATAAATAAAGAGAATACAACTAAGCAAAATGAAGGACCTAATAGCCATCAAAACCATCTTCGACATCTTATGATCGTAGGAGAGGGAGGAACGGCAAAATGAAGGACCCAATGGCCATCAAAACTATCTTTGACATCTTACCGCTAGAGGATAGGGAGGAAGGCTCACCGTCGGAGGAGAGGGAGGAAGTCTCACTAATATTTTTTAAAAAAATTTCTAATATCAAATAATTTGTTGATTTAACCTTAGCCCAAATTTAACCCAAGAGATTTCTATAAGCATTTCCTTTGTAGGAAGATCATGGGCCAAATATTAGGCCCATTAGGCCCAAAGAAGCCTTGGCCCTGCCATTAAAAAGGACTATTTGGTCATTTGAGCTAGTCGCGCTAGGGTTTTCAAAAACCTCATAAGAAGTAAAAAGACCCTCCTTTGTTATATCCTGCTTTCTTCCTCTGTCGTCGACCCTCTCCTCCCTAAAACCCTAACCCCGACCTAATAGTCCTCGTTCTACGTCCGTGTGCTAAGAAGCCATGGCGGCGACGCGGGTGCTCTCCCAGAAGGAGCAGGATATCCAGATGATGCTCGCGGCCGACGTCCATCTCGGCACCAAGAACTGCGACTTCCAGATGGAGCGTTACGTCTTCAAGCGGAGATCGGATGGTATAATGCCGAACCCCTAAACCTTAAATCCTGTTATTGATGGCGAATCTGTAGTCTTAGTTGTTATTACTTCCTTCCAACTTGAGATTGAATGAGTTCGCTAGCAATGTGATATAATTATTATTTTTGTTTGCCTTTTCAACCTACAGTAAAAGGAGCTTTTTTGTTTATTTCTGTGGGAGAGTTTACATGAATTATTGCTTTCCTTCCTTTCTGCTGGTCTTAGCTAAGGAAATATAAATGTATAGTTAGCATTACTTAAAGCTAAGTTGTTATGGAGGTTAATTCAACGTTTTGCTAATAAGTTGGACCGTGATGATCTATAGTTAAATTTAAACATTTATTGGAAGGTAGAATTGTCAGAAAAGAAAGGTATGAAAATGTCACTGGATTTTTCTTTGATAGGATGAGTTGAGTTGAGGGTGGATATTTGGATGTTTGAATATTGCAAACTGCAAATATAGGATGTTAGATTTATTTCAGGGAATGAAAACTCTTTCTGCATTGGCAGTACCTTTTCATTTTTTTACTAGTTTAGAAGTTACACTATTTAAATTACCAGGGTTTCTGTTAATTTGCTATTAATTTGGTTCTGCAGTACAAGTAGCTATAAAATGCTACTTGAGAGAAGCAATATTTTAGTTGCTTAGAAATTTACTGGATCCTTTGACTTACCATGAACTAGACTCCCTAAGTTATTTCTATTTACTACAGGTATTTATGTCATTAACCTCGGTAAAACTTGGGAGAAACTTATGCTGGCAGCTAGGGTAATTGTTGCCATTGAGAACCCTCAGGATATCATTGTCCAATCTGCAAGGCCATATGGTCAGAGAGCTGTCTTGAAGTTTGCACAGTACACCGGTGCTCATCCTATTGCAGGGAGGCACACACCTGGAACCTTCACTAATCAGCTCCAAACATCCTTTAGCGAGCCTCGTCTTCTTATCCTTACTGATCCTAGGACTGACCATCAGGTGAATCCAGTTCTACAATCTTTTACACATCACATTGGCCAACTCTGAATTATTAATTCTATTAAACTGTTGACAGCCTATCAAGGAATCTGCTCTGGGAAATATTCCAAGCATTGCCTTCTGTGATACTGATTCTCCTATGCGATATGTTGATATTGGAATTCCTGCAAATAACAAAGGAAGGCACAGCATTGGCTGCCTCTTCTGGCTACTGGCAAGGATGGTTCTTCAGATGCGGGGTACTATTCCTCGCGGGCACAAATGGGAAATAATGGTAAGATTTAATAAGATATGCCTTTTTATGAACCTTCTTGACTGGTAGGTCAATTTGCTTGTGATAGTAGACTTAAGCATGAGAAAAGGTTGAGATAGTTGAAGATTGCAAGTTACTTCCAACTTTTTAAGAAATTTGGATATGGTGTGGTTGTGGCAGGTCGATCTCTTCTTCTACAGAGATCCTGAGGAAGCAAAGGAACAGGAAGAGGAGGCTCCTGTGGCCCCTGATTATGGTGCTGTTGCTGAATACACGGGTATGGCAACTGATCAATGGGTTGATGTTGGGGCTACACCTTCTGCCATTCCTGCAGTGGCTGGTGCTGATTGGGCTGCCAGTCAAGGTGAATTTCTAAGTATTTATTTTCCTATCTTCCCTTCTTTTTCTTTCAGATGGGTTATTTAATTGTAATAGTAGATGGCCCACTGGGCTGAAAATTAACCCGTACAATCTATCTACCCTTTCAACAGTCTCTATAGTGCAATCACCTGTGGTATCTTCTGTTTCTTCTTTGACCTTTTTGCGTTAACTTTTTTATTTATGGATTATAACGATCTCTGGCCTCAATGGAAATATATTGATGCATTGAAAATTTTTGTTCTTTTGATGACAGCTCCAGTAGCCGGTGATGGATGGGATTTGGCTGCAGCCCCACCTATGGCTGCTCCTGAAGTTGCTCCAGCTGTTCCCTCTGGTTGGGAAGCTGCTGCACCTGCTGCCACAGGCTGGGAGTAGCAAGTCATGTAACACCTATTTGCTACGAATAGGATAGTGATAGATTATTTCTGAAGAGTTGTTTTTAGATGCTGTCAAGTAACCTTTGTTTACCACGAAGTTATGACCATCCAGCTATGAACTCTGCTGGTAACCATGCCATTTTTCCTGTCTGTTGAACCTGGATGCCAGTAAATTTTGGTGCATTTTGAAATAGAATTATGTTCCTATGCTTAATGTTTATATTTGCTAGCTTGCCCTTGATTTGCATTACTACAAAATATGTTGATTTACGGGACCAACATTTGGATAGGCATATCTACGTTACAGAGAATACAATTGTATCTTCTGAAATTTACAAATTACTACATGTCTGGATAGAAGAAAATATCTGCGCCACCTTCAGAATGGCCTACAAATATCAGATCAATTTATCGATCAGGAACACTAAACGGAGAAACAAACATCATTGAAAGGGGATGTAGCTCAAACGGTAGAGCGCTCGCTTTGCATGCGAGAGGTACGGGGTTCGATACCCCGCATCTCCATTTTTCATATAGTTTTCAACTTTATCAGCCAATCAATCATAGCAGACGAGGCATAAATAAAGATGTCGAATCTGAGTTCTGAAAAGTGTTCTGCATTCTTTTGGATTATACACCAAAGTTTCTATCACCAATTGTTACAATTTTCATTCTTGTGATTGCATTGTGAAAGTTGATAGCAATTTACACAGAAAAGATCTAAATATAGTACAAGTTCCTGAATGAACTCAATGGAATATAGGTAGTTACTCAGAAATACTGCAAGGTATACTCAACTTCAGAGTATCAGATAAAAGATCTAGTGGTAATTTGATTACATTCTTTATTTCGATAGGCAGGCAACATCAGCTAACTACATACCAAACCACAACAAACGAGAACTTTGGCTGCATATCTTGTGTTTCAACTGAGCATAATGCTATTGAAGAGAATAGGTTGGCATGGATGTGCCTTTATTCTAAGCTGCATTGATTACATTAGAGATCTCAGTCTGTCCCCTTCAGTCAGCGCATGTTTCCTGGTGATATCCTTTATGCTTGGACAACCAGAGAGAGCCATGGTTAGCTCCAGCTCATCTCGAAGCATTTCGATGATCCGTTTTGCGCCATATTCTCCCTTTGCTGCCAGGCCGTAGATAATAGGTCGACCAATCTGCAACATAAGAGAGTTAACCTAAAACCAGCTTAGAGCATCTTTAGCCTCCAAATATGGAGCCAAAAATGGAGCAAGAATCCTGTGCACTTCAATTCATTAGGCTACATATTTATTAAAATAATAATATAATATATATTATTATATTAGTTATTTTAAATTATTTAATAGGTTATCTTAATGTTATTACTTTAATAAAAAATATATGGTTTGAAAACTTTCATCGAGATCTTTAAAATAAGACTAATATTTAATAGTTTCAAAAATAATTTTAAATTACTAATTTTTTAATTAAATACATCGAAATTATATTACACGAAATAAACATCGAAATAAGCATTATATGTTATTAACTAAAAATATCAAAATTACATTACATAAAAATAAGAAGAAATTAACCAAACATAATAAAAATAAATAAATTTTTAATTTTGAGTAATTATATTTTAGGACACATAATTTATTAGATTCATTTTTATAAATAATAAAAATTTAAAATTTAAATTAACTTAAAAATAATTTAATATTAGACTCAGTTTAAAGCTCTTGATGAAACCTTTCCAATGGTATTATTTTTATTAAAAATTAATTAGTAAAACTAATTATATACTCAGTTTAACTAACTAAATTGTGTAATAAAAGATACAGATGAAATTAAAATTATTGAATGTAATAAATATTGGATAATTTTAGTATTTTTAAAAAGTTAAAAAGACAAATGGCGCCGGGCTCCATTTTTATGGTGGGGCTCTAAATTTAGAGATAGCTTTGGAGTCCGGTTGGAATTGCTCTTAGAGCAAACCATTTCATATTTTTAAGGATGAACAGGGCCAACTCTTTGGTGGTCAATATTATGTCAGAAATGAAGAGTGGATAATGGAAAGTATCACAGGCGTTACTCTCTTTTACTTGTTCTGTACAAAGATTCATTATGAAAACCTGCAAATGTACTTCTTAGAAGCATACCATGACAGCTTTGGCACCAAGAGCCAATGCCTTGAATACATCTGTTCCACGCCTGACTCCCCCATCCAGTAAAACAGGCACGGCTCCTGCTACAGCTTTAACCACCTGTTGCTCAACAATAATGAAAGATCTGGGAGTCATATGTTGTTTAATTTTAGCTGAGACAGAAAATATTTCGATCATCTTTGCTTTCAACTGGCCACCTTAATTATAGCACACATTTCATTCTGAATTTACGGAATATGAGATAGCAACCATTTGCAGAAGATTTATCAAAAAGTATTCCCTATTTCACAGGTAGAACTATAGAAGCATTACCTCTTCAAGAGCAGATATTGTTGCTGGTGCATAATCAAGCTGGCGTGCACCATGGTTGGATACAACTATGCCAGATACTCCAATTTCAACTGCCTTTATGGCTGTTCATGTTTGTCAAATAGGAAAACTTAATCAACCAAAATTAGTCGTGTTAACACTTAACAGAAGATGAAGAACCAAGGGTAGGATGAAATATTAGTTACCATCTTCTGCAGTGATGATACCCTTTACTAGAATTGGCAAACTTGTTATAGATCTGAGCCATTGTATGTCCTGGAAATGTCAGATGCTAGATAAAATCAAAATCATAAAGCACACTAATCAGTTTTAAGATAGTATAATATATAAACAGTTTCCTAGATGATTTCTAAGCATTTATGTATAATTAGAAAAATAACGAATACTACAAGAAGTACGAGTCATAAAAGCGATCAATAACTGGGACCCCTATAGTCTTAATTTTCTACATTTAGAATTTCCACAGAAACAGCCCCATGACTAAAATTTAAAAATAAACAGAGAGTTAAGATTTCAAGATATACAAAGCTTAATTCTCTTATTTCATCTGTACCTTCCAATTCAAAGAAGGATCTAATGTCACAGATGCAAATGCTTCAAGGTCAGAACCTCCTTTCTGCAATGAAGAAATTGATTCATAAATATTGAAGGAGTTATGAACAATATAAAAAGTACCAAACAAACTCTCTTTATGCAACAGTACAATTGCATGCATCTTCTGTTGTACAACCTTCTTTCTGTATAGATAGCAATGTCTTTCATGAGTTACTGGATGTAAAAAAAGCTACCAGGCCTTCTGTATAGGCCATGATCTGTTTCACAGAAAACCTTCTAATTACACAATTACTATCCATTCCCACTGCAAACAATGATACCAATATTGCCATTTCACAACCACTGATACAAATATTTTTTAATACTAGTACAAACTTGAGCATGTACTAGCAGCCATAGAAAAATCTAGAGCCACATAGTTTTGTTCCTTTTTCACTACCCGAAAGGGTTCACACATCCTGATATATTCCCAATAGACATAATTGGGATGCTTCATCCAAGATAGCTATTTTAAACTACAGATATTTTAACAACCAAAAGTAGCAATCTAATGCATTTCACTCACAGCATCAACATCCACTGATAATAAACCCTCAAGATTCAACATCTTTGGAATTGTCATCCTGCAGAATGGAACAACTCAGTCAACAGAAATGAAATATCATAGATGTGACCAATGAGTACAGAATTTCTTGCAACATAGATCGAATGGTAGTATTCTTGGAAAAGAGTAAAGAATAATCACTTTCAAACATATAAGCTTCATGACATGCACACTGTGTAAGTGATGAAAACCAGAATTTATATTCTAGCAATCAGTAGGTTTATGAAAAATCGAAATACATCCAATGATCAGCATAGAAGGAGTATATTTTAATCTTCAAATTGCTAGAAAAACATCCGATCTCACAGGTTACGTATAACCTTACAAACACACAAATTTAGAACTTCTTTGGAAAATTTAGGTGTTACTGGTGTAATATAAGGATGCAAAAAACAATATATTGTCACACTGAAGATTTACAAGGAAAAGGAGAGAACAATCACTTGTTTCTAATATCTGCCTCTCGTCGACCCAGCCTAGGGGTGTCAACTGTCAGCACGATAGCCTTGTATCCATTACTCTCAGCTCTTCGTACTAAAGTTGCTGAAACATCTCGTTGCTTATATACCTGTCGGTATGCATGAACAAACAATAAACTAATAAAGTAAAATAAATATTACACTAGACAAGAGAAGAAAGGCTTGTAAAGCTTATATAAACCATACATATAATTGAAAGAAGCGAATGGCATGACAACTGGAAGCAACCTCCTCTATGGTATAGTTCGATGAAAAGGACAACACCTGGAAAAACACAGGGCCTTCTAAAATTTATATAAAAGAAATTGGAGTAACATTCCGTTTCTAGATTTACCATTATTGTGTTACATGCTGCTGCAGCTCTTGCTGTTGCTAATTCTCCTGCAGACATTTAAATCTGACAATTAGATATGAGGGACATTCTTATAGCTAATTTGTCATATTAGAATGAGTTTGTAACCTTCTGGATGTGCTAATTTCTGCATTCCTGTAGGGGCAACCATTATAGGCGAGGCCATACGATACCCCAGTAAGGTTGTCGACATATCTATTTTGCTCACATCTACTAGAACTCTTGGCCGTAACCTGTGAATTTCTTGCTAATTAAATATCAAACTGGTAATATTCTCTTACAAGGAATGAAATGAAAGTGCTGAAACAAGAGGAATTACATAATCCTACTAAATGCTTTGATGTTCTCCCTCAAGGTATACTCATCCTCAGCTCCACCATTAAAATAATCATAGTACATCTTCGGAAGAGCTTGTCTAGCTAGTTCTTGAAACTCGCTAACATTAACTGGGCCATCCGCCATGTTTTCCTGCATGAATTAACCACCAGAATGGTATCGGGAGATATGTGCAGAATCCGTATTGATAAACAGCTTAGTATTGAATCGACTTGATGAACAGAGCATCAAATTCCTTATGGAATCATTCATGTTTAAGAGTGAAGCTCAAATCTTTCCCTTCCTCTTGCAGAGTTATTGAAACTCCTAATCCTAATTCCATCCTAGTAGAGGTAGAAGCATCAAATCAAACCAAAAATCTGTTAGGCCAAGATACAAATCTAAGTGATCCACAAACTTCTCCACGCCCTAGTCAGATTCTGCATTGATGTTATATCTGATTTAATAATTAAAATTTTTTTTTAAAAAAAAACAGGATACTATTTCTTCAATCACGCCATCAACTTCTCATTATTAAAATCCCCCCACAAAGGGATTGGCCTTCTGATAAAGCACAGCATAAATTGAGCAAATAAGCTGCAACCAAAAGGGCATCACAACCAAGTTATTTAACAACAGTAACCGCCCATTCTTCAGAGCAATTAATGTCCATCACCTCTCAATCACTTACAGGACGGCTAACAAAACTAACTAAAACATTACGGTACTACTCTGCAAGATGGTCCTACAAAGAACCCATCAAATTCTCATCTTTCAAAACAATAAAGAAGAAGAAGAAGAAGAAGAAGAAGAAGAAGCGGATCAGGATCATACCTTGGAATAAAGCAAAGATAAGATTAAAAATGTCGAAGGCTCGATTGACTGAGTGAGAGAAAAAGAGAGAGATATAAGGGAACCAACCAATGATCCGAAGCCAGCAAGTGTAACTTCGCATTTATTTATCATAGTTAGCGCATAAGAGATTCATATGCGGATACATCATCATGTCCGCGCATAAGGGCCCACATCATGACCGGCCCAATAGACGGCCCATTAAGTATATACGAATTGGGATATATACATGTATGTCCCCATCATGTATACATGTATGTCCCCATCATGACCCATGACTCCATAAGCAACGCACATAGAGTAGCAGTAGACAATTACTACTCTTATTAATTATAGATAGATAATTAAAGAGTGTCTCTGTCGTGCATTACTATGTGTGCAATACCAGTAGATTATTATTAATACTCTTTATTAGAGTGGGCAAGAGAGAGAGATATATATTATTGAAGTATCCAATACACCTACCCATAAGCAGGAAGACAAATAAAGCTGAAACTTGAGAGCTTGAAAACATCATAAGGCCTATGTCATTCTTTTCTCTATATATGACATTTACATTAGAATTTGACCTGAACTAAGATGACTTAGAACTTATAAAGCCTAGTCTACATTAAAATGTTAAATGGTCCCCACTCCCCAGGTCCAAGGGTCATGGTGAGCCTCTACTATGGCTGGCTGATGAGGGCTACCAAAATTATGA
The DNA here is from genome assembly GCF_048772165.1 of Typha angustifolia. NCBI lineage: Eukaryota > Viridiplantae > Streptophyta > Magnoliopsida > Poales > Typhaceae > Typha > Typha angustifolia. The sequence goes on from NC_133251.1 coordinate 1,390,075, forward strand.
CTGTTCACCATGTGGGTTAAAATGGACTCCACTGCTGCTGTTTGTTGACATGCTGAATAGCCTCACTCATCCTAGATATTTTTCTTTTAATCACATTCATCTTCTTCTCTTAAATACAAATATTATAAGATCTTATACTCAAAGTTGTTGATTAGCTAGTAAACTCATAAAGTAATCAGAAATATATGTGTACTTGGGAAGGGTTTTTTTCGGTATTTTGCATCGACTTCAGTGGAGTTTTTCTTTTTGTATCTTAATACAATTTCTTTTTGAAAAAAATATGTGGTCGGTGATGTATTATAACTTAGTTTTTATTTGATTGTATGTACTATAAAGTTGATATTTATATATACATTTGTATAGATATCATCTCGATTCATTTTTAAATTAAGTTTCAACAATTTGATTGAAGAAAAATATATATATAAGTTAACTGAGAGAAACTATGTACAAACTAGAATACAAATGTTTTTTATTTTTTTTATTTATTTTAATGGTTATTTAAATTCGGAGGTATTCATATAAATCGTATGTTTTGAATTGTATTAAAAAATATTAATTTTATAGGGGCATATAAGTAAATAAAATTGTTTTTGAAGGATATATATAATCTAATAATTTTGGTTTTTTATGCTGGTAATATAAATAAAATATTAATTAGTTTTGTCGAAAGTGGGTCCAGTCACAATGCAAATTTGTCAAAATGGGTGTCAACATAAAAACTCCTATCGACGGCTAAGCATACCTGACGGTTTCGAACAAGCATGTGCAACATTCGGTTTTGAACAAGCATGTGCAACATTTGATTCAGAACAATTACTTCACGGCACATATGGTTTAAAGCTTAGACTAGATAATTTATTATAGTAACGAAAAATTTGGCAGGGACTAAATTATCTATGTATCTAGAAAGAATTGACTTTTTATCTAGTCCTTATCAAATCTGGGGGCTCATGAACCATAAAATATATACATACGCTGCAATGAAAATGGGACGCGGTTATAGTGTGTGGTCGCCAGGAACACTATGTATAGCGTAGTCCGGTGAAGGGGGCGTTATTATCCTCGAACTAGTTATATTTTTCCATCATAAAAAATGTATCATTGTATGTATTAGACCAAGGGTCGAAAAATAAATTATTTGTGGAGTAGGGACCATTTTGGAAAGAAATATCAGCATCTTGCGAAAATGGACGAGTTCGGGGGGACCTAAGGTTGTTTCGAAAGCCGCCAATTCATAGCTACTGTGCATCGTGATTCACGAACCTTAATAATTTTGCAGGTCACTCCTATTTCCCATATATAATTCCATTCCAGCCCCTAAATAATTCGACGGTCCTTAAACTCTCGTTTCGTTGTCTCTCTAGGTTGTCGTATTAGTGTTATATTATCACCACTTTCTCTCTCCTTCTCGAGCGAGCACTTGGCAATGGCCATCGCCAGTTTCCTCTCAGATTCGTGAAACCTCAGAGCTTTAACCCCGAGATCGAAGACCGAGCTCCCATTCATTTCGTGGGTTTTGCTTTGCTCTCGACACTCACCTCGAATCCCTCGTCGCCTCTTCGAATTCCTTTTCTTGCGTCTTTCCCATCTAAATCGAATCCTTCCGACCCGTCTCGGGTTTTGGACTCCTCGTCGCCAATGGCGACCTCCTCCGTGGCGTCCCCGCTCGCCACGTGGCTCGTGGCGGCGTGCATGTCGGTCGCGTGCGACAGCGAGCGGCCGCGGAGTAAGCGAGCGAGTCAGTGGCCGGGGAGGAGGAGGGGGAGGAGGATGGGTGGGGGTGATCCGCCGAGGAGGTTGATCTCGGGAATCCAGGGGCTGATGAGCTCCTGCCTCGCCTTCGAGCCCTGCCGCGAGTTCTATAGCGCGAGGAACGAGTTCTATGGTGGCTTCTCGCTCTTTGGGGCGTGGAAGGAGGAGGGGAGTCGAAGGCAGCGAAGGGCTGGTATTAACTTCAAGAACATTTCTTTATTCTCCGTTAGGTTCTTGTTTCTATTGGTTAGATTATCTCAATTAATAATATGGGGATTAGGCAGGGTTTAGTAAAATTGGGTTTACATGGTGCTTGCTTTGTTTTCGATTTATGGATTAAATTAACTTGTTCTGAATATTGGATTACCGAGGGTTAATCGGGAATACTTTGGGTTTAAACGGGGTATCACATCGTTTGCATGTTTTGTTAGATTTCCCTACAGGTTGCGGAGGATGAAAACAACTGCAGGATATGCACGGGAATTATTCCCTATTTTATAATATTTTGTCTTGGAACTGGTGTATGAGTTAGTAATTTGAAGCTTTCACAGTTGATTTCTTCTTCTTGTCTGTAATGGAAGATTTTACTTTCATTAGCGTTTCAAATATATATATATTTTTTTTTGGTATCTTGGCTGGCTCGTTGTTTGGACTTGGGTTGTGAGGTGCCAAAGATTGGAATTTTGGGTCACTGCCTTCATGAAATTTGCATCGTCCATGTGTCATAACAGATAATAGAAATTTACATCTATCCTTGATCACTTTCAAGAAGCTAAAACCTAGTGAAAGGGCATCCTTGGAATGATGTGCTATGTTTCTTGATACTCTTAAATCAGCAAGAAAGAATAAGTTTACAAGTAATTGATCAAGGGCGGCCTGATTATTCTCACCTACAGTTCAAATTTCATCATTTGATTACCCTTGTACTGATGGTGATATGTTTGGGGTTGTATGTGAGAGTGGTAGAAATTGGTTATTTTATTGACGTGCTATTAATTGCAGGAAAAGTTATGGCCGTTGCATTGCAGCCTGAAAAGGAAATTGGAGAGAAGAAGAGAATTGACACTGAGAAGAGGAGGGTTGTGGTTACTGGCATGGGTGTTGTGTCTCCACTAGGTCATGACCCAGATGTCTTTTACAATAATCTCCTTAATGGTGTCAGTGGCATAAGTGAGATAGAGACATTTGACTGTTCCAGCTTCCCAACTGTAAGATTTCTGCTGAGGAAAAATAATAATAACTTTTTATGGATCATTTACAACAAGCATTATTTTCACCATTTGGATTTACCAGACCCCTTCTAAGCTCTAATACAAGACATGCCTATAGAGAATTGCAGGAGAAATCAAATCTTTTTCATCTGATGGGTGGGTTGCACCAAAACTATCCAAGCGGATGGACAAATTTATGCTATACTTACTTACGGCAGGAAAGAAAGCACTGGAAAATGGAGGAATTACAGAGGACTTCATGAGTCAGTTAGACAAAACAAGGTGTGGAGTTCTCATTGGTTCTGGAATGGGTGGTATGAAGGTAGAGTTTGTTAACTAACCATACATCTGAGTGCAATGTTCCAATGAAAGAACCACTACTCTGTGTATTCAATCAAAATTACGTCTTTCGGTGGCATATAGCTATACATTACCTAGCTCTTTACCTTTTGAGATCCTTTACATGTGCCCATGACCTTGCCTTTCCTAGATGGTGCTGTCTTCCTGTGAATTTCATGGTGTTTCTGCTGCTATTTGAGCAGGTGTTCAATGATGCGATTGAAGCATTGAGGGTCTCTTACAAGAAAATGAATCCCTTTTGTGTACCTTTTGCTACTACAAACATGGGCTCTGCAATTCTTGCAATTGATCTGGTGGGCCTTCTTGGAAAATATATATGCATTCTATTCTGCAAGTTTCTAAATCCTTAACTGTGTATTTCACCTATTCTGTGGGTATTAGGGTTGGATGGGTCCCAACTATTCTATCTCAACTGCATGTGCTACTAGCAACTTCTGTATTCTGAATGCAGCAAATCATATTAGAAGAGGTGAAGCAGTAAGTACACCACCTTATCCCCTGGTCGGTGTTTAGTGAAGACAGGAAAAAAAACAAATTTATTTCTCTTACTTAATCATGCAGGATGTTATGCTTTGTGGTGGTTCTGATGCAGCAATTATACCCATTGGTAATCATCCCACTGAAGCAAATCTTTTAATCATCATATGACTATTTATCACTCCTCAAATTTAGTTGCAGGTTATCTGAAGCATGTTATTGATTATCTCAACTTGCACATTTGCAGGATTGGGAGGTTTTGTGGCTTGCAGAGCACTTTCACAAAGAAACAATGATCCAACCAAAGCTTCACGACCCTGGGATGTTGTAAGTAGAATTCAACATAGAAACATACTGTAGCTCAGTTTTTATTAGCAGGACTGTGCTCTGCAAGTGTAATGATTTAAAATTTTAAATTGTGGTGAAGATAGTAAATAGTAATCTTACTAATATACTTGCCTATATGCAGCCCTGCCTACATATCAGTAAGCAGTGAATTTTTTTAGAAGATGTTAGTGAGTTCCTGATGCTGGGATCACTGTCCTGTTGTTTTGGGTGTTGGAGATCTATGAAGATTTTTTTTAATCCAAATTGAATCTTACTTACTTTGTTATCTCCCACTATATGATAGGACCGCGATGGATTTGTCATGGGAGAAGGAGCTGGTGTGCTTCTGTTAGAAGAACTAGAGCATGCTAAGGTTTTTCTATTTACACACATATACTTATTAATAGCTTTCCATGATCATACTGCGTCACTAGGTTTTTCTTTTTCTTTTTTTCAGTATGTTAGTTCAAGCTTTCAGAGCATCTATTTTTCTTATCACATTTACAGCAAAGAGGAGCGCAAATCTATGCCGAATTTCTAGGAGGAAGTTTCACCTGTGATGCATACCACATGACCGAGCCACATCCAGAAGGTAACAAATATAACTACTGTTCATGGCATACTTAACTCTGTTCTCTTTAAAATTTATGTTTCTTTCATGCCCTTGATAATGACAATGTGCTCACTCGATTATATTGATATCAGGGACAGGTGTTATCCTTTGCATTGAGAAGGCAATGGAAGAATCAGGAGTAGCCAGAGAAGATATTAACTATGTAAATGCGCATGCAACTTCTACACAATCTGGTGACCTGAAAGAATATCAGGCTCTGGTTCGTTGTTTTGGCAAGAACCCTGAGGTATGGAAGTGGATTTTTAAAATGCTATAAAGCTTTCCTATGATAAGCTAATAAACGAAATTCTGTAGCTTCGAGTGAACTCAACAAAATCCATGACGGGTCATCTACTAGGAGCTTCTGGTGCAGTGGAAGCTGTTGCTGCAGTACAGGTAGGAATCCCTACTTTATTCTGTCATTTCTTCCTTTTCTTCCTTGTATATCAGATTGCTAACTTTTTTCTTTAATATAAGACTAATTAATAGCTAACTATCTGCCAATGACTTCTGAAGTTCATCACTAATTTGCGGAATCACCCCCCATTTATTTGATTAAGGAACTAATCATATACTATAGTCATCTCATTATCTGGGAAGTGACTCTTATGGCATATGTTTGTCCAGTAATCTGATCTACAGACCATGAACAACTTAATTAGCAAGCTCAATAACATTTTGGAACAAGGATTAGATTTGGGGGTGTTGCCCTCAAGTATAAAAGGAGCATTCTAGCATTCTATATGACAATGACATGGCATTAAACTTGGATTGATATACTTGGCCATTCTAAGATGAAAGTTACATAGCTTAGATGGGGTAAGGAATGGTGGTGATAGCCAGAAGAGATTATTTGGCTGTTTATCTCCATCACATGCAATCTTCAATTTACTTGGATTACAATTTTAGAGGTTTAGAAGACTTATTTTATAAGCACAGTATGATGGAAAAGAGCCAAAAGAGGGGGGTTCTTATGCAACCACACATGTCAGTGTTATGATGGAAGATTTTTGAAATCCTGTTTGAGGTTTTTAATGCAAAAAAACAATTGTCAAGCTATTTTAAACTGAGATTGTGGTTATCTTCCAGACAATTTACATTTTCTCAATTAACCACTTTTAAGACAACAATATCACTTTAGATATGAGCAAAATTGTATTATTTATGTAATTCTAGATTCACTTTTTCACTTGAAGGCAGTGACATGATAATGCAGCTATAATGATTCTGATTGGTCTTTTAAAAGTCACAAAACTCGAATACTTTTCTGATGACTCCTTTCTTCTTCTGTTTTTCATCCTTTCCTCTCTTCTTTTTCCACAGTGTCTCTTACCTAGATCCTTTAGTTTAACCCAACTTAACCTATAATCAACACAACTTTGCATGTTTTACAATATGAGTGTATGACAGTTGCATGGGCAGTCATTAGTAGGAAATTTTAGAGCATGATGTTGATGTTGTGTGATGGAAGTATTTTGCTCTCGTAGGTTGCAGATCCCCTTCGATGAACTCTTTTGATATTTTGATGTAATGACGACATATAAGAAAGTACATATATGCAAGAAATTTTTTAGCTTATAGATAGCATTGATCTGCTCTGATTTGTTGAGTGACTGCTAAGCTGTATTTAGAAGTACTTACTCCCCTTGGTTCCTTATAGTTCTCTTATCGGTGAACTGAAATGGATCGGGTGATCGAATCGGTGAACCAACCACCGAATCGGCCCAGTTTTGGTATCATACCAGATAAGCTACTGACCTACTGGCAACGTGTGCAATCCAATTGGTTTTTGATGAACCAGCTATGTTTCTTACTTTTACAAACTTACTTAATTATCTTTACTATTTAGTTATTTTATATTTTTATTGTTTATCCTAAGTCCCTTTTAGTCCTAAATTAATAAAAATGTTTAGTTAGTAACATTTGTCTTTTAAAATTTTGCAATTCTTAATTTATCAAATGGATTAATTTTTATAATTCTACTTAATTTCATGTTTCTTGCTAATAAACTGTAATTATGTGTTGAAATGTTTAGCTACTAAAATACTGTTTTGTTACTATTTAGGAATTGATGAATATGTTGTTAGCTGTGATATACAAAGCCATAAGTTTTGAAAATTTGATGTTGTTAAACATAAAGTTTAGTTAGAAATAGCTAATAGAAAACAGAACTATACTGCTTTCCTTTTTTTTGTTTTCAAAATTATTTTGAACTATCTATATATATTTTAGATATGTTAAAAATATTTTAAAAAATTAGATATCCGACCAGGTGAACCTTCAGTTGAACCAATAATTTAGTGATCTGACCTCTGACCGGGCCAACTTCTGCTCCAATTTTGAGGACTATAGTGCTATGTACATTACTAATCAAGACTGAATTTAGGTGCCAATGCAAATGCAATTGTTTTATTACTTTTTTCTCCCATTACATTCAAGGTATCTCTCTTGATGTTCCGTCTCTGTTCTGATGATTTTGGTCATCACATTGCAGGCAATAAGGACAGGATGGATTCATCCAAATATAAATCTAGACAACCCAGAGAAAATTGTGGTATATTCTTGTTGTTCTTTGAACTTCCAGCAGTTTTGTTCTTACAATTGTCCTTTGGTGCAAGGGAGCATGTACTATTTTCATCTCATGGTGTTACATCTACATCTACATATATGTATCAAATTCGGAGCTTGTTGATGTTATCTGACTGTAATTTTTTGGACATAGGATGTCGGCTTGCTAGTGGGGTCAAGTAAGGAAAGGCTGGATGTGAAGGTGGCACTATCTAATTCCTTTGGGTTTGGTGGACACAACTCGTCAATTCTGTTTGCACCTTTTAAGTGACCAAGGTGTGATATTTGAAAACTTGGTCTGAAGGCATGATAAACGATAATTAGGCCTTGTGCCCTTGGATTTTTGTTTTTTTTCTTTTGTTTTGTTTTGTTTTTTGTTTTTTTTTTTTTGCTTCACTGTTGGAATCTGAAAAGGGAAGAAAAACAAGAAGAAAAATGCAAGCTGAGGGAAGTGTACAACAGAGCCCGCATAGCTTGGAGTTCATCTCTGTGCTTTCTAAGTATATCTGCTTCACAAGTCACACATTATTCAGCAAACACCTACCTAAATTTTCTACAGAGTATGTAGGAAGCATTACTAATCTTTCAGTTGCTGTTAAATTGCTCTTTGGAGCCATGACTGAAGCTTTTGAATTCTCTGAGCTGACATTATGCAAAACGAGGTCGTGTTAATCTTTCAGCATTCTAGTTTTCATCAGTAGTGCGTGGTCGTGTTAATCTTGCAATCTTGTAGGCTTAACTGCTCATCTTCTTGGAGTTGGTGCTCAATTGTTGTCATATGAATGAAACCTTTATTCGTAATATCAAATCAAACTGCACAGGAACAGCCAAGCTTTGTTGATCATATCTATGCAAGAAGTCACTACCACGGTTGGGTACATGCGTGCCATTTCATTTCCATTACTTGTAACCTTCCCTCCTTTCTTGGGTGTATTTGTTGGGCTTATTATCATCTTGTCCAATTTTTCTATTCCTTGGATTTAATTATTCTCTGCAGCAACAAGTAAGTTTTTTTATTTATAAAATTATAGAATGATGTAAAATGCATAGACTGCGAGCTCAAAGTGATAATTATAATACCTGCTTACTTATTCTTCTTCAATTGTTTTGGTTTTGCTCATTGGTCGCCAAGCTCGTATGATGGACTAATCATATGTTTGGTATCGTTACGAAAGTACCATTGATGTTTATATCATATAAAGTGGATGACCGTCCAATCATATGTTTGGTATCGTTAGGAAACTACCATTGATTTATATATCATATAAAGTGGATATCATGAACAGACACTGGCACCAGCAAATTAGTATAATCTTATTGTTTAAGTAGTGTGGGGCTACTTAGGGTTGTTAGCTAATAATCTCATATATATATATATATATATATATGATCGATCACGAGATGTACTTTGTCTGAAAAATCCAAGAATATTTCAATATCCAAAACAAATCTTGCAATTTCCAAAGCACAGAAGCAATCATTTACATAAGAAAACAGAGGAAGAGCAAAACCATGAATCTATGCAAGTTTAAACAATACATTCCCATCATGCACCTACATCCGCCGTCTCGCGCGGCTGACCCTCGGTGACGTCGGCGTCATCCCGCCGTCACCCCATAATCTAACCACTCTACCGGTTAGAGCTGTCATATCCTGGTAATGATACCATCCCAAGTCCCTCGTTTTCCTAACCGCCGTCCATTCCCATTCTAACGGCGACTCGTCGTCGACGTCACTGACGTCGTCGCCCTCCTCGTCCTCCTCCCGTTCCTCTACGTTAGCCTCCACGTTGAAGTACGCCGTGAAGCGACCCTTGGGAGTCCCCTCTCCCTCCACGTGGCTCCTTAGCGGCCACTCTACGTGGGAGGGAGTCGCCGCCGGGGCCAGCTCGGCAATCCTGGAGACCACTAATTGGGAAGTGGAGGGAGGAGAAGGGGGAGAAGGAGTGTCGGATTTGGAAGCCACGGCTCTAACGCGCCAGATCCCGAGTGCAGCGGCGAGTAGGGCGATCCATGCCCAGACGTACCCGCTGAGGCTAGCGCCGTAGCGGAACACCAAGGCTTCGACCAGCGCCATCTCCGGAAGAGCTAACAAAAGAAAAGAAAAAAAAGAAAATTGAGACTACAGAGAGGAAGAGGAAGAAGAAGCGAAGCAAAGAGGGAACCGAGAGATCTATCTATATATATATATATAACAGAGAGGAAGATGCTGGGAATCGAGAGCGGGGAGTTTCGTCCGACTGGACGAGGATTTGACACGTGCACTAGTTTTGGGCTAGGCGGGCCCCGCACGGAGGGAGTTGTTGTGATGCCTAGTTGCCAGGACGATTCTGCTGGGCCCCACTGTGGTGGTACGAATGGTTGGTTACGTTGGATCCACGTCAGGTGGGGCTCGATCCAATTATATCCAGCTTTTGCATCGTCTGAGATGGCGTGGATAAGGGATCGCACGAAAAGTTGTAAATTGGGCTTAAGGCCCAGTTACAAGGTACGTCATTTGTTTGGGTCCATTGGGCTTACAATTCCTGACAACAGTTAGTGGTCTTTTTAAAAGAAGACCACCAAAACTAATTAATGTATTTCCGCTAATAGATATATGTCATGAATGATTAATCAATGTTAGTCATTCAAGCTTATAAAAGATGATGATGAACTTACCTGGGAGTTAATAACCTATCATGGTATCTGAGTCAATTTATCTCAGCTAGCTCCAGCCTCAGCTCATGTAGTGTTTGAACTAATTACAGTCCATAGGTAAAATATAAGGGAAATAATTAAATAATTTTTTCTCAAAGAAATTAAGTACTCTTTTCATGGTTGTTTCGTCCAAGAGTCTTTAAGATTAACCACCGGCCTTTCGATCAAAGACAGTTCAGTTGGCTACCTAGATAGCTACTTGCATGCTTTAAAATTCGGAATCTTTTCTAATTATTTAAAGCACCCATGCATGCGATGCACGTAGCTAGGGCTTCTACGATTACGTGAAACGTCCATGTATGGCATGTGTATTTTATTTTTTTTTCATGCAAGAGTTATTTGCTTATTTATGGTGAAATAAATCAGTGAAGTTTGAGTTCGTGGTCATGGGGACGTGCCAAAATCCCAAATTTTCCACGTGGCAAGGGAGCAGAGGTATTCCATGGGATGGTGATGCATTCGTTGGATTACTGCAAGCTTGACGATGGCTATCAAGATTGCTCCATGGAAGCTTTGAGCTACCAAGCGTAGAGGAGATGTTCAAGAAGGCGAGCCTCGAGACGGATGCGATGAAGAAGACGACGAGGTTCTATCGGCCGCCATTGCATATCGACGAGATCTGCGAGGAGATCGACTTCTAATTGAGTTACTTGTTAATTAAAGAAGCTTATGATCATAATTACCTTTTTAATTAAATCATCCAAGTCGTCTTGTAGAGTTGTAGTTGATGACGAATTTTAATTTACTTATTTTGTTGTTATGATAATCGTGTTTAAAAGCATTCTAAACTATGCCAAAAGATTCACGAGGAGAGACAAGATTGAGGGTTCTTTATACAAATATACCGAAACGAGAGTAGGGAATTTAAATAGGATAAACAATAGGGGGTTGTATGCAAATACGGAACACACACCGTACGATAAAAAGGAGAGCTTCTCGAATGGATTGGTGGGTTTCTCCAGCTCATCGATGCAACCTCTTCGCAGGACCGGGGGGCGAGGGGATTGGCTGGAGCAGGCGATCGCTCAGAAGTATGGGCATATAGCATTATCCTTCAACATTTTTCGTTTTGATGCAAAAGAACTTTAGTGATGCATGCCTTGTTAGTTGTTACTCTTGTTTTCCTGGATGCTTTTGGCTTTTTGCGACGGATTAATGCTACTATGTTCAGTGTGGTAGAAGGATTTATATGAGCAATATGTATGCTTTTGGGCTGTTTTCATTACTAATTAAGAGAAGAGGATAGGATTTGACGAATGATTGCTCGATACAAACTAACATTTGCGTTCAGAGAAATTCCTCTTTTGAAGATATGTGAGCTCTTGATTAGCCTCTATTAAGGTCAAGAAGGGTTTTTCTTTTCTCAAAAAGAGTTGTTGTTCTTATCTGGATAGAGATTTCTGATTCAATATGCCTACTTAGATATAGTATTAAATCTCTCTCCAAATGGTTTATATGATATTTTGCTCAAGAGGATTTTTATAAATTGAATGGAACTTCTTTGTCTGCACTTGCTTTAAGTATCTAACAATTTATTAGCCTTTGGATCTTTTAGACGAGAACCTTCTGTTTCAGATTGAAAAGTAGTTCCATCTTTCAAATTCTCCTCCCCTATGAAAAAGAATGTGTTGGTAAGTAGTTTGGATAATAAAGTTTTTTCTAACTGATTTTTTTTATTCCAATTGTTGTACATGTGATGCTTAATATTAGTATTTCTTCTTGTAAGACTTTTTATTCTAAAACCTCAAAGACATGTTCATAGTTTATTGCTAGCTTTTTGAAGATGATTATTGAATTTTAATAATGATTTTATAATGGATAAGTGCAGTTATGATATAATCATTCATGGAATCTCATATTGCCATTCTTATGTACTTCCATGCATAACCTTTAAAGTTTTCATTTACCTGGCTATTTTTCTTTATGTATAGCATTCCAGTAAAGAATGAGTAGACTTTTTTACTGTCATCTTAATTGAGGAATGCAGATGGACCATTCAAGTATGTTGGAAAACGTGGTAGCTATCAATTCCTCTCATTCAATAGAGCAGGTACTAGTTTAAAAACTTGCTTCCTCTAACTCAGTTAATGATATTTGTCCATCATTCATGGAACATGTAGATTTAATTCTCTAATAATTAGTCTCCTTAAATGATGTAGTAAAAAAAAAGAAAGAGAACTCAACTGCGTCAGTAGTTATATGATGAGGAAGCATTACAATATCTGAGGAGTAAAGGTAGACAGTTACACTGTACAGCATTACTTAATCTCTCATCTTAATTTGTAGGCATATATTCCCTCATTGGTGTCAGCAATCTCTCTTTCTCTCTTGGAACTTTGACAAAGTCATCTTCTTGATAGTTTTAAGAGAGAGAGAGAGAGAGAGAGAGAGAGAGAGAGAGAGAGAGAGAGAGAGAGAGAGAGAGAGAGAGAGAGAGAGAGAGAGAGAGAGAGAGAGAGAGAGAGAGAGAGAGAGAGAGAGAGAGAGAGAGAGAGAGAGAGAGAGAGAGAGAGAGAGAGAGAGAGAGAGAGAGAGAGAGAGAGAGAGAGAGAGAGAGAGAGAGAGAGAGAGAGAGAGAGGGAGAGAGGGAGAGAGTTGAGTATGGACCACTTCTGTTCACCCACTTTTAGCCTTTTCATTGTGGCATTTTTCTTCCATCCTTATGATTCTTGGCCATCTACCACTTGCACCATTTTTTGTCTGTGACTTGAAAAGTCTAAATACTACAACAGATGGCCTATCTTTCTATGATCAGAAACCGTCAACAAGTTGTCAGTCCATTCAACACCATCATGATCTTAGAAGTTTTAGAAATTTTTGTCATGCTTATAGATAGGGTGTAAGAGCATTATCTTCTCATTCAGATCATAATCAATCATCTGACCTTGCATTGATGCACCAGCCACATCGCCATTCTACAGCCAAAACAATTCAAACCATTGAGTTCGTTGTTTGTGACCCTTAGGTTTTTACTGTCCATCAGTTCTAAGCCTTGTTTGACCGAATTCCATCTATTGACACCAAGGAAATAACAGTATCTGGTCTAAATTCCGTGAAATAATATGAGGTTGTTTATCTTTCCTCATTACATATTGTTCTGATTGCAAGCCTACCATTTACTTATTAGCAAGCTTATTATTTATTGGTAATGAAAAATTAAAATCCAAATAGAAATACTGGAAACAACAATAGGTCTCTAACTTGTGCCTTAGTTACAATAGCCATGCTCCATCCCAACCTTCAATTTCTCCAATGTCCAAACTGCATAGGGAAGATAGAAAAGAAATACAAGTATATTAGTATCATCGCTATTACTACAGCAAATTGATATATATGTCGATGAATGCAATTGGAACCAGCTAGTGCAACGATAGCTGTTGGAATTATTATGGCATAAAAAGAGCATGATTACTTGAATTATGATGCCAATGACTTCCTAAAGTCTTCGCATGCTAAAATCAAATTTCATCACTATAAAAGAAAGTGCGTAGTTCAAACAGTAAATCTCAGGACTTTTATCTTACCATGGCAATGTATCATTTTCCGGGTAGCTCTCGGGGTTATACCTATTCTCTGGCTGCTGTTGAAAGATGTTCTCATTGCTTTCTAGATCAAATCCATCACACAGCCATGATGACGTGTCAAAAACCTCATTAAGTTGACTGAAACCATCTCCTTCGATTCCCTCTTGTCTCTGATCAGATTCCATGTTCTTAAGGAATTTGCTCCAACATACGGATGATACCGAGTTCACAGCATCATTCCATTCCATGTCATGTTGTTCTCCAATTGACTGAATCTCTGCCATCTCTTTGTCATCCATAGCAGGATGCAATATTGTGGACACGGGATCTAATGGTGGGTGAGAAGTCTGGGGTGAAGTATTTGAGGCTGTCGATATCTCACCATTCGACATAAGAGGGGAAGAATAAGAATATGAAGCAGTAGTTGGTGATGACTTGTTCTGGCCACTGCAAAAGGAAGCATCAATGCTGTTGAACCCTTGGACATTGAGATTTAGACCTAAAAGTTGGTTTGGGAGAGGGATGTCTAAGTTTTGCGGAATAGGTGGTGTAATTGATGGATAAGAGTAAGATAAGGGAGAGGTTATGTAGGGTGAGAATTGAGAGTTGAACAAGTAGTTAGAGAAGGAGTACTTAGGAGGAGGAGGAGGAGAAGTTATGTTTCCACCAGAATAGGGCAGAGATGCATGTGAAGCTTGTGTTGGTGTTGAGTTTTGTTGCAGCAACTTTTGTTGTTGCTCATTTGCTTGCTTCATGGATGCTCTATGAATCTTGAGTGCAGTTACTATCTCTCGTCTAGCCTCTGCCATATTTAGTAGCCTTTGTTGGTACGGCCTGCTTGTGTGAAGCCTTCTCCTGACTTGCTTCTTGTGCGGCTGAGGTGGCTGTGGTGGTGAATTTGATTCATGTTGTTGCTGCTTACTTGCTTCGCCATGGCCTTCATTGCTAAGTTTGCCGAGATCTTGAGATGATAATTTAGACCCATGACTCATAGGAGATTTGGACCTTGAGGAACTTAGTTGTTTAACTAGACTACGGATATAAGCACCAGAAAGGTGAGGCTCTTCTTTTAGCTTAGGCCTCTCCACCTCCATGCTCCTGTTTACTTCCTTTGAAGGAGTATTACGAGTTCTCATCTCTCTCATATATCCCTCTCACTCTATAATTCAGAGTTTGTGGTACTAGAATGTGGAGAGAAGGTGGGGTAGGAGAAACATGGGAGTCTGGCTCTGGATGCAAAGTACGCAACAGAGCAGGCTTTGTAGACCCACGGAAGCCCTCATGGGGGTTATAACTACATTCTAGGATTTGTTATTCTTCTATGGTTAGGCATATAGCTAAGGAACATAATGGTGTTGATCTTTTTGGTACTTGAGTAACAATAAATATGGTCCCCATTGTTGGGTAACTTCAAATGCCATGAAGTGTATAAAGTATAAACTCTCTAATAAAGTAATAATAGAAGGAAGATAAATAAATAAATACAATGTTAGAATGAGACAAATATCCCACATAATATAGCTAGCTTGACGTAGAACTTTAGACATTATCCTTCAGTGGTGCCAATGGCAAAGTTGTTGGTCAAAGTAAACATTTCTTTCTTATCCAATTAAGTAAAATTTCTCGTTATGATGTATTATAAATGTTGCTCAAATTGTTGGTCCCATATTCCAAAGTCTCTAATGGGTGTTATTCATTTGCAGGGACAACATCCTACCCCAGTGGATGGGAAGTGCCAGTCTACTTGGCCAGCCAAATTAACTCCTAAATTTGCAAATACTGACGAATTGGCGGTATGAATTTTATATTTTAACTATTTGTAAATCAATTCTTAAATTCTCAATTTGATGGTGTGCCATGCAATCTAGTGTTAAGCTTCATCTAATCAACACAAGTTATCTTTTGCTCACTGCATAAGTCAAATTTCAGGGTGTGAACTACAAATTGCTTAAATATAGGGTGTGTATGGAAACTTTACAGAAAAAAAAAATCAAATCAAATTAAAACTGGCATGGCCAACCGTGTCGCAATTCTGTTCCCACCAATCTCTATATTTCTCTCTCCTCTAAGGAGCTAATGTACCAAGGAAAACAGCTAATAATTCTAAATATCTCTCTCTCTCTCTCTCTCTCTATATATATATATATAATGATTTTAATGATTTGGTCCCCTATCTATGCTCAAGCATGTGGTTCGGTTGGGGTCCACTATAATACACAATGGTGGACCTCATGCATGACATTAGGTAGATGAAACTATGGAATGGTATTTATTTTCTCTTATCTGTGTTTATTTTTGGGTAAAGTTCATTTTCTAATCTTTACTTCCACAAAATTTTATATATTTAACACCTCGTATTTTTAGTTTATTATGATTCATTTCATGCATTTTAATTTTAAATCCGAGAACTTAGATATTTACTTTGTTTTTAGTTTCTTAAAAAGCAAAATACATGTATCAAATATAGAGTCTGAATAAGGAACCATAGATTCAAAAAGAGAAAAAAAAAAGAAAAGAAAAAAGAAAGAGGGTCAAATGCCTGACACTGTCACCGTTCGTTAGGCATTTAAGACAAAAGACCACTACTTTGGGGCCTCACTGTGGGCTTTGTCCCCTACAGGTAGAAATTGGGTAGGCCCACCCTACCACTGCTTCGGGCCCACTTAGGCAATTGTTGCAAGGATCCAGCCCTCCACTTGGATCCTTCTGCCAGGTGGTGCCATGTGAGAGGTCAATGTGAAGGCAGGGCTTGGAATTAAGCTTGCATAAGATGAGCACCACCTCCCTCTTAATGTTCACTTTCTCATTAACTGGGTATGTAAGTGGATAGAGCATAGGCTTCTCAGAAACCCTAGATATTAGCCCAAATGAGCATGGTCCCCTTCACTATTACATAATGGTGGTGGGGATGGACCATTCATCAAAGCACATTTTTACTACCACAACCACCAAATCTCTAATGAGGACTTCTAGATATATATAGTCTAAGATGAGGTCTCAAGGACTACTAGGGTTTTGGCAAGTTGCTACCTTAATCTAGTAGGTTCTATGCATGCATGCATGCATGCATGCAATAACCACTTTGGATAGGAGATGGATGTGAATTGAGAGAAGGGCAGTGCTTGTTTATTTTTATGGTGTCAATGAGCTCGAGATGATCCATAAGGCCATTCGGCGCATCGCTGATTGGATAAAACAGCGGTGGCACGAGTGGTGTAGTACATACATGTATATTGCGTATACTGTTTGAACACTTGCTTGTATGGTCTAGATGGAGGCTAGATGCGTACAAAAACCACCTTGTAGTATAGGTCTGGAGAAAAAAAAAGGAGTCCATCTGGAGTAATTCAAGCCTTATCTCTTGGAGAAGAGAATGAATATTTATGATTTAGAAACATAAAAGAAAAATGATATGTAGGTAAAACAATGTAGTTGTGTTCTCTTTTGACCTTTTTTTTACTTGTTGATAGAAAAGAATAAAAAGTTTGAACAAGGCAGCCCACAGCTTACATAAAGAGAGCTATATATTCTACTTGATTAGATATCTTCTCTCCTTTTGTCTGGATATATCTCTATCATATTTTTCTTCTTCATCCTTTCTCTTTCCCACCAAATCCCTTGTTTCTTCCTCCAATAGATTAAAAGCCTACGGTCCTAGTCCTTCTGTTTAGACTTCTGATAACTAGATGGACAGTCTCTTGTATCCTTCTCTAGTTTTAGTTTCACTTGTAGTCCAGTAGGGTAATTACTGTGATCACTTCCTGTTTCACTGTGCCAATTGGGCTAGTGGGCTCTAGCCCAGCTGTTTTTTTAGGACTAGTCTAGTCTGTTATCTATTCATCAATTAGTAAAGTGATTGGTGCATTAATTTTATTTCCTTTTTTTAAAGAATTAAATGTATGTGGTCGCAATAATGTTTAATTTCATCATGATATTTATCTTTTCACTTTGCAAGATAGATCACTGAGGATGGAGTATCTGCCAGGTGAGTCAACATAAATTGATCACTGAGTACTGGTATAGTCTGTTATCATTTCATGCAATACATAAATAAATAAATAAATATCTCAATTTTTCTTCTCTGAAAAAAGTAAGAAATTGAAGGAGACTTCAAATAGGCTAAGACATATGCATTTCATTGACCTAATAAGTTACTCAAGAATAAGATCTCTATCTCAGTGTTCATGGTAGTGCCAAGGCATGGTCAAGTTGTTTAAGTACACAATGAATGAGCAAAAAGAGAAGTAGGACATAGTACTAATAAGATGAGAAATATTTCAGAGGCTCTGTAGTAACTTCAAGGTCTCCTGTACATGCTTCTCTGGCTGGAATTGATTGTTATAGACTAACTGAACCACTCCTTTTCTATCTATTACATATGTCTGCCTTCCAGGAAGCGTCCCGAAGAGATCAGATGGCACTCCCCAATCTTTCCTGATCCTGTTTCCGTCATCACTGAGTAAGGTGAATGGTAGCCTATACTTTTTGGCAAATGCCTGCATACAAGTTAAGAGATAGAAGCATTAGTCAAGAATTTTATACTTAAGATGATATGTTCTTATCTTAAGATGACAGAGACATACATATGCTGATAAAGAACTAAGGAATACACTCTGCAGAAACCACACTTCAATACTTAATATTGCTACATATCTCATTCAATAATATAAGAAAATTTGGTCTTGCATCTTCAGTAAAAAGGAATTCTAGATAGTGTCATCTTTGATATTTGATGGTCTTAGATCTATTCCTGTTTTTTCTGAAAGGCAGAACAACATAATTTTGTTCTTCAAAAGATTGATGTAGACAAAACTTTGTTTCTTATTAAGTTGATGCAAATTAAACCCTCTGTTCAACTATGAGAAAGAATGTCAAGTATTTCAAATAGTGAGCAAATAGATCTAGCATCAAGTATGTCAGATACTAAATTGCATTTGATACCTTTGCTAACATTATCCACTTTCTGCAATCAAATGTGATGAGAATATTATCTGTGTATCCTGCTTTTTATGGGGAAGGTTCTATGCTGCATCTAAGAGCCTATTCATGTGCAGCCTACTCGGCTTTTCGGAAGTGAGCAAGAATTTTAAGTCAGCATCAAAATTATCAAGAGATCTGCTACACATGCAAGATAGTACACAAAAGTGAAGCAACTATCTCTTGACTGGTACAGAGAGAATAAAGTTAACCAGGACATGTTCATTTTATTGGGACACAAGTAGAAGATTTCTTTATTTATTTTGTAAAGATGCAGTGAAGAATTTTGAAATTTTTTTCAACCAGATTGTAATGAAATTATTAATGAAATAGATACTCGAACAAGCATCATAGTATACCTTGTGAGAGGTAGGATCATCACCACTGATTCCTACAACCTCAGCTCCAGCTTTCTTAAACTTCTCATAGGAGTCTCTGAAGGCACAGGCCTGATGAAAATGCATGTTAAACTCTTAATAGTGACTTTGAAGTATAGCAAAAGTATGGTAAGGGTGACATTGGGCTAGTGTTACATCTACAAATATAACAATGTGGCAGAAAGTTTTTCATAAAATTGAATCTGAATATTTCAATAGTCCAGTATTTGCAGTCATTTTTGAAAAGTTCTGGCCGAGAAATTGTTCATTGGTGTATAAATATTGACAGATGCACACAGAAGTACAATATGGTCTCTGGGATAACATATATTTGTATAAATAACAAATACAGGAGTATGTAGTTCCTCTGGCTCGGGGCTTCTCTTTCTTGCTTATGAACTTAAATTATTTGGCACAAGTAAATACAACAAATTCAGTTCAAATAATGCACTACAACCAGAAGATATGAAATAAAAAGGAAAGAACAAAAAAAAAATAATAATAACTTCGAAGTTTAGCAGGTCCACATTTATAAAAGCTTACATGGGAAATTCATGCAAATTGACCTCTTATAAGAGTGTCAACAAAATTGCCCCAGTTTATCCAATTCACCACCAAGAAGTCATACCTCTTTGGTGCATCCAGGGGTTTCATCTGCTGGATAGAAGTAAACCACCAATGGCTTGCCTTTAAACTTGGAGAGAGACACACTCTTCCCATCCTGATCCTTCAAATTGAAGGAAGGAGGCACATCCCCTTTGTTCACCTACAGCAAGCAGTCAAAACTCATACCATTTTCTCTCTAAATTCACATCTTACAGGGTGCAGAAAGTAGAAGTTTTTGTTTTTCCTCTACCTTAGCACAAATGGGTGCCCTTTGAGGGAAAGAAGAGGATGGTAGTGATGAAGTGGTCACAGAGGAGAGTCTGAGGCCATATAACTGGGAATGTGATGATCTGGGGAGAGCTGTGTGAGTTGGGGAGGGTGGATTCCTGCTAAGTTTTGTCACCTGGAGGATAGGAAGTGGGTGTTTTGTGAAAGAAGTGCATGCCATTGTGGGGATATGGTAGAGAGGTTTTGGATGACCCTTTTCCTTCTAAGGAGAGGATGAGTAGTGGAGAGTTTATTGTTGATTGATTCATATGAGTAGATGGGGAAGGATAGGCTAAGGGTGCCTTTGTCGTGGCCAATTGCTGGCCTGTGCTTAGGATTTCACTTTACCATTTGGGTCAAGCATTAATTTAGTGCTTTCTTAAACCTTCTTTAGGCACCTAACCTTCTATTTTGATTTTGATTTTGATTTTGATGGTAGTTAAGACAGACAAAAATGAGAGGATTACTGAAAATCTCACAGATTGTTTGGAAAATGAAGAAATGAATACCTTTTACAAGAATAATTTGAAGTATGTACATAGATTCATCTTTCTTTGAGCAATCAAATAAATAAACTCTCCTTGCATACAAAAACTCTATAGCATGTTCTTTTTCCCTTTTCTCGTCTGTGGACAGTAAAATGGTAAGAGCAAAAGACAAAAATCCAAGTAGATTGATTCCCAAATGCTCTCCTCATGTTGCCATAGTACCTTCCTGACTCCATACGATATATACTGAAGAATAGTGTGATTCAAAAAATTGTGCAGTCTGATAATTTAGTATGCTGAATGATACTGCACAAGAGTAATTTGAAGATATGATTAACAACAATTTGTTCGGTTTTCAAGTGCTGATGCAGCTGAGTCCACCTGCCCCAGTAAGCAATTATAGACCTTTTCCTTCAACCGATCGATAATTTCAACTAATCCATCTGTTGCGGTGCCTACTTCGCTGCGTAGTTGATCTAACCAATCATGTGCATCCTTCAGCTGTGCTAGTGTAACTGCAATCATCCCATCTGAGTCCTTGGAATTTGATTGCCCTGCAATGCGGTTCTTTGTAATCTTTTTAACTCGAGCCTCAGATTTGGATCCTGTTACAAGGGCACCTTCTAAGAAATTCAGGAACCACGACTGTGATTCTTTCTTGAGAGTAGCCCACAATTCTTGAATATCCTTGAAGCCATCCTCTCTTGCCCACTCAATCTTCTCATTTACAGTAGATTCCTCCGAGTTCTTTTGAGCATTTGAAAGGGTTCTACTGCGAGCTGCTGAAGTATTCTTACTCAACTTTTCCTTGTCTGACAATGGTTGTTTTGGGATCTCGCCAGAGTCATCTTTCACAGTGACAATGTTCTCCTGTTCTATGAGCCGGTGTAGTTGAAAGAACTTGGTGAGAGATTCATGAGGATTTCCCCCAGGTGCAGGTTGGCATAGATCAGCAAATATGCTGGAAAAGGTGAAACATCAGAAGGTGGCTAAAAAAACCAAGCAATCTTTCAGGGAATTGTCTCTTTTATTTGAATCAATAAATTTGGAGACTTAAATTGATTAGTAGGGAGCTATTCTTATCCCCAAATTTGTCCATACATTCTATATTGGCTGAATTTATATTTTTGATATCAATAATACACCCAGATGCTCATTACAAATTAGTAACTATAGAAATAAAAAGTTTGAAGTTTATAGAAAATTATAGTTAAAAGGCATGGCATACTGTAAGCTTTATTGCAGTATTAAGATCACTAATTAGTAAAACAAAAGGAAAGGTGCATCCTTGTTGAAACACACGATCTAAAGTAAAGTATGATGTTTCACATGTTGCAAAATGTCAAGTGTTAATAATGTAAGAATTTCGAACAACATACTCACTTTACGCCTTTAATTAGAGAAGCAGCTGCAGTTGCTTCTTTGTGAGCCTCAGCTGCCACAGTAAGAGCTATGTTCTTCCTTCTTACAACCGCCTATTTTTATACCAAGAAAATAATGAGTAATTAAACAATGGATGTAGAGGGAAATACTTTTCCGCTAAGGTAATGCCTTACAATCAAATGCAAAATCAAAATTGAGCTCCATTATGAGCAAAAAGTTAGAAGGAGCAAGTGTTTATATGAGAGAGATGACTGTAATTTGAGCTTTCCAGGTCCAATATACAATCAAAATGCAAATCAAATCAATTAAGTACCTGATATGCCAAGACTAACAGTGTCATAAATAAATCATACGGGAAGGATATATGATTGATAACGTACAATTCCAGGTTTCACTAGGCTAGCAGGAAGAGATTCCCAAGAGATGGTATCGATAACTCGTCTTCTACTACTGCATTGGGAGGAAACTGTGTTGGAGATAGCTTTCTTTTTTGCAGTCAAAACAGGCTTCTTAGATGAGTTCTTTCTGGTCAATACAGCTGCTTTTCTGCTATCCTTAGGACCTTCCTGCTTGACAGAAAGTGATCTATTCTGAATAGGGGATGTAGTATTAGACCGTTCCTGTAATATAAACAGAAATGTGATCGCAAATCATCTTGGCGAACAATCACATGAAACAAATAAAATTACTTCATTTCCTTTGATTGTTTAGCCCATTCGATGCTTAATGTCATGACCAGGAAAATACATATAGCTATACACTTCAGGTGAAACAGACTTCTGTGCAGATAATGCAATAGACAGTTCATATAAGTATTAGTGGCACTTACTTTTTTGCTTTTGGAAGGGGCAACCCTCTTCTTCGGTTCAGGAACTTTCCCTGTTCCATTAACTCTATCTCCATCAGCATTAGACTCCATGGTAACACCTTTCTCTCCATTGTTTGATATACCTTGCATGTATCGAGAAGCAACCACAGCCTTCTCCTCTTTAATAACTACCTTCTGCTGCTGTTGGTTTTCTTTCCCATCCTCAGACGAATCGCTTGACTTAGAAGATCTCCTTTCAGGATCAACTATTTCTGAAATATCATAAGATACTGACATCTGCATTAGATCCTTTGGGTTTCCAATACATGGATTCCTTCCAGGCACAGGCCGCACGCCGACAAGAACAGGAACTGGAATCCTGGCCTCAACCTTGTCGACATAGATGAACTGTCCCAGTTGTAGTTTATTTGATAAGATCAGATCATTATCATCTTTGGATAAGGAAACATATGTCGAATGTGAAGAATCTGACACCTTTATGAAGAAACCATTTCCCGGCCAAAGCTCAGACCCAGTCAAAGCAGGCACAATGCTGATAACCTGTAGAAGAACAGATCTGTATTCCCCACACACCTTCACATCTGTGTTTATGTTCCTCAGAAGCTTAATTAAAATTCCTGGAGTAAGGGATGCCATTTTTCCTCCTCCTGATTATATCTAGAAGTACAAATATGGCAATTGTGACATCCAAAATAAGGTTATACAAATGATTTTATATTGCATAAAGTTAACATGGTACAGGAGAATCAGATAATCACCAAGAAATCTGAAAACTAACAGGAGTCGTTTACTTGAACATCATATTCTGGTTAATTAGGGATAGCCACACCACAAAACACAGTTGAGAAGCTCTATGAGCATATTTGACACCTTATATATTCGAATACAAAAGAACCATTAAATCGAAACTATGGTGACCAGGATGATGATGCAAAGGAAATGGAACAATTAAGCTGAATCAAAGAACAGAGCTCTTACAAAACCTAGATCAAAAAGGAACCCAAGTGCCAAAAATTGTTTCTTTGACACATATATAGGAAGAAATCCTCATGGTTTGCATTAATCTTCATGAAGGTTGAGCACTATAACATCCACACGAGAAGGAGATTCGTGGCAATACTTGCTGTTTACGTACATTCTATCAGAAAAGAAGAAGAAGAAGACGAAGAGCCATAAAGCTAAGCAACGTACCTCTTAGAATAACTCAAAGAGAAGAAACTTTACGATGCTTCGGAGAATTCCTGGAAGAGTCCATTAAACTCCTCGGCTCGAAACGTGGAGAGCTAGCATACCGTGCCCGTTAAGCGAGAATTCCCAAACTACCCTTGCGCCCGGTCCGACGTAGAGCGGCAAGATGGAGGGCACGGTGGTCAATATGGTGAGTTAGGCGGTCTCTTTCGGCTTGAGCTCGACTCGCTAGATGGATACAACGGAAGCCGGTGTGGCGTCGTGCTCGCATTCGATTCGATCTGGTCCGTCCAATTGGGTCCAAAAATGGGATTTGGACGGTCTCGGAGGTTTTGTTGGACCAACCAATATATTAACTGAATCAACGATACCAAATATTGTTATCATTTATGGCACTCTTTAACTTAGTCGTGGTGGCCATTTACTTATGGGATGTTGATAGCCTAAACGTCATTAAACCACCGTTGTTGTAAAGTCTAATATAAAGAAAAAGTCTTCCTAGTTTTTAAAATACAAAAGAAAATAAAAGGAGCAATTAAAAAGCACCAAAAAATAGTTTATGCTGTTGGATATCTAATATAGTGTTCCTAAAATGGGAAAGATATATCCATTATATAATGAAAAGATTAATATCCACTATCATAAAAAATAAGCGTACTCAATCGTGGCGTAGACTTCCTTAAGATGATACGTAAACAGAACGTAATGGCTACCAACTTGCAACTTGTAATATCGAAATTTATACGGTTTTGCTGAAAAATTTATTGGTTGAAGAGCAAATCACATCAATAAAATGAGATGATGTTTGATAAGAAGAGGAATAGAAATTTGAAATGGTCAACAAACTAGAATTTTGGACTTGACCACCTGCCTCAAGATTGACAAAAAAAAAAACGTTCCAACAGCGGAAGTATAGCAGATGCACCAGAATAAAGACTTTAATGGTCAACCAATGTTTATGATTGACATGCTCAAATTTTTGAATCCATTGAAGAAGATACATTAGCCTCAATAAGAGCTCAAGCCAAAAATTATACCATCTGTTCTGTTTCTTCAGAGATGATGATGGCCGCTGATTGATAATTGTTGATCAATAAATTAGCCATTTGGTGTTTGACACCACCTTGTTATGAAGGAAGAATAGCCATTACATCTGATACTCTTAAGGCAATGTAATCGGACCCATCGGTGCCCTTGAATTCACTACCTGCGTACTTCGAGTACATAACGGTGCTCCCAGGGCTTACCTCCAATGCTTTCCGGTTGCCCTCTTCATCCAGTGGACCAGGCCCAACTGCAATCACCTGTTACGTGCCACAAGCACCGTGGTAAGTGAATGGCATGCCAAGGAGAATATAGTAATACAGGAAAATGAAAGAACATTGGCGGAAGAAATGTAAATCATAGATTACTTATTTCAGCTAAATCGTGTTTGTAGCTGCCTATGAATACGATGCATTGCATTATTAGTTATTAACCAAGGCCCTTAAAACTTAAGAAAACCACGGAGCAAAGTTTCCAGCACCAGATGCCACTGATTATGCAGCTCAGCAGTCAGCACATCTTACACTGCCAAGGTGCCCAGCATAAGAGCTGCTTCATACATTTACACTGCCACTGTCCATCGTTTCTCCATCCAATCTCTATTCTCCAAATCCCTTCTCACCAAGTGCTTATTAATACAGGAAGTGTAGAGTGCAGCATCAAACAACGTGCAAGTGCTTCCTACTGTCTATAAAATTGGCTTAGAAAAATTTATTAAGCAATTTATTTTCAAGCAATGAGAGTGAATGAGAAACATGCGACATAACAAAATTCTAAAATTACCTGATAAACTTTCATTTCCATTCTACAAGTCTACTTTCTAGCTATGCAAGAAGTCTTAAAGCGGCAGACCAAACTTACAGTTCCAACAGAAGGCTTTTCCTTGGCTGCTTCAGTCAGGAGAAGACCACCAGCAGTCTTCATTTCAGCTTCTGCAACCTGAGGTTGACATAAGAAGGTGAATACTACCCAAAACTTCCTTCTAAACAAATAATAGAGAACCACAAATTGCTCTAACAACAAAATGTTATTTTCATAGCTCAAGAGTTTAGGATTTTCACTCAAAGGTAAATTGCTTAAGTCAACAAAATTATCAGGTTATTAGATGATATTAGCAAATGAGTATCACCTGGGATGAAAATAAAAGTGTAATATGTAAAGATCAATAAGTCCTGAAGACTGACCTTAATAAGAATCCGGTCCCCAAGAGGCTTAAGATCCTTAATATCATCAGACTCAAGTATACCCACAATATCATCTTCCTTCAACAGGAGATGGTTAGTTCCATTGAACTCAAGTTCTGTTCCAGCATATTTCGAGTAGACAACCTTGCTACCAGACTACATTCAAATAAAATATACAGATCAGATAACACTGTCCAGTTAAACAATGGAATCAGGACTATACTGCTACAAGAGCTAATTTATGTTAGGAGGTGCCAGATCCATGCAACTGTGTTGTGACTCCTATCACAAATAGTCTGAAACTTTAGGCTAATCACGCCAACTAAGTTTAAGACTTAAGAGAAGATGCAACCAGAATTTAACATAGCACCTATGATGAAGCTACTATAATTTCAATAATTTAGAACTGGGGGGGGGGGGGGGGGGGGGGGGGAATACACCATTCAGGTCAAACATACGAGTATATCTATCAGGCAAATTTGAGCATAATACCTGCACGCTAATTTCTATTTTGTTCTTGCCAATGGTTCTACCCTCTCCAACAGCAACAACCTCACCCCCTTGAGGTTTTGACTGGGCAGATGTGGGAAGCAAGATTCCTCCGCTGGTCTTATCTTCTGAAGACTTGATTTTAACTAGCACTCTGTCACTCAATGGCTTGATGGATGTATACTGTAAAATTCAATAATTTACATCTCAGAATTCTAAGAGATGAACTGCGCTATATATTTCTTATGCCATATACTCATGCTGATAAATTGTTAAGAGAAAAGGAAAGCAAAAATAATCAAAATTGCACATAGAAAGCGAGCGAAGCTGTCAAATTAACCTCAAAAACTGAGACAGTAAACAAGTTGGGCCAAACCCAAATGAGCGCAAATCTAACAATACCTTCGGGGCCACCACAGTAGCAGCCTTCACAACGAGTGGTTGAAAGCTCCTTCTATTATAGCCAATTCCACAGGCCCCGACCGAAGAAGATGACCTAAATGTGATTGGCGAGAGATGAAGCCCCTCGAACGAAGGAAAAGTCCTCCTCCCAGCCGCCATTGCAGATGCGGAGAACTGTATGGTCGCCATTTGAATGCTAATTGATGGATTCCTAAGAGCAATAATTGGCCAATAACCGAGAAAAAAAAATCAAATTTTTAAGCAGAAAACTCGGCAAGAAAAGGACCAGCGAGGACCAGAAAGAAGATCGAATTTGAGAGAATTTAGGAAATTTTAAGGTAAACGTACGAATTGGAAGAAGCCGGAAGAAAGAACAATGGAACCCTACCGAGCTCTAGTAGAGAAGAGTAGAGTTTTATCCGTTAGCTTAAAGAGAATGTCCTTAGGAACCACTTACCTAACTAGCTTCCGCCCAAAAGTACGAGATAATTCCTTTCTTCTTCGAGAGTCTTTCATCTTTATTGGTTAATTTTTTAAGTACTAATGTTCCGCAGGAGGATCTTATTGCAAGGGCTAGAGGAGAAGGTTCTGGACACGGGCCTTAAGGCCTTATGGGCTTTTGGAGCCTTAATGGTTGAGTCTATCTTTGATCGAGTAATTTATGTACCATGCGAAGCCAATTAATCCACAAGATTAAAGAGAAATTATAACTTGACATGCTTCATTAGCAGGTTTCAACAACATAGCTATAAGGACTCAATTGGAAAATAGCAATTTCCAGACTAACTTGACAATTTTACAATTAACACCTCCAAACAACTTGTACGTAACGACATCAAAGTGACCATCTATTATTGCCCATGATCTCTTTATACCATGGGCTCATGCTTGCATGTATTCTTGCACTCTAAGATGTAACAACGAACCCTTCTATCTTACTCTACCCAAGGGTTTCGGCTCGGCTGCCGGACACTTCTAACGGCGCGCCACACCGCGCTGTTGCACTTGAACCCGGAGCCGAACGCGAGCTGCCAGACACGGTTGCCGCGCCGGACTCGGCCCTTGGCCTCGGCGTAGGCTAGCTCGTACCAAATGCTGCTGCTGGACGTGTTACCGAAGCGGCGAAGGGCGGCACGAGAGGCCTCCAAGTGGTCGTCGGTGAGGCCGAGGCTGTGTTGGAGCTCGTCGAGCACGCTTTTGCTCGCGGCGTGGACGCAGAAGTGCTCGAAGGCGAGGTTGTAGTTGGGGATGTAGGGCTTGTCGGCGGTGGTGGTCTTGGAGCGGCGGAGGAGGAGAGAGGCGAAGAAGAGGAGCTGCTCGGAGAAGGGGAGGACGAGGGGGCCGAGGGTGGTGATGTTGGCCTTGATGGCTTTGCTGCCAACTTCGAAGAGGTCACGGTTGATGGAGATGCCTTTGATCCCTTCCTCATCCTCTTCTTGGTATATACACCTGATCGATCATAAATATTTCATACGGTTAAATTACAATAAGAGCAAACTTTCGGGTGTAAATTACAAAAAATTCAGATACACACCTGAAGCTCCGGTCGTCAGCTCCCTTGTGAGTCCTCACAATATGCTCCAGCTTGTACTTCGCTTGCCGGAAGTCGCGCCTCCGGTTCGACAGCAGCACGGCGGAGGAGCCCATCCGGAAGAAGCAATTGGGTATCAGCATCGACTTGTTACGTCCTGTATACCACGTAAAGCTCAGCGCCTCCGTGCTCACCACCACTGCGTAGGTATTAGGGTTAGCCTGCAACATATCTCGCGCTAAGTCAATCGCAATAACACCGGCACTACACCCCATCCCTCCAAGGTTGTAGCTCAGAATGTTTCCTCTCATCTTGTAGTGGTTCACGATCATGGCGGAGATGGAAGGAGTAGGGTTGAAGAGGCTGCAGTTGACGACGAGGATGCCGACGTCTTTTGGTCGGATGCCGGTTTTCTCGAAGAGCTCGTCCAGCGCCGCGAACATGGTCGTCGACGTCTCCGCGCGGCCTTCCTTCATGGTGGCGGAGGGGGAGGGGGAGAAGATGGACTTCGGCAGGTAGGTCTCGTCGCCGATGCCGGAGGATTTGAGGATCTGGGATTGGAAGGAGAGGCTTTCCTCGTCGAATTTGCCGGAGTTTCGAGCTTTCTCTATGAACTCCTCCTTCGATACCTACAAAAAAGAAAAAAGCGGCGGGTGATATTTTTTAATATATTGTTATTTTTATTAGTTTAAGGCTCTGGAACTTTGGGAAGATACGTAATAATTATATCTCATTAATGTTGCCTTATCCGATCACCAACAACGAAGAGATTATGAAAGGCTTAGATGTTCTTCATAAACTAATTAACCTAGATTAATTATAGATATTATAATACTTACGTAGTACCACGTACCTTGAAATCATCGGAAGGGCGATAACAAGCGAAGTCGATGAGATAAATAGGCCTAGGCGTAGACATGAAGTAAACAGAGATAGTGAACACAAGCACGCCAAAGAAGGCGACCACAGTGGCTACGTCATGGCTCTTCTCCTCCCACACCTGCCTCCACAGCTCCTCCCTGCTCAAGCTTCCGATCTCGGCGCCGACAACGACTGCCAGCGCCGGTATCATCACGAGATATAATGCATGGTTGATGAGGTAGTGGTATCCTAGCTTAACGTACTTCATGTTCACTGATGACTGTAAAACGACCGGCAGCCTCCGTCGTACCCGCACCGAGAAGGTCGGCGAGCCGGCGTCGGGGCCCGACGGCTCGACGCCGCGGTTCACTATCTCGGTCGATAGGTGAGCGTCCTCTCCGGCCATAAGAAATTTCTCTTCTTCCATGTCTAAGAAGCCAGAAGAGGAGATTTATAGATCAGGAAGAGAGAAACAGAGAGAGTGGGGTGGGTGAGGGGGAATTTAATGTTTGCACCGAACAAGGAGTTGTTGTAACTGGAATGATGCTACTCTTTGTGCCATATATTAAACTTGATCTACATTTAATAGGAAGCGAACTCTTGACATATATCTCAAAGTCAAGCCCATTTGTGTCCCTATTAATTGATTCACTCACACATTGACGTAAATATTTTAGCCATATATATTATTATTATTATTATTCACGCCCTAAGTCCATATATGGCATTTAGATCCACAATCTCTAATAGTTAGATTGGACAACCAAACAAAGAGCTGGTAGTTTACACTGCTTACAAGATTCAACCAGATTTTAGAGTTTCCAGTCTAACAAAGTTGGCTAGGTGACTGGTGAGCTTCCTAACCACTTTTTTACATTGATGATAATGAAATTAATTAAGGAGACACTTGGGGGAGTAGCAATCTTGGTCTGCAATATTGGGGTTTGTTGGCAGCTGAGAGAAATCTGTGGAAATAAATATGAACATGACAAGGTGCAATCAAAGCTTCTAGCTCCCAACTAATTAGAGTGCGATACCAGAGGTGGCTCTTTATTGAAAATTATAAACGTCCTTGGCATGATTTAACTTTCTGAAAATGTTGTATTATTCTCTCCTTTGTTGATGATTTTAAAATTATTTTTTTTTCTCACTATAAGTGACTAAATTACCATCCAATATTAATGGTACTGAAACAAAAGTTTGACAATAGTATGGGTAAAAATCAGAACCAAAATTTACATATATTTTATTAACTTAAATACAACATTACACATAATCTAATGAGCAGTTTAAAGGTGCTATAATAATTAAATAATAGTTTTAGAAGATAGGTTACGAAATAATCGAATAATTAAATAACTAGGTCCAAGATGGAGATATGCACATTAGTGGGCTTGGACCGGGCCGGGCCGGGCCGGTTTGAGCACCGGTTCTTGCTATAACGCGCGCAAAGGAGCTCCGTCGTCTTCTTAAAACTTGAAAGGAGAGAGTATCGTCGAGATCGGTGAAGAGAGGAAAAAACGAGAAAGATGAGCACCATGAAATTTTGCCGAGAATGGTGGAGATCTCCATCTCAAATTCTAGTTTTCTTTCATCTCTTTTGTAGCATTTAGCCTTTGGTTGAACTAATGAAGGGTTTCTTCCGTTCTAATTTTTTGATAGCAACAACATACTCTACCCAAAGGAGGACAAAGAGAACCAAACCCTCCTCTACGCTTGCCGCAATTGCGATCACCAGGTTCTTCTTCTTCTTCCTCTTCTTTCATCCTTGTTAGATGTTGGGTAATCTATTGGCGTTCGAGTTAGTAGATGGGGTATGTTAACTAGGGTTTAGGGTTTAGGGTTTAGGGTATTGTGGTAGTTATAATCGATTCTGTAAATGAATCAGATATCTGCATTATGCTTTGCACTTGTTCGTGAAAGGGAATGTTTACTTCAAAATTAAAATTTATAGGTTGTGAGAAATTTTTGTATCATTCCAGTTGCACTTCAAGTCCCTGGTCTTTTGATCACTAATTGGTATATGCTTCTATCTTCATCTTTGGAGCTAAAGATTAATTAGCTTTAAAGTTGATTTTATAGTTCATTATCTTTGATCTGTGAGATTTTATCATGGTTAACATCAAAACCCAAGTTTGATGTATACTTCTTCTTACTCTTTATATCTGTAACTTAGTGAATGCATATCTAGTGAGAAACAGTGTGACTATATAGCCTAAGCTTGATTCTCCTCTAGCTGATGTTGGAGCATCGTATTTCCTTCATTAAAATTTTACTTTATTGGCTTCATTTGAGTTTTAGTTATCATTATGGTGATGTTCATATTAAAGATAATATTATTTCAGATTTCTTGTTCTTCATATTAATGAGATTCATTGTACATGTAGGAGGTTGCTGATGACAAATGTGTCTACAAAATGGAAATACATCACCCTACTGGTGAGGGCACTGATGGCCTAAAAGATGCAGCTTCTGATGCCAGTCTTCCTCGTACTAGGAGTGTTAAATGTTGCAACTGCAACCATCCAGAAGCTGTCTTTTTCCAGGTCAGTTACATGCACCTATCTGCTTTGTTCATTTCAGGATTATTTTGTGCAACCAATTTCTTTTCTCTGGATGTGAATTTCCATAAATAGAAAAATGAGGCAAATTATGCAAACTTATTGGCTGCAGTAAAGAATTCAGTTTTCTAGTTCATGGTGTTGATTTCAGTAGGGTTCACTTGGTTGGTTCTTCTTCTGCATGTCTTCATCACTATTGGAAAAGTTGCATCTGGTAGTCTGACTTGGGGCTTCCAAAACAGGATTAATAAAATTTAAAAAGAAAAATTGAAAGGATAATCAATTAGAAGATTTTACTGTTATTTTGTAAGTTCTTATCATGAGCTTCTAGTAAGTTATTTCTACTGTTCTTCCTTTTGAAGCTTGTTCATTTAAGTATTCCTGTTCCCCTGTTCCCCTGTTCCAGAAAGTAGAATTTAAAATTTGTTAGCAGGTTTGGGCCAGCTTCAGCCAAACTTGCCTTAAAAGTTTCTTGAAAATCTTGTGACATGTGGCAAAACAAACCACAAATTTGGTGTGGTAGAAAAAAAAAACTATAAAGATAAACCGTGGCAAAATAATCCACAAATTTGGTGTGACAGCAAATGCTTGAGCTAATATTCTATATCTCATTCCAAAACGCTCTTTGTGGTCTATATTCTTCAGCTTTGGCTTCACAGTTCTTAGAATATCCTTAATTATTAGAAAAAGGAGCAAGTAAAATAAGCCAATTCTTGGACAAATATATCAAGAATTAAAATGGTGAAGAGGTGGAATAGGTGTTTGCAGGTTGTAGCCACTCAGTCACCACCTCTCTGCCTAGCCACTTAAGCACCATCTGTTGTCACTTAATGGTTTAAGAAGCATATATACTTGTAGTTGCCTACTTACAAGCTTTTCCAGTTTGCCAAAGCAAAGTGATCAAATAAACCGCCAAAATGTTTATTTTGCTTAGATTATGTGGA
This sequence comes from Typha angustifolia, assembly GCF_048772165.1. NCBI lineage: Eukaryota > Viridiplantae > Streptophyta > Magnoliopsida > Poales > Typhaceae > Typha > Typha angustifolia. The sequence goes on from NC_133251.1 coordinate 1,422,737, forward strand.
AGTTAGACAAGGCATGCTGAAGTATAAGCATTATGACTGAAGGGATCAGCTTGTCAGTTGCCTCTTAGATATGGATAATAGGACTTCTACAAATGGTGCATTGTTTCTCCACACAGGTAGAATTGATGCATTTAGGCCCGAATTTGTGTTTATAGTAAGTTTCAAGTTTCTTGTTTTACTTAGTTCCTGTACTAGTTACTAGGACGTGGTTTCTACTTTCTAATTTATGTAGCTGACACCTAAATCCATGACACATTATAGGCACCCTCCAAGGGAGAAGAAGGCATGGTGCTACTTTTCATCTGTTGCAACCCAAACTGTGGCCACAGATGGAGAGATTGACGGAGGTCATCTTGACTGAAAGTGTCTCTGGTGATTATATTGGCTTTTCTTTTTTCTTTTTTTCAATAAATCAGCTCAAACTATTTGAACTATTTGTTGTCACAAGCAGTAAAACGTTACACAGATTCAATGCTCAATTTTCAGTCTTATAGTCCCTAGCCGGCAGTCATCTTACCCTTCGTCTTTGAATCGTGTGTATTTTCTTTCTTCATCGATGTTTGATTAAGATCCAAATGCACTTGTTTCCTAACACTGATGTTGGATGTCTTGATGATCATTGTCTGTATTAATCTTGGATTACATGCAAATTGTATATTTAGAGACAATGCAAATCTTCCTGTTAAACATCACATAAGCTATGCTCTTTTTTTTATGTTTTGCAATTCCATATTCTCATGCGGGCCCCACTCCTGAATTGGATTCGTCGTATGTATCTTTCTATACTTGTCTCCATACATACACAAGTGGGAACAACTTGATACTCCCAAACTATTGGTACGTTGTATGAATACTTATTGCTCCATGTACATTTTCTTTTAAAATCACTCCTTTTACATCAACCACTAGAAATGTTTTATTTAGTACTTATTTTACTGTCAGCATGCCATTAATTATTGTTTTCTCCCACGTACCACTAAAACCATTGAGTTGCTTAGAACAATTCAAAGCCGAGGAGACCTTATTATTATTGTTATTATTATTATTATTATTTGGACTAAGTCACTACTTGATCTCTTGGCAGTACTCGGAAGTCTCTTTTTCCAGTGGAATTGGACACAGTGCAGATGGGAACAATACCTACCAAATTGCCCTCCCACCATCGAACCAAGTGGTAGCATCTTAATTAAAGAAGCTATCCATCAATACCTTCTTCCACTATACAAAAAAAAAAGGCTCAGGGATTTTAAAGAAAGGTAAAGGTCACCTTCCCCAAAGATAGCATCAAAGATTTACCTCCATGAAGCTACTCCATTAACAAATCCAAATGGATGGTCTCTAGATCAAGGGCATTATTCTCAACCGTGTTATTTAAGTCTCAACTACTCCAAAAGTTGTTGCATTTTTATATACTCTGTTTACAATAATTACTCTAATACAAGTGGGTAGGCATCACATAACGTGTTCTATTATTAATTTTTTTTTTATATAGTCATGTAGGTATGGAGCTGACTCAGACTTGGAAATCTCGAGTCACATACTTGGATTTTATTCTCAAATCCAAACCCATTTGCTGGATTCAGTCAGCAATTGAGTTAATAAAATTTGGGCAAAATCCAACACAACCCATAGTATTAGTTTTACTCACCCCTATTGCTAATTGTACTGTGATCAGACTTAATAAATAGATTACTTTCGCATCTGATAAAGACGGGGAATCTTTTTAATATCTTGGAATCAACATTACGAACAATATAGTAATGAAAGAAAAAGAGGGAGAGAGACAGAGCACCATTGTGGGTCCAAAAAGGAAGAGGAAGGCCCATAGAAATGTCCAATATGTGGGTCATCGAGTAGGTCATAGAGAATGACGAAAGTACCCTTATAAAGAGAGTGAGAGCCCAATGCAATCAGGTACCTTGGAGGTAAAATTGTCATTCAAATGGAAACGACTAATTAGTTTGCCGGGTTACGAATATAAGTTTTCCTCAAGTTGTCCATACTTGCCTAGTTGAAAGCGAACTAAAAGCGTAACACCCATGTCTAGATCACTTTTCGTCCTTGTGGTGGGCCTCACACCGAGTAAATGGGTGGGCCCGGCTCAAGTCCGGGGACCGGAGAGAGTAAGAACGTACAGTGAGTGTGGGAGCCGGTGTCCACGTCGCGGAGTGGCGTCCGACGTGGGGAAGTTTGTCGCCTACTGCGGCACGCTGGCCCACCCGTGTAAATGCGCCCCTGTGGGACCCAGCCGAGTTATACTTAGACACGTGTAAAGGCTCACGTGAACCGGTGTGGTGTCGAGGACTTCCGGGTCTCGAGGACGTCACCATCGGGGAAGGGTGGAGCGGACAAATCGAAGGCGTACTCGAATGACGCAAATGCCCTCCCACTTCTTAACATTATTATTATACTTAAAAATTTTTAATCTTTTTCTTTTTACACTTTCCTTACTTATTTTCTCTAAAAATATCCGGTACATTTGCAATTCTCCCACAGAGAGATTAATATTATTAAATTTTATATTTCAGGACTATATATATGTATAGTTTGTTTAACCTTAGTTTCATCGAGTTTACCAAGATTAATTTGAATAGAATTGAAACCGCTCTGTTGTAAAAATATATGTATATTTCGACGATTATATGGAGTGAGGTTATATATTAGGATAAAAATATAATGCTTTAACGAGAAAAGGGCATTTTGGGCATTACGCGAAGGTTCAGCTCCGGTCACCAGCATCCACCATCAACGTAACTATCTCACCGACGCGTGTCCAAAAAGTCCCGGTCACCGGTCACAAATCATTGGAGTTAGGCACATCCCCCCCAGGACTAGTCCTCGGTTTATATTTCATTTCAAATCCGTATCATGTGATTCTAGCACAGAATCACATATCCCGTATAGTCGACTACAAATGGCCTATTATCTATGTGCACAAAACCAGTTCCCTCAAAAGCCTCCGTGTATTAGACTCACACCGTAGCAGCCCACCATTTCTAAAGTCCCTGGTATTCCGCACCCAATCATGATCCAATAATTCAACCGTTATGTGCAGCGAATATCTTCCAAATAAATAAATAATTAATTAAAATGATATTAAAAGCCATAGCCATAGGGTTGGAGATTTATATCTCCCCTACCTCCTCTACGCATTACACTCTCTCCAAGTCTTAGGACTAACTCCAGCCGATGGTGGTCCGGCTATCTCGACCGTCGATCCGGAAGCTAACGGAGGCGATGGCGACCCCCGGCGATCGGTGGTCGATAGCAGATGACCTCCCGAGCCCGACGAGCCCGTTGGAGCGCAATTCGCAGTCCCCGAAAGGGTGGAAGAACCGCGAATCGTACGGTATCGGGCTAGGCATCGTAGCGGCCCTAGAAAAATCCGGCGGTGGCCGGGACGGCCTATCGAAGCTCGTCGTGGGGGCGCCCAATTTTCATGCGACGGCACCGATTGCGATAATTTCTCCGCGGACAGCCGGGCAAAGGAGGAGGTTTGAGGTGTCTGATTTAGGGTGTAGTGGTAGGTGCGCTTCAAGTATGTGTTACGGAGGTGATGGGAGTAGTAAAATTGGTGGCCGATTGAGGTTAAAGGAGGTCCCCGGAGATCAGGATTTTCCGGTGGCTGATTTCCTTAGCTGTTGCTACTTGTGTGGGAAGAGGCTCCATGGCAAGGACATCTACATGTATAGGTAATTTGCATGACATAAATTTCTCATACATAAAGATATAACTAGTAGATATTAGCTATATGTATATGTGAATCAAACTATAGATGATAACGAAAACAATTATGATTGTTGTTGCAAATCAAAGTACTTCCATTTCATGGAGCTAACTTAGATGCAATTGATCTTGTGGTTAAATTCAGAGGGGAGAAGGCATTTTGCAGCGCCGAGTGCCGGTACCGGCAGATCACCAGCGACGAGTACCAAGAAAAATGCAGGTCGGAAATTCCAAAGAAATCGGCGGCGTCGACGGAGATCTCGAGCTCGCCGTGCTCCTCCGGTGGGCGCCTCTTCTTTACCGGCATAGTTGCTGTCTGACAGTAGCAAAGGACTGTTGGGAGAAACTAATTTTGGATGTTAGATATATTGTATACATGAATAGGACACAAATAAGTGTGAGTAAGTAGTAAGAGGATGGTGGTAGTGAAAATTTTGGCACCGTTAAGTTTTGAGCTTTGCTTTGTTTTGAATGAAGAAAGCAATGATCAAGGTTTCAGATCTTTCCTTCAATTTCTGGGGGAGAATTTTCGGCTCAAATGAACATTCCACTTGCATAATATTTTGTTCCACTTCAATTACTCCCAGATTGTGTTACAGAATCTTCCTCAGATTCATAGTTCAAGCCAAGTTCGATTTGATTAACCTATGTGGATTTCAAGACTACAATCTTACTTCCTGGAAACTAGAAATTATTCTTGTAGTCCAGCTTGTTGTGAATTCTCCTGTTTGATTACACCAAATTAGGTTTGAAATCTTCGCAAATCAAAATATTGCAAGTTGTTAGGATTTAAATAAATCCATTCAATCCTACAGATAGAAAACAACTCCACCTTTTTTTTTAATCCGGCATAGAAAAGAATTGAAGCCTAAAGTCATATTAGAATCCAAATATAAGTAGGCTAGTTGCACTGTCATTAGATAAGACCCAATTTGATAACACCAAACTGTCCATCTGCTCCATATAATAAAGTGGACTTCTTCCTTTCACCACCGTATTCATCACGCATACTAATAAAATATACAGCACCTGAGTTCTTGACCGAAAATGTAATGCTTTTAAGTAAATTAAAATCAAACTTGATCACATTAATCATGTAGTTACTTCTCCAACCCTGTTTTGTTAAAAAACAATATACACCATTGCTTTTCGGCACAAGATATAGAGAAGGGAATTCTAGTAATACAATACCAACTTCCATTGAACAAAATTCAACTATATACCCTAATAACCTTTTAACTTTTGAAGCACAGAACCACAATAAACAGATTTCCATTTAGAGCATCATCCGCACAATCCAAAGCTACAAAGATGCAGAAAACTCAAATGTTTGAACATCAAAATTTAAGTTATCTGATTAAACTCATATGTGATTTGAGATTAATAATACCATAACATCTGATGAACAGTCCACTAGAAGAAAATAATAATAATAAGAAGAAGAAACGATTAATGAAAAGGTAACAGATTTGCCATTCCTACGAACACTCACGTCCATAGTAATACAGCAATACATTCTTAAGCAAGCAGGGGTAGCACCACCTTTAAATTACTTATTATAGATATGAAGTATAGAAGAAAAAAAGTAAAACAAGAAAGTCTCTCATGCAAGACACAAGTAGGAGATGGCACAACTCCAATAACTAATAGTACATAAGCTGCTGAGAGGCGCCAACATTCGGGAAACCACCATCATAAATAGCTTGACTTGTTCCGGCACCCATTCCCATCGCAGCCTGCTTAAGTGCGTGCTGACCCTGGGCATGCATCAATGACTGGCCAGAACCTATTTTGCTTAATGCCAAAAAGCGTTCATAAGCCAAGAGGTCAGTTGCTGCAATTCCAGGAAAGGGAGCAACAGCAGCAGTCCCGGCAGCAGGAGGGGGAAGTGGTGTGGAGACTGTCCCAGGTGGAGTTGGCTTGCTTCCCCATGAACACTATAAAAGGCAAATAAATTACCATGAGAAAAGAAGCAAAAAAATCTGAAGATGTCATCTGCACTACCGTTTCATATAAGCTGGCATGAAAAGTTCAGAAGAACAAAAAATACTGATCCTAATCTCAATCACCAATTACAGCTCTCTTAAATCAGAAAGAATCATGATAGTCCTCGTGATAAAAATTAGCTACAATTAGACTCCAGAAAAAGAAGAGGTTCCAAAGCAGGAAATATGTTTTCTCATGAATAAGTAACCTAGAATTCAAGATCAATATAAGCCCAAGTAAGGTGTATAAAGTGATATCTTTTTGCATTTGTGATGCTAAGATAGACCCAAAAAAAGGAGTACCTTAATTGGCTTTCCGCCAAGAATGCAACCGTTTGCCATCTGAATTGCCAAGGCAGCTTCTGAATGGTTGCTGTATCTCACGAAACCAAACCCTTTATCGCGTTGAATACGGACCTCCTCAATTACCCCAGCACCAAGGGCATGGAAATGCCGATGGAGATCAAGTTGTGTGACCTAACATCATTGAGGCTTGTCAGAAAAGGCAAAGGATCCTGCAAATAAATCTAACTCACTTGATCTTAGCATCTAAGAAGATTGAACCAAATCAATGAACCCCGACAAAATTATCAGAAGTTTGAACTCCTAATACATGCAGTAGGCACAATCAGTGCATCATCAAAAGCCCAACTACTTGGATATAATATAAATTTAATCTTGTATAAATTTCAGCATGCGACTACTTGAGTGGATCATTTCAAAGATTTATAGGCGTATATATGAAGATAACAACTCAAATAAATTTTACAGAAAGAGACCAAGTATTATAGTTCTGCAGATATGTTATATGCAAAAGAGATGGAACTCACCTCCTGAGGAAGGTTCCCCACATAAACAGTTGTGTACTGTGGGTTATTCTCTGGGCCATCATCATTTGCATTCTCTTGTCCATCTTCTGTCAATAAAGAATATCACACCAAATATTAGTGTTAATTGAAGAATAAAGCTAAAAGCAATTAAAAACTGCACCAATGCTTTCCGAGCAGAATTTTGCTGAATTATCAAGAAGAACTTCAAAATAAAAAGTTGATCCATTAGTTGACAAAGATATCTACCTGTCGAAACATTTGTCAGTTCCACCACACTCTTGGAATCTGAATTCTGTTTGTCTTCACCAGAATTAGAACTCTTGGTCGCCCAGTTGCAACGGATCTGCCGGCTGCCAAGCCATTTACCTGCAAATCATCAACAAACACTTAGGTAAAGTCAGGTTTCCACTTAACACAATAGAAAGATGGTAAAGTTATAATCAAGTCAAGCTCTTCAATCCTTCTATACTTTGCAAGTCAATTAAAAAAAGAAGGAAAATGAACGTGCCCGATCTCCCACACCAAAGTGAGTCAAAGATATAAAACAGAAGTACAAAGACCCTCACAATTAATCTTTTACTTCAAAGGTCCAAACATCTACGTCAATATTCTTAAGGTATGAGTGCAGAGCATACCAGTTAAATCATTTATAGCACTTTGGGCTTCCTGCCAAAAGAGTTCCATAAATTCTATGTTAATGAATGGTCCCAAATTACAAAAACACCAAGATAGCAATATATTACAAGAATGACCTGTTGATTCCTGAAGGAAACAAAACCAAACCCTCTTGAGCGTCCTGTCTTCTGATCCCACATTACCCGAGCATCACTATAAAGACAACAATTTCAACTAATCAACACTATAGACAAGTTAGACTTCTAAAGAAAAATAAAAAACCATGAAATTCAATTATGAACAAATTAGATGCACTTAATCTCCATAATTTGGCCAATAACTTGCTGAAATAGCTTGACGGATAATAAAATAGATAGAAATGTCATTAAAAGCTTACGAGCAGCTGGGATATACAGAGAAGCATGCAAACAAAGTAGCATCTGTGACCTCTGGGCTAAGATCACCAACAAAAATGTTGAAATGCCCTGCAAAAGTTAATGAAGAATTTGAAAATGCAGATACAGCAAAACTAAGTTGCACTGAGAACATTGTATGTTGAGAATCTTAAAATGAACCTGATGTGTCCTCTCGCTGTCCGCTGGCATATGCCCAATTAACTCTAATAGGCTGACCAAATCTGCAATTTTACATGTAGCATACTTAAGAAGATTGTTGTAAAGCAAGCAGTAAAAACCAATAGGAAACTTTATCTAGCTTACAGCTGCCTCCCATTGAGGGTTACAATTGCAAATGCAGCTGATCTACGATCATAGTAATCAACAAAACCAAAGGATGACTGCAAAAATAAGAGAACCATGAACAACAATATCAGAGAAAAATATAATTAAAACTAAAATCTGGTAGCAGACAGCTACAATAGCAAGTTATGAAGTTTCAATTGTAAGTATCAGAACCAAAAATATACTATAGTAGTATGCATCAACCATTGTCTCAGCAATGCAACATAGGTGATCACTTTCTGTAGAGTTACAAGATTATTCAACTACAACAGGTAAAAACACATACACCGGGATTGGATTCAGATTAACTCAATATGATATCTGTGTAATAGATGTATCTATGTATGTCTCAATGCACACATAAAAGCCAGTGCACAAGGAGAAATGTGATACATCGATCTCAATACAAGATGAAAAGCATTAGCACAACACCAGAAATGCCTAATCTGTGATTGCCATGATATGATTTTTGGATCCAATTTTAATCCAACAATATAAAAAGGGACAACTTTAATCCAACAATATAGCAAGTGCCAATTTTAATCCAACAATATAGCAAGTGCAATTTTACTGAGAATTAGTGCTTAAAAGATCCTAAATTCTCAAAGTAAAATACATCTTAAAAGAGTATAACAAACCTTCTCTTTTCTAATGAGTTTGCATCCTTCCACCATACCAATACTCTGGAAGACCTCCTGAAGTAGTGCTTCAGTAACTTGAATATGAACATTGCCCACATATCTACATGTTCTCAGAAAGCATAATGCAAGAAAAGAGTCATCAACTTATAATTGTTCCATTATATTTGGTGCTCGACAAAAGAATAAGAAGTTAAAACAATGTACAGAAAAAAGCAAAGACAGTTAATTCCCCTTCTACAACATGCAAACTTGTTTACAATATGCCTGGTAGTTACACTAGGATAAAAGAAAATTGATAAATGTTTTCAGAAAAAGAACCCATCTTAGTCTTAAAGAAAAAGTATTTTCTCATGCCAATAAAAGATTCATGGACTAGCTAATTGCCCCAGTATACAAGTCCAGCCAACAACTTAAAAAGCACAAATCAAAAGATACAATAGAACAACTTCTCCCCCAAAAAATGAACTGCATACAACTACATAAACCAACAAAGAAAATGACAAAAAAAATAATAAAGAATGAAATAAAGATTTCCTAACGACACTCACACACTGCGGCATGTACTTGGATCAAACCCAGGAGGCAGATTCCCACTTAGAATTGGCTCTATCTGCAAAATAAAAGTATAAAAAACTAAGGAAAAGAACAAAAAGGGTCCTAAAAGTAAAAAACCTAACCTCATAAAGATTAGAAGAAAAAAAAACTAGCAAGCTAAAAAAACACAAAATGAGCATAAAGTCCTACAATGGGCCAAATAAAACTACCACTCAGACTTCTTGTGCCTAAAATCCTACCATATCATTTCCTGGGAAGAAGATCATACCAGACCTATAGTAGAAAACCATTGCCTAATAGTAAAAATTGAACAAAGATGACAAGAAAATGCACGAATGGCAAGTTAATTTAACAAATTCGACCAGAAACGATTAAAAAATATCCTGTAAAACTGTGAAGTCCGGGCATTCCCAATTACAACAGAATTAATGCCTTGCCATCAATATACCGCACACATGCACACAACAATTTAGTTTAAGAAGTATGCTTAGCTTATTTAGCAGCAAAGTCCCCCTTCACCCAAGAATTTGAAAGAAAAAACTTTAACTTATTAAAAGTGACGTCCAGATACGCTTCATAAACCACTAGTAAATGCCTCAGCAAAATTTACAACCACCAGAAAGCAGAATTTCTAAAAGCAGAACCATAAGATACAAAATGTAACAAACCGTAATTTTTAACTCGAATAAACAAGACAGATGCAACTTCAAACACCCTCATTACCCAATAATTGCAATAAGACACCAAAACAAGAGTCCAATCCCAATAGAAATCAAGCAAAGTTATCATCTTTAACAAGTCAAAGACAAAACAAGCGGGAAAAACACCCCGATTTCGAACCTGGGGAGGGGCCACGAGGCTCGGATGGTGGTAAAGCGACTGCTGTTGCTGCTGCTGCTGCTGCTGGAGGAGAGCAGCTTGCTGCATCAACGCCTGCTGCTGCTTGATCCGCTGCTGCTGCTGCTGCATCATGGCCTCGCCCTAGGGTTCCTCTCTTCTCCAATAAGACGACGTCGATACGAAGCCGATCGAATCGAATCGAATCGAATCGAGAGTTGGGGGTTTTAGGGAAACGGAAAAAATAAAGAAAAAAAAAGGCGGCAAAATGGAAAGATAAGACCCTCGAAATGGAGGGGGGGAAAGAGGTGATTAAAGAGAAGAAACCCGAAGAGCGAGGGATCGAAAAAGAAAAGAGGGGAGTCGAAGGGTCTCGAAGACGGGTACTTCAACGACACCAAAGACGGGAGTATAAGGGCTATTTTGTAATTTTCCCTTCATTCATGGGCCTAATCTGGACTTTTTAATTAACCCACAATTGGGCTTAATTATGTTTAGGATTATTATTATTATTATTCCCAACTTAAAAGCCCAAGAATAAAAGGCCCAACCCAACTCCCCCAGCATATTCCTCTGTGGGCTTCTTCTTAGTCAAAACAAGTTAGTAAAATTAATAAAAAACACCACAATGTTTTCGTTTATTATTATCTACTCCCTACTATATTCTTACCAAAAGAGAATACTCTATTATTTTCAAAATAACAATTAAAAAAGAAATCCGATATTATAGTTAATGAAGCAGGTATACTTACATAAAGGTATTACGGTCGTCGTACTATTTTATTAGAGAGAGAGAGAGAGAGAGAGAGAGGAAAAACTAATATACTTGCCAGTGAGGAGAGTACACGTTGCATCTTAGTTCCTCGGTAGGTATGAAAAAAAGATGAAACAATGGATTTAATGGAGTGGATCCAAGATATTTAATTCCCAGCAGTGATAAGTACAAGCAATCTATATATTCTTCAACTTGTATTACCTCAAATTATGTAGTATAGAAAACACCGTTGACTGTCCTTAAGTTGGTGGTCAAACTCAGTAGGATGTATTAAAAACTCATTCGAAAGGAATATTACGAATTATATGCTGTTAGAAATTTCTTCCCCAAGTGGCCTTAATCTCGATCCTTCTGGGCGACAAAGAAATCCTGTCTCAGGTCTCCACGCAAATTATTGACAATTATGGGGGTTTAAGTGCTTAATTGATGTTCTAAAGCAGCTCTTTTATAATAAATAATAAAGGAAAAGGGGCTAATTTTGTAAAAATGACTATAACGTTTGACATATATTTTAAAAGCGAAAATGAAAAGTAATCAAAATTATTAAATGCACCTCCTCTTAAATTAATTTCATATTCCACCCATAGCTGTCAAATATCTCTCACTCTTCCCACCATAATTTGTCACATGTGTGCACTACTTTGTTCCCCAGTGGACTTAAATTAAGAAAACGTGAGAAGGTCATCAATGCGGTCCTCTGTCCTCATCCTTCTTTATTTTATCTTTATCCCCCCCTCACCTTCAAATAATTTATGCTCTCATACCTACTATTATTATTATTATTATTATTATCATTATTTAAACATTAAAACAGTGTGTTCCAGGAACATGCCTTTTGGGACCACCAGAGTTGGTCCTCTCTGCTTCCAGATGAAGCCTCATTCTAAACATGCTTTGCTTGTCTTCCAATGAAATCATTTACTTATATATATATATATTTACTATACTTTAATGCGATATTTTATCCTGCAATTATGAATGTGACAGATTGGTTGTATGAAAAAGAAAGCAATGGCATTGATCCGATTCACAGGTAATTTTGATAAAAAAAAGACACCCTGAGGATTTTTTTTGTTTTTTGAGTAGTGAAGAAGGAATGTAGGAAGAGCTCACATGAAAGTTCTTCAAACTGTCTCCTAAAGTGAGCACTTCTGAAAATTCCTCCACTTTATTTATTTATTTTTCTTCCTTTTTATTTGGTTGACTGAGAAAAGTGAAAGGGGAAGGAAATTCCCCACACTTTTCTGAGAACCAACTTGATTTCATCACATTCTTAATCTAATATCCCTATCCTTTATAAGGAAAGGAGAGTGGAGAGATCTTCATCTTCGCAAGATCTATTATCCCATTCCCAAATTATCTTACTCCCTACTGATGGAATTGGATTCTGTGTCACGAGGCCAGCCAGGAAAGTTGCACTTTTCCTATCTCTACTTTCCTCCACTAGATAGTAAAAGAAGGTGAAACCTTGCAGTATTATATAGACCCACAAACAAACACAAAGCAATAAGTCTTAACCACTGCTTGATGACATTAAGAAACTTACTTCTCAAACCATTTACTTTTCCTAAATCCCTCCATTCTCAACAACCAAACGCACGTTAAGAAGTACATTAACGACTTAAAAATGACTAACCATATATCAATGCCATGAAAGTTAAGTGTATGCTAATGGAATAAGACACACAAGTATCTTTGCAGTTCTACCTAACAATTGCTTGGCCACCAACTATAGTTTGTTGCACACTTTAAAAGACAAAGATCCAATCAAGCAATATGATCCATCATTCTTTTGGATTACCAGCATGTGAACAACTAGAATTAGAAAGATACAAGATCAGTACATCCATTGAAGCTACCACAAGCGAAAAAGAAAAGAAGAATTACAACAATTACATATACCGCGTATCCTACTATGCATTATCGTTATTACTCTCTACATTGCAGCTAAAAGCTGCTATATGTTAGCATCGAACCAACTTTCTGAACAATTAATTTACTTCAAGAAAGGAGATACAGACCTAAAAGAGTAAAATCCAGGCACCCATGGTCTTAATAAGATCACAAGGTTTATTCTGATCTGCAGACAGCAAGAGCATCTGATCTTGTGAAAGATACAGGAATTTCAGATAGGTAATAATATTAGCATGGCACTGCTCGCTGCATCCTATTGGTTACACTCTGAATTTAAGCTCAGACTGGGCTTTAAGGGCTGTGGACCACCCAATCCAAGCCAAGATTGATTCTCCTCTGGTTTGGTGGAAGCAGCTGTTGCTGGTGAAGCCGATACTTGGTACGGAGCTTTGGCATTGAGCCTATAAGACCAGAATTTGGTCGTTTAGTACAAGTGCACACAAGTAACAATTTTTAAGTCCATCATCCAGACAAAACAACATACCGATCCTTTCTCTTCTCAAGAAATCGATGAAGGGATGCCTTTCTTGCTATGGGCATGTCTGGAATCCAAAAAGAGTAACAGCATTCAGTACTGTAAAATCTTGCTAGAGTATATCACATACTATTAACCAAGCGACAGATTTTTTTTTGACAAAAGGCCAAGCAAAACAGATTAATTACCAGAAATATTGGGCTGCCCTGGCTTTTGGGTATGGACCTGATCACCAAGTAATGGACTAGCAGGAGCCGGCACTGGTGTTGAACCTTGAACAGAGGAAGCATTCTTGAAGTCTACAACTGCAGCAGCTGCAGGAGCAGGAACATAAGCAAAATTCTGAGTGGTGGAGATCCCCTTGCTAGCTAGCTGCATCAGATCGTTGGCCTTCTCCGCTGGAAAATTGTCAAATACAAGCACTTTGCCGCCATAAAAGATTGTCAATGGACCCTTTTCTTGATTGCTGAGAAGAAAAACGAAATCATTAAGAGGGATCAATAACACATATAAACTCCCTTAAATATTTCATATGAAAAAAGATTCTATAGCGGACTCCACAATACTTAATTGCATGTTTACATGTCATTTATGTGTATTTTGCACTTGGACAAAAAAAATCGTGTTTGTTATACTCAAGTTTTGGTTTTTATTCATGAGATGCAACGAAGGGTTTGTTCCATTCTTTTCAATCAAACTTCTCAGTTCAAAATAAGAATAATTCTTCTACCACACTCAAAAGTAAAACTATAAAATTTCAAGGTGCTTGATGTCAAAAGAGCAAGTTTAAAAAGAAAAAAAAAATCAAGAAGGCATTTCCATTATATAAACAGACCTGACATCCGAGGCTTTGGGCTGGGGGAAGAGCTCCATCGCCTTTCCCGGGGAAACGCCTCCCTCCTTCGTTTCCCCCTTTCCGACTCCTAATACTTCAACCCCCGGCAACAAGCTCATCGTCGTCGGCGTCCGATATCTCTCCTCCTTCACTGAAACGATTCATAATTTGAATTTTAGAACAAGATCCAATCACCGTATAAACCTAAATTATATCTATTTTTTTTTCATTACAAATATTGGTCTAATATACCATAGATCTACTGAGCCAAGACATCGTAGGAGTAAGATCTAAAAAAAAAAAATACAAAAATCACAAGAACTTTGAAGAAATGATTAAACTTCGACCAAAAACTCAGCAGCGACGTCTCAAAATCACCCGAGCAATGGGGATTTTGGGGGGAAAAAAATCAAAAGAAAACCGAACAAAGGCGGGGGCACCTTTCGTGGGCTGCTCATGGCGAGAAGCCAGCCCTAGACCGAGATCCGCGATGCTACCCTTCTCCTTGATGTATTGACTCAATAAGCTACAAGTAACCGCGAAATTTGACCTCTCCCCGGATCTCCCAAGCCTCCTCCCCATCTCCGCCATCGTCGAAAGCACCCGATCCAATTCGATCTCCCCCTCCGAATCCAATTCCTCCTCTCTCCTCTTCTCTCTCTCTCTCTCTCTCTCCGGTTGCGTGCGAACTTTTCTTTTCTTAGGACGCGCCTTTGTAGCTGTTGTCCCCGTTCCCCATGGATTCAAGCACGTGATTCTCGAGGAGAGGAAAAGTCGAAGGACCGAAATGAATAAAGTATTAATTGAGGTGGTCTGGGATAAATTTTAGTAAATTTAATGAGGGAATCACGCGCGAGCAAAGACCAATTCACATATGAAACCAAAACTTTTCACTTACCCTCCCATCTTGTTCCTTTATTCTAACTCACTCCTTAGTTAAAAAAATATATATACTCTCAATAAAGTTTCTACATACCCTCATAAAAATCTTTAGAGAATATATAAATAATTAATTCTAGAATTAACTTGAATTCAACTTTGTTGAAACCAAATGAAATAGATGCGAGTTGATTATAGATTCCAAGAGTTGGAACCCCGGAGAAACGGAAACAAAGTTGAGATGGTTTCTGTTCCTCAAAACGAATCAGGATTTCGTTTGTTTGATTTATTTTTATTTATTTATTTATTTTATTTTTTTAAAAAAAAAAAAAAGCAACGGTTGCTTGGAGTCTGCGGAACACTTTCTGTGCCAAGAAAAAAGAAAATATCTGGCACCGTATAATTCGATTTTGTGGCTGCTAAGAGATAGCAACATTGGCCATGAAGATGAAGGGGGACAAAGACAAACCGAAAATAACGTGAAAGGGAGACTCCCACCGAAGAAATAGTCAGTCGCAATTTGCACTCGTGGCCCAAAATGCCGAACAACTTGTGCTTATCCAAACAACAAAAATATTCCCCTTGAAGCCTTATGATCCCTTCACATTGAGCAATCCAATGTTACGTAGGAAAGGTAATTGATAAAAAGCTTTTTCCGATTATTTAGAATTCTCGTTTTTGTCATATGAACATTTAATTTTAATCTAAGATGCAATAGAACTATGTCGGTACTTTAGGAAAAAAATATGCTCTTTATTTGACTTTTGAGATTCTCCATTTGTATTCAATATTAAATGAGAAAGAAAATCTAAGAACTATGGCAAATAAAAGAAGAGAAAAAAAAAAAAGGATCAGCTAGAACTAATAAAGAATTTGAAATATGATTTTCAGAAACTATAATCTGCGTAAGTAACATTTTCGGGTACTGCATGCTTTACCAGCTTCCCATACTCATTGTAAAGGTTGAAGCTCTTGCATGGCTCAGGGTAGATGGGCAAGATAACTTCTCCCTCAACGTAAGCGCACTGGAAGACTCGCTTCCTGTTGTACTTCAAACTGACGTTCATGTTGCGAATGTTAACTCCCCTCACAGGGATCTCTTTGCTGCCTTGTATTCTTACAGGGATGCGGACATCTCGGCCATAGATACCGTCAAATGTTATGTTCTCAATTATGGGGATGGCCTGTGGGTCAAAGCCTTCAGGGTGCTCATTGTAGTCGGTCTTGACAACAAAGCCAGCAAGGACATTGTTGAATGTTATGTTGCGGCATGTGATGCCCCTAATGTAGCCTCCCCTCCCTGGAGCAGTTTTTATCCTAATACCACGCTTTGAGCCCCAGACATGGATGTTCTCGATTGTGATGTTTGAGACTCCACCAGACATTTCACTGCCTATTGAGATTCCAGCACTGTTGGATAGTGAGATTAAGAGTTATAACATGAATCAGATGAAATGGCACATGATAAGCAGAAGGCAGTGAACATCTCTTTAGGATGAAACATTATGAGCCAATTATGTCAATGATAGTAAGTGCATCTACATCTGATTAGTTCATCAGGCAGATTATACATGTATGAATGTGCATAACAAAGTGAAGATAGTTCTCACCTTACAGTAGTTCGAAGAGTAACATTGCGAACTGAGATGTTAGCAGATGGTTTCCCATACGACATCCCATATTGATCCCAACCACTCTTTATAGCTATTGCATCATCGCCAACGCTTATATAATTGTTCTCTATCGCCACATTCGTGCAAGAGTCTACAGTGAAACCAAGAAAATTACATGTGAAGAGAAAACCAGAAGGTAAATCAATTCAAAATGCTGTGGCCATCAGATAGACTATCAAATGGCAGATTCATTAGGTAATAAGAGAGGAAAAGCTTGAGGTAACTAAATAGAAACAGGAAACAGGAATCTCAACTAAAGGAAGCTGACTCCCTGTATGTTGGAATTCCTTACACTTGTCTGAAATAGACAAAAAAGACTTTGATGTAAGAATGTAAGATAATATATGATGCCTAGGCAATTGGATTGACTCAACCATACTAGGCTATCAACAACTAATCCTAACCCCCGTCACCAACAACTACAACTTCTCTGAAGCAAACAGCTGAAGTTGGTGATATGCTTTCTATGAATAACCAAACAAACATTAAGAGCCTAAATTCATCAGATAATATGTCATGAAGATTAGTTCCAACACTTCATGTTCCCAGATTCCCATTAAACAAGTGAACCAAAGTAAGAGGAGATGCATTCTCACCGGGATCAATTCCATCTGTATTTGGCGCTCCAAGTAGGGGGGCCAAGATGGTATTATGGGAAACAGTAACATTATCGCAGACATAAAGATGGACTGTCCAGAAAGGAGAATCACGCATAGTTATATTGGATATAATAATGTCTTTGGACCACATGATTTCCACAAGGGGCCCTCTTGTGTGCTCGAGACGTTTCTTTTGAAACTTCACCCACCATGCATTACCCTGTCCATCTATGGTGCCATTTTGTCCTGCAGACACAGAAGAAGAGCATTACCTAATGAAATCAATGTGACTCATGTAACAAGGCTTTATCATCCTTACCAACTATTTCATGTAATTTACAGAAAGGATGTAAGCAGTCCAAAGAATTAGTGAATTACAATGCTACAAAGGTCCATCTGAAATTGAATGCTTAACTTGAAGTAAAAAATAAAGAAACTAAAATCCAATTATAAGAAAAAAGGAGAGATGATTAAAAATGCATTAGTTGACTGACTAACCTGTTATGACCACATCCTCGAGATACTGGCCCTGAATTAGACTTCCATATCTAGCCCCTTTGTGTTCCCTTCCGTGTCCATAGGAAGGCAACGGAGGCATCAAAGGCCACTTACTCTCATCCTGATACACAAGACAAAAATATAAAACATTAACCATGTTAGTAAGTGTAGCTCCAATTCATAAGGTAAAACCATGGCATGCACTTAAAACAATCATTGCTGGATAATTAATATATAAAATGATAAGTATTTAATCTAATGAAATCCTAGTGCGTCAAAGTCAAAGTTGTCCACTATTGCACCATTTGCTTTTTATGGAAGCTGAATCATAAGCAAAATAACATTGCTACTCAACAATACCAATGGAATCTCTTTCTGTACTTTTCAAACTTTCAATGTATACATGAACAGTGCATCCACCTTCATTCCAAAATTCTTTTACTACAACTGCAATCTACAATTTGTACCAAGGAAAGGTTATCATAAAGGTCTAAAAGTCAATCATTCAACAGAGCATCTATCTTCAATTCAGATTATTTTAACTTTTATTCAATTCAGCATACATCAATAATAACTGAACAAAGTAATCCTAGAACACTATATAAAAGCAAAAAAAGGTATAAATACTGAAAACCTAAATACCACTGCCTGATATACATTTATATGAGTTACCATTAGAAAATGAGTCTAAGATCAGCATTTCTCCCCTTGCCATATACTTTTGGACTCTTAGAGGTGTATATTATACCCAACACTGAATAAGTGTACTAATGCTCAGAAAACCATGCCACCCAGTATTAGACTCACCAAGATGTAGATCATTACAACACTTGTGACTGGCGACCTATTCAATTATACTGGATTACTGGCACATACTTCTTACCTATGATGACTTATTGAGTTATTTCTTTAGATAGGCGGTGAGCCAAAACATAACACATGCTGTTTTATTCAAGGACAGGCTTGCGGTGGTGCAAGTCTTCCTGCACAGGAACTAACAGTGTTCATCAAACAAAAACACATGTTTTGTAAATCACGAAACTGAAATTTTGAAACAACAATCATATGTGTCTTTGTCTACTCGAGACTAAATTATATCGATATATTACTACCAACCCCCAAAACTTTCATCTAAATACAACTTTATATGCAATATAACTTTTGTATAGGATAAAAACACACCCTGGACACATTTGCTGGCCTTCTAAGTCCACATGGACTTGCGTACCTCAACTAATCTAACAAGAACAAATAAAAAAAGTCAAACTTTCCGCAAATGTTACCATGACTTTGATAACGTACAACTAATGTCACATCTGATAAAACAAAAAAGAATAACAAAGAACACCAGTTATTTAAAAGGATAAATTGCTCCAAATGCAGATCCAAAGAATATAATTTGAAGCGAACGGAAACATTCCCAACTTTATAGAATCGCTCACCTCAACTGCAAGAATCGTCGCACCTTTCATGAGGAATAGGGTCATATGACTAGTGAGATTAAATGGCGCGGTAAGCCACAACCCCGGCTCCACATTCAACTGCCCGCCGCCTCTCTCCGCAATCACCCTCACCGCTTCTTCAAATGCCTTTGTGTTCAAGGTGACCCCATCTCCAACCCCTCCGAACTCTGACAAGTTGAATGCCGAGCGATAAGACCTCCAATCCTGTGTAAAGACGTTTCCCCCTTCCCCGCCATGCAACCACCTCAAGGAGACATTAGCAAATAGCATCCAGATCACAATCATCAAGGCAATGAAACCCGTAATATTCCACCAACTTCGCCGTCTGCTATTGCGGAAGTGGAATTTGGAGCCAAAAGTACGGCTTCCCGCCATGGACTCGATCAAAAAGCAACGATACAGAAAGGGGGATCGATTTGATGGTAGATTTCTCTAGGGCAGGCGATACTTCGATGAATGGAGAGGTCTATTTGAGGGCAATCGGTTCGGCATTAGCGAGAGAGAGGAGATTTGGGGGAACGTTTAGGGTTTTGATCGCTAGGGTTTCCTCCTACATACGGAAGAGCCGAAGAGCCGTTTAAAAAGCGCGGGAGCTGGGAGTGCAGTCGGAAAGGGTGGTTGCATTATATAGGTGGAAGGATGGCGAGAGGAAGATTCTGTGCATAACTGACTGCACGAAATAAATTGAGCTTTTATTTTAGAGATAATTTTGGTTGCAAAAAGTAAAAACAAAATAAAATAATATATGGAAACTACAATATTCTCATATATTCCCGTTACATTTCCACATTATCTCTCAATATTTAAATTATAAGAAAATTAAAAAAAAACATATATACAATATTTTAAAAAAATACAAAATGAAAATATTTCGACATGAAAATTCCAGATTTCTGCAATTAAGGTTTTGACATTCACTAATAATTAGCCAAAAAATTACTTGAACTTAAATTTTTTGCTTACTAATCTTTCTCATTTGACTGTCAAATATGGATAATATGCAACAAATATATGAAACGCTTTGAAGGCACATTTGATTGCAACAAAAGTCCTGCACCATAGATTGTAGAGGATCCACAACCTCATCAACACCAACAAAGACGGTTAGTATAAAGCACCTTGGGCGGCGCGTAGCAGTATATATCACCGTCCGTATTTGTGTCGCACAGAAATGAATGTGCGGGTCGTCAGATGGGAAATATAAGCTTCGCGGCTCAGGTCTGTTTAGTCGAACGCGCCGCCGAAGGTTTTGTTTCTATCATTCAAATAAATGGCCATCTCTTTTAGATATAAAAGTATTTAAGTTTAACTAAGCTTTTAAGTAATATTATAAACAACCGTGCTTCATAGATAGATTCTATGATCAAAGAGGTCATGAGTTTAATTTTAATCATAAATAATATTATGGAAAAAATTATTTGATGGTTTAGTTATTTGGCTCAACTACTCCACTCGATTGATGGCTCGATAACGCGATGACTTAGAGTAGATTCGTCCATAGTATTTGGTTCGGAACAATTATTCGATGATGCATATGATTTAGAGTCTAGACTAAATAAGTTATTATATTAACTAAAAATTTAAGTGCTTCTAGAGAGGATTAGCCGGCTTCCGTACTCATGAATATTAAAAAAAAAAACACATGGGGTTCTACTGAACAATAGGGGTGTAAACGAGCCGAGCCTGAGCGAGCCGACTCTAGCTCAGGCTCGGCTCAAAATTAATTTCGAGCCTCAAATTTAGGCTCAAGCTCGGCTCTATTCAACTCGAGCCGAGCTCGAGCCGAGCCAGACCGAG
Source organism: Typha angustifolia (assembly GCF_048772165.1). Taxonomy (NCBI): domain Eukaryota; kingdom Viridiplantae; phylum Streptophyta; class Magnoliopsida; order Poales; family Typhaceae; genus Typha; species Typha angustifolia. The sequence goes on from NC_133251.1 coordinate 1,443,574, forward strand.
CTCGGATCAAGCTTGAGCCGAGCCCGAGCTTTATTAGAGGAGGAGGCAAGGGTAGTGGTGAAATGGATGGTGGTGAAGAAGTCCGACGCTAGGATCTTCTTCAGCTTCTCCCTCAAAACTGCATCTCGAATCAATCAAACCAAAATACCAAATACTCTAAATCCACCATGACCAAAGAGATCAACAAATCACAAGTCCAAATAGCAGATCCTCCACGGAACCCTCAGCTCTCTTCTCCTCATATTTCGGTGGTGGCAACGACGACAGTGGTGGGGGGAGACCTCCTAGGGGCACAGCGAGGGGGAGGCGAAGCTTCTCGAGCTCGTCGATGAGGGCAGTGACGAAGGAGAAGACTACTTTCTACTCCCCTCCGGCGAGGCTCTCCTCCATCGGGATGATGCGCGGCTTGCCAATGGAGGACGAGGCGGCGACGACTGGATGAGGAGGACGAGGCGGCGACGGCTCGATGAGGAGGACGAGGCGGCGACGGCTTGAGGAGGAGGACGAGGCGGCGACCGATTAATGAGGAGGACGAGGCGGCGACCGAAGGAGAAGGACGAGGCGGCGATGGCTTGAGGAGGAAGACGATGAGGCGCAACTGAGTGAGGGTAAGATTTGGGAAATTTAAGCTGTGTGACTGTGAATACTAATTTTTTTATATAAATCGAGCATATCGAGCCGAGCCTGAGCGAGCCGACTCAAGCTCAGGCTCAGCTCGAAATTAATTTCGAGCCTCAAATTTAGGCTCAGGCTCGGCTCGGCTCGTTCAGACGAGCCGAGCCCGAGCCGAGCCCGAGCTTCTCGTTTATTTTGACAGCCCTACTGAACAGACTCGAACCGCGAAACTTTTATTTCCCATCTGACGACCCGCACATTCATTTCTGTGCGACACCAATACGGACGGTCGATCTTACTCCTCGCACCTTACTGCCGTGCGTATTAGTCGGTTTCCATAAGTAGCCTCCTCCTTCGTTTGGGTATTTCGTCGAGCAATCGGAGATCACTCCCCAGAGCTAAGAGACAATGATGGGATCCGTGGCTACTCGTCGCCTTCTCGTCCGCATCGTCGCCCCACGGCGTTTCCCATCGTTTCGCGTCCTCTCCACTGATGTCAATCCACTTCCTCCTCCGCCTCCGATTCCTTCCGAGGTGCCGCAACCAGGAGGGCAGGAGACGCCACCAAAGGCGTCTTCTTCTTCTTCTTCGAGGTCGGAGCAAGAGAGGGCAAGAAGTAGAGTTGGGGGAGACTACGAAGAAGAGCAGGCACGTGTGCTCCGTGCGGCCCTTCCCCATGTTGTAAGGGTCGATTCCGGATAAATTTTGGGAGTTTGTTTTTGGGAATTAAGTGGTTACATGAGAGGTTTTGTGTTAAAAATGGTAGGTGAGGTTGGGATGGAGTGAGTCGGCGATGATTGCTGGAGCGAGAGACGTGGGCGTGTCTCCATCGATCGTTGGGGCTTTTCCTCGTAAGGAAGCGGCGCTTGTGGAGGTCAACGTTTTCTCCTTTTCATATGCTCTACTGAACTCTGTTAGACGAATTAATTTTGTTAAACTGAAAAAGTGATGAAATCTTTAAAATTTTGTGTTAGATCATAGCCATCGAAGAAATTATAGAGTGGTTAAAATGTTGAGGTGGAAATGATGATAATTGTGGTTGTTATGTGAGAATTATAAAGGGAATCTCAGAGATGAAACTAGTATTTGGTAAAGGAGATATTTGGAGTGAGATGGTTTAATCATTTTCATGGAGCATTATTAGATGTATTGTATTACTCCATACTCTTAATATTACTGGAAAGGACTTGGAGGAGTTGAAAATGTGATGAACTGGGCTACTATTCTCATTCTGGTATGTGGTTATCAGTTTGACCAAGTTGAATAACTTACTTGGATTGTCCACATGTCCACTTTTATTTCCCTGTACCTGTTGCTATTCATCCTGTGGCATTTACTACATCAAGATGATAGAGGGGCTCAGCCATGAATGTATTCACTGAAGGTATTTGCTAGATTGGGCTGCATGTGCATGTCAACAGATTCTATGTGCCACATTAGATCATCAACTGTGTCTATTAGGTTGTGATTCTCTTCTAGAAATTAGTGGTCGGTGCACTTAAAAGTACAATTATGTTGATTTATTTCATCATGTAATTTAGAATATTTTCTTGTATTTGATGATGTTCCGTAATTTCCATTTGTATTCAGAAGTATTTTCCAAACTCTTCTGGTTTTCCAACTCCTTTGGAAATTAAGGTACTTTTGTAATTTCAGTGTCCCAGATTTTAATGAAGAGAAAATGGAGAAAGTGTTTAATATGTGTTGTGTAGTCATCACGTTCCCCTGAGGCCGAGGAGGATATTTTTATAGGATATCCGTATGAACAGTTGTTCTACTTGGTCAGGATGTGGAGAGGTTTTCTAGAGAAAGAGGTGTGTCGAGGTGAGGGTAGCTTTCTGCTTCGCTTGTCCGATTCCTCTCTGTTAGTGGAGGATCAATACTTAGGATAAGAGTGGCAGATCAAGGGATGGGTCTGTTTGCTGGAGATCAAAAGGAATTATTTGAACCAGACAGTAAGAAGGTTGAAGGAATTTCATTAAATAGGGGATGTGAAAGAATCCTTTCCTTTGTGGGCAAGGGAATCATGAACCTCATAAATGGAAAGGCGGGGTTGCTTAAAGTACATAGTGATATGTAAACACAGTAAGAAGAATTGGGCTTTCATCAAGTCGTGAAGTGCGCAAAGTTAAGGATGAGATTATAAATAAGGCATTTCCTACGCGCTGCATGGAAAGAATATGTTTCAACTCTTTATTTACATTAAAATTTAAAAACACAGCATCTGATGACTTAGTATGAACCTGTGAGGGTGCTTCTGAAATTTCTAATGTCTATCATGTTATTGTTTATGCTAACTTATTCTCTGACTAATTTGTTCATTCTCCTGTTAGTTTTTCATGGATGACTGCCTTCAAAGACTTATAGATCGCATTGATGCTGGAGAGGGAGAGAAATTAAAGAACTTAATACTTAGTGAGCGACTCTCAAATCTTATTCGTATGAGGTTGGAGATGCAAACACCTTATATATCCAAGTGGCCTCAGGCACTGAGCATCCAGGTGATACATTTTCTCCTTGTCTCTCATCTGACAACAAGATCTAGATGTAATCAGTTTTCATTAGCTCAACTTGCCACTTGACAGGCACAACCGATGAACTTCCCAACAAGTTTTAAGCAGCGAGCCATATTAGTGGATGAGATTTGGCATGCTGCTGGAGATACAGGATCAGATGTTGACTGGTATGTGAAAAGAACCTTACTTGGTGGTATATACTCAACATCTGAGGTGTACATGGTGACTGATAATTCTCCAGGTTTGTTCTCTTTTCCCTTGCTTTACTAGCCTGCCCTCTGATATTTGTGTTATGACTTCAATCTTTTTCCTTTTTTGACTCTTTTCGTGCTTACCTCATCACATTAATCTCTGTCTAACTCAGATATATCTGTTAGATGGCCATGACAGCTGTAATTTCTATGGTGCATTGTGTTTTTTTCACTTGGCTTTATTTCTTTACTCTTATTTTCACTCTCTTCCTAGATTGGTCATGCTTTTATGGAAATGCACGAAAAAAAGTTCTCTTCATATCTTCCACTGTGTGGGCTTTTATATATCAGTAAAAATGTGTTGTATTGACAGAGTTCCGTGATACGTGGGTATTTGTGGACCACCGTGTCAAAGATGCCATTGATCTCCAGAAAACTGTTCAGGAGGTATCAATTTGTACATGTTGCCAAGCAATCCTGCTCTATTCTCTTTACTCTTGTTTTCAACACTTCCTAGCACATTGCGTAGTTACTAATTTGTGATTCCTCTGTAGGCTGGATATCTAGCCGAGGCAGTTGGAGTGGGAATGGGTAGCTCTATGCAGGGATTCCTGAAGAGAGTCTTTCAAGGATGAACACAATTAGAGGACACGTGGTACTGCTCTAGTATTTCTTCAGTTTGTCTCTTCGGATATTTCATTGATGTAACTCATTGTAAAAGGTCAATAAGTGTGTTTAGATATTTCGATAGAATTTTGATGGCAATATAGAAAGCAACTTCGTATTTGTTATCAGAGGCCAAACCATTGGTAGTATGCTTGCAGTTGTGCCACTGTAATCCTTGCAGAATTGGTATCCATGCTATCTTCTGATGGCTGAGTTTGGTGAGTAACAAATATATTGATTGCTTCGCAAGAGAAGTGGTTGTCATTAGTGCTAGAAGTAATTTAGACATCACTTGCTCCACAACTGGTACAGGGTGAAGATATACGATCAGCAAATATGTTCCACTAGTTTTCGAGAAAATTTGCATTGCTGAAATGTCAAAATTAGCAGCTCAGAAATCTAAATTTGTTTGGTTTCTCTTCACTTTGTACAGAACTTTGCAAAAGGTTTTATTGCATCTGAAAACAACTGGATTGCCACTGGATGTTTCTTGATGAAGCAGCCTTACTCCTGCATCTTATAGAACATAAATACTGATGAAGTTCGTGTCAAATGGAAGAGGCTTGGTAGCTAGGAAATCAGCAGAAAATTGTCTGCATCACTAATTGCAGAAATTTCCTGCATTACTAATAATTTTGGACATTTTGGACATTTGTGCTTATTATCCCTCCTTATTTGGCCCTTTTATGCACTAACAGTACATAATAAATCTTGGATAACTTTGATTTATGGAGGAATATTCCATGGAGAGTGCTTTATGTTCTGTGATATAAATCTACCTAAACTATGTTGATGGCCTATATATGGGTTAGATGACCGGACTAATCCTTCTGTAAATTTCTTAATCAAAGTAATTTGATTGAAATTTCTGTATAATTCCTTAATATATATCAAAGGACAAAACGAATTACTAGATGCTCACTCTTTGTACTGGTATTTCTTCTTGTGACAAGTCAGGAAACCTTACATATTCCTTGTCAAATATCAAGCAATTATCCATGAACAACTGTGACTTGATATAGAATTATGCTATAGGAAAACATTTGCCTTCATCTCGGTGCTCTGTTTTGCCAACCTTTTTCTACTCTCTCTTGTCTTCCTCATTATCGCCATCATTATGCACAGTTGCATCAGTCCTCAGAACAATCTTTGCATCTGGCGACATAGAATACCTCCAGTTGTCTTTATAGGCAAGTGGTCCAGGTTTTATAAGCGGATGAGAATCCTCTTGATCAAAGTCCTCACTCTCGTCACCAGAGTAGGCAAACCTGGTTGCAAAAACTTATAAATTTTCGTTAACTTGTATACACACTACTCAATCCAAAGCATGCTTCGATTTGCAGCGCGGTATGTTTTTGTTGTCATCTCTTGAAGAGAGTTGTATATCAAGGAAAATGCTTAGGTGATCTGAGGTAGTAAATGCAGTTGCTAGGATAGCAATGAGACTCTATAAGGTAGCAGTTTTAATACTAGAGTACTAGTCTTCTAAGTGTCTTACCTCATTGAGTTCTGAGATGGTGACCACAAAATACAGATGACACAAAGAACTGCAAAGGAGAGGAGTTGCCACAAGGCATGAATGGCCCAGGCGGTCTGCCAGCGTTGGCTATATACATCAGTTGACTTGAAATATATCTGCATGAAAACATTCACTCCATTAATTCCATCTGAACACAAGTAATGAAAGGAGAAACCTTGATGATCACAACTTATTGAACAGGATAAACCAGAAGTATAAGCAAGTGATTATTTTCTGTTCGTAGGTCGTTAGTAATTAAAGAATTTACATAAATTTTTGTTGAGAATTCGAAGAATGTAGACAGGCACTGTGAGGCTTGATGAAGGAAATGATGGAATTCATGGCATAGTTTGAAGTGAATTCTTGAAAGTATTTCAGTAACAGAGATTTCAGCTGTTAGGTAAGAGACAAAGTTGTCAAGTAAAAGGACATAGGAAACAATTAAAAGCAAGCAAAGAACAACCATAAAAATCATGTGAATTCACTAAGGAAGCTTCATATCTCACCTCAAATCCAATCCAACCGACGGATATGATAACCACTACGATCAATGCATTTGTGAATTTTCTGTATATTTCTAACTTGGCTGTCATTTTTCTCACCTGTTAGAGATAAAGAAAGATGAGCCCAACATACAGTTTTCAGTGAATTTAATTTATTATTGTCTCTTTGTCACTGGCAATATGTGAATATTAGTGCAAAGAAGGGAGTAGTATCTACCTCGAGTTTGTTCAAAGTTCTTGCAAGTGAAGTGAATATCCAAATTATGAAGAACGCGTCCAAGAGTGCCACGGGAATAACAAAGAACAGTTTTGCCTTTCCTGATTGATCACTTACAATGCTGACATTCTCAACCACCTCTAGAACTTCAGATGCCAGAAAGAAGGTTCCTCCAAGAAGAACAACCTTAGAAGTTAGCCCACCAAGTGTAGGCTTCACAACACCAAATCCCATAGACACAAGAAGGATTAGAACACGCGAAACTGTTCTTTTAACTGTGCCAAATGTAGCTGCCCAGAAAGTAGTCCCGACCGGTCTGATGCCGGTTTCGTTGAATTCAGCAAAATCGAAGTACCATAATGTCGTTTCCAACATTCCAAGTGCGATGACTAGCGTTATACAGTTCTGAAGTGGCATCACCTCTCTCCAAAATCTAGCATACTGGTAGAACCAGAATACTCCTAGGATGACAAAGGTAAGAGACATGAAACCATAGAACTTCATCAGAGGGGCCATCCTTCCTGGTAGATAGCCATTTGGATTCTTCCATATAGTCTTTCCTTCTATCAGAAGTCCATCAAGTGCTTGATCACAGTAAATGAAGTAGAGGTTGTACATTCCAGTTTGTTTGATTTGGATGGTTTTTGATGGTAGAGTTGCCTCAACATCATCTCCTTTGAAGGTGGCCGCATATACTCGAGGCCAACTCAGGGTGCGGTTCGAACGGCGATAAATCACCGTCCCTTTTTGACAAGCACCTATTTTTGCCAAGTCAGATGTGCAGCAGATCTCTCTTAGGCCACCGTACGGTGAGCCGCCTATCGTCTCGCGATCTTCCAGCTCGAAGATGATGACTGTAACTGTTGCAGTGCTGTTTTCCTTCTTCGATATGGCTGCAGCTTCCTTTGCCCTCTTGAAAGTGATCTTCTCAAAACTGATTTCATTCAGAAAAAGTAATACACGAAATGAATATATGAACTGGTGTGTGTAAATCAACTGCATTGATCTCTTTCAGGTTCATTATTCAAAATAAAATAGAGAACATCGCCTGATGTCAATGCAGAGTAATCAACAAGCAGTCACATGAATAGGAACAATAAATCAATAACAGAGTAATATTATCTTCCATAATACAAACGAAGAATCAAATATAATTCTCTAAGAACAACTGAAAGTCTGAAACAATCATCTTCTCCACGAGCTAGAAAGAAAGCTTTACTAGGAAAAACAACTACCCATTTCATATTTGCCATTGACCAACAATTCTAGATAATAAAAAGCTATGAAAGGAAGAGGCATCCATCAATACCGAATAAAGGAGTCATCACTGGCATAGAGGCCTTCACTGCCACCATGAAGGATAAAAGCATTGCTTGTGCCCACAAACTTCTCTCCTTTATAGTCATGTACCGAAGCCTTGACACCTAAGAGGCCAAAGAAGACAACCACCACGAAAGAGAGAAGCTTCATGGAGGAAGACTCGTCTCTCTTTCTTGAAACGGAGAGCTGGATCTATCTTGAGAACTTAGAGGACGAAGACGAAGACGACGGAGACTTTTTTCTGTAGCTTAGATTTGGAGATTGGTCATGAGGGGTTTTGACTAAGATTTGTCTAAGATTTTTTTTTTTTTTTTTTTAAGCATGTAAATACGTGCAACCGTGGGCGAACGATCTAATACGTCGGAATTAAGGAAGGGGGGACGTGGGAAGGCGTGACGTGGACTTCTGCAAGTGGCGTCACACTACTCCCAAAACTCTCACGACGACTTAACCCAGAAAAGAAATAAATAAATTAAATTAAAAAAGAAGAAGCAATTTGTAGGTGAATTTGCAGTTTAGACCCTCAACTTTTACTATTTCCTAATCGCATGATCTTTTCTGAAAGGGCGGAATTGTTTCGGAATTTTTTTTTTTAAAAAAAAAAACCATCGGAAAGAAAGCCCAAGCAATCGGCTCATTACACTCTAAAAATTGGGAAAAAGACCGCGCCATCTAATTCCTTGGATCGTCGTCGTCTAGGGTTCGAGATTGGGATTGGATCCGATGGAGAAGAGAAGACGGGTCGCGGTGGTGGTTCTCGGCGACATCGGCCGCAGCCCTCGGATGCAGTACCACGCGCTTTCTCTTGCCCAACAGGTACGGAAAAGGATTTGTAAGTCTCGTTCAAACACTATAATTCGATCCGAAACCGATGTTTCCAGTGCTCTTTCTTGCGGTATATGGATTACTCTATTTACAATGTTTTCAGTAAGTTGTTTTAGATATTGTTCGAGGATCTTCTGACTATATCCATTATCTGACTTGACAACTTAGGCATGAGTAATTGAATTGAGTGGAGCTGTATATTGGATCGAGAAGGTTTCTTTTTCAATGTTTGAAACGGATTTGTGCATTATATGCCTCAAGAGTTAAAGAATTCCTTCTATATATGTAGCCGAGGCAATGTCAGCAAGGGAAGGGCTTGTGGATAAAATAATTGCTAACAAAATTTCAGTACGAAGCGAGCCTTGATATTTTGATGGGCCAGAAAGAGTTGAAGGATCAAAAGAAATGACGAGCTTTTTTTTTATAGGGAAAGAGCTATTTTTGTCTATATAAGGCAAAAAGAAGTGAAAGAATTTAACGAGACTGTCTTCACACATTATAAGTGTTGTTTATAGTATCAATAAAGTAGTACAATATCACTTGTTAGTTGTTCTTGTTTCCTTATCAGATGGATTCAATTCTGTGTATTAGTTATAGTAGATTTGGATCTTTAACATTGCTACATTGTGACGAGTGCCTAATATTTTCTTTTCCTTGTATGTCTAATAGTCTTTCTATTAGCCAATCCTCATAAAGTTTTGGAAGTTGTCTTTCTCACTGAACCCCTCTTATTTTTGTAGGCCAACTTAGAGGTGGATATCGTTGCAAATGGAGGTACTATATTTTGCAAAACACGCCTTACATATCAATGTTCACATTGTTATTCTGGTTTCTAGTTAGTCTGGAAAATTGCATGCCCTATATCATGCTAGGAAACTGAGATCTGCTTGTTATGTACTTAGTAAACTAGAGATAGCTCAGTGAAATTTCTTACAAGTAAGCCCCTAATTGCGTGTTGTACATCTTGCTAGCATTGATGAGAGCCTTGTGCATGAGGATGTCCTCTCTTCCTGTTCTTTAACATGTTGATTCGAGGATCTGTTTTATTTGCTGTTGAATTCACGAGGTGATGACACACTTGGGTAGTAGTCTAGTAGAGTTGTCGTACCAATATAGTTTAATGATGTGATACCACTTGTTTTTTATAAGCTAGTGATTTTCTTTTCTTGAGAAATGGACTTTGGATCAGTTAATTTCTTAAATGTTGGATATAGAAAGAAATTTTATTTAGTTGTTTTACCAAATAAATGTTTGGTGGCCTTGTTTGTCAATTGATTTAACATTATTGTCTGCTATAGTAATGTTGAATGTATGAACAGGTACGGAGCCTCATATTGCAATAAAGGAGAACCCATCTATTCATCTTCACAAAATGGTAAAGTCATATTTAGAATTCTTTCCATATTATACTCCTTATGTCACATCCTTTGCTATTAAACTCGTGAAACACATGCTTTTCAGAAGCCAGTGAATCTTGCGGGAGTATCAAAGATATCAAGTGCATTGGCTCTTGTACTTAAAGCTGCAATCCAATTTGTTATATTGGTTCAATTTCTCTGTTTCAAGATTCCTCATCCAGATATTATTATTGTGCAGGTTAGTCTAATCTTAATGCATTATTTCTATGCATTTTTCTCATAAAGTAGTTCTTTTGTAGTATAATAACAAGATATAAGCCTTTGGGTCCTCTCATCATGCATGAAAACTCTTTTATCCATGTCAGGTAGTTAATAATTCTATATCTTGCTCTTTTAGTTCATTGGCAGTTGAAGTTCACAGTATCTGATTTGGTGCATGTAATATCTAATTCTGGTGTGAGTATGAGTTATCTAAATGAAAACTTCTCACTGGTCTTCTTTTAGAGAAAAGATGTGATTCTTTTTCCCATTTAGCATTCTAGATTAATTATTTACAAAATTAAAAGGTTCCGTATCCATTGGAGGTTAGAGCACCTCTGTAGTAGCAGCGTCCTGTTATATGTATGGATAATGATACATAGTGACAACTTCTTGGAAGTGACGTGCTGATTCTCATGATTTTGACAGCCATACCTGTGTTTTGGATATATCTCAAAAGTATTTCTGGCTCTTGTTAGTTCCTTAGTTCAATCCATTTTGTTCACTTAATCTCCCTTGATTATATTGAAAGAATTAAATAGTAGTTCAAATGCAGGAATTTGCATAAAGGTTTCCATTTGTAGTAACTGTCTTCCTGGGCCTGTATGACGTTCAGACAAGTGATTTTACTAACACTGATCTCCATGCCCATGTAGTTTGGCAGTTTTGACCAAGGTCAATAATTACTGAATGGTAATGTGGTGGGGGGACTTGTCTCTTGCTCATTTTACTTCTCACCTTGGGGGGGCTCCTTGGCCATCTGCATATTGCAGCCACCTATTGAAATTATGAGTTTTGATTGTTAGTGCTTACTTTATAAGTAAAAAGTATGGCTTTGCCATGTTCCAAACTTATCAATTGGGTAAAATTTTAGGGTTAATTTCATTTGGACCCTCTAAATTATCACCGTTTTTCACATTCTACTTGAACTTTTTTTTATTTACAAAGACCTCCTGAGCTAATAAGATTCTTAGTTCAACGACTCCATTTTGTTAAGACTTTTCTTAGCTCAAAAGGTTTATGTGGATAAAAAAAAATTTAAGGGGATATGTGGAAAGAAGTGATAATATATAGGGTTTAAGTAGCATTATCTCAAAATTTTATTTTGTAGATGGTGGTATGTAGTGATATAATCCTTTCTGAATTCTCACTTCCCAATTGTGGAAGCAAATGTTCTTCGGAGAATGGATGGTGGGTTATAGGGGCCTGAAGTTATAAAGTTTCTTCTTGGGGAACTTAGAAGTTATAAGTTTAGAACTGCCTAGTAGATAAATGATAGCATTGGTTGCAAGAGCAAAGTGCCATTGCTGTAGGATACTTTGAACATGCAACGGGCTAACATATGTCAGTATGTATTGTCTTTTGCTGTTTAAATTTTCTATGATCAAATGTATTTTAGGTATTCAGAGAATTCCCATTTTGAAGGGGAGGTAGAATTGATCCAGAACTATTTTAAGCTATACCAATTGAGAGGGTATGGTTTATCTGTAAGGAAAAAATAATGTGCTTTTTAGTAGGCATCATCGAGTAAGCAGCTAGATCAACTCTCTTGTCATGATCATTAAAAACCTGGTTACTTGAAAAGTGAAAATAAAACTCCATGTCCATGTCACCGAAGAGTCAGAGTATGATATAGTAGATTCCTATGTTTTTCTTTTTTTGCTTTGACTGGCTATACTGTATATGATTATTCCAGATGTCAGGAGTGATTTGCATACATCTAACCTTTTGATGACTGTATATTTTATTTATGTTCAGGTGAAATTACCTTCCCAGCATCTTCGAGAATCTTGATGTTCTACTATTTTTGTATCTTCAGAATCCACCATCTGTTCCCACATTGGCTGCAGTAAAACTTTCTAGCTGGCTAAGAAGTTCTAAATTTATCATTGACTGGCACAATTTTGGATACACACTGCTTGCATTGTCCCATGGGAGAGGCCATATAATAGTTAAAATATATCTTTGGTAATATGGATCTAATTTACTCTCTGAAGATATTTATTCTTGTAATTTAGGCTATTTAGCAATTCTAACCAGATAAGATCTTTATGCATTTGCACTTTGTAGGTTTGAAAAGTATTTTGGGAGGACGGCGAACGGGTCCTTTTGTGTTACAAAGGCAATGCAACATGAACTTGCTCAAAATTGGGGTATCAAGTAAGATTAAGTTTTGGTGATCTGTACTATTCATGCATGGAAATTCCTAATGTTTGTAGTAGAAGTCAAACTGAAACCCATTGGACATTGGTACATTGATAGGGCAACAGTTCTTTATGATCAGCCTCCTGAGTTCTTTCATCCTGCTTCACTCAGGGAGAAGCATGAGGTGAATCATTGTTTTCTTTCTCTGCAGCTTCTCTTATTTATTATTTCACAGCATGACCTTCCGACATGTCATAGTTGTTTGGTAGGTTGGAGAATAATATCTGTCACCCTGATGGCATTCATGACTGCATCAGTACCGGTAATATTGTAATTTCAGTAAACTACTATCTTTTTTTAGCCGTACTAGATATTAGCATGTCATCATTCTTCTAAGTGGCTTTTTTTATGCTTGCTACAGTGCATAAGGTTGAAGAGAATCAAGCTTCCTGTTATCAAATTGATCATTTGAGCAGCACATTGTTTAGCACGATGACAGACAATGATATATTCTTGAAACCAAACAGGCCTGCCCTTGTTGTGAGCAGCACAAGTTGGTAAGCTATATCCGATTCAGATTTAATAGTTAAGTTGTATGGGCATGGCACGATACAATTACAATAAAATGGAAAATCCTGATTACTATGGCCTGCCTTTAATAATATTCTTTTTAGATATATGGGCATTTTGACCCCCATCAGATTGAACCTAGGCTGCTCTTGCAAAAACATAGAAAATCTCTTCATATTCAGTAACCTGTCGTGCTGTTTTCCCAAACCCTTAAGATAGTAAGTTATTGTGTAAGATGATAATTATTTGTGGTGTCTGTAAATTGGACTCTTAGCTTGCACATTCCTTGGTCTATTTCAGGACTCCAGATGAAGATTTCAGTATACTTCTAGAAGCTGCTGTCATGTACGATAGGCGTGTTGCTGCAGCCTTAAATGAGGATGATTCTATCGAGGAGGAAAAGCTCTGGATGGATATCAATGATGGGAAGCAATATCTGTACCCAAGGTTGTTGTTCATTATTACTGGTATGACTACTGTTGCTTTAGAGTATGGGTATTTGACTAACATAGAATAATATCATTTATTAATCAAATTTTGATCTCATATTAACTTGTTAAGGTAAAGGGCCTGAAAGGAGAAAATATGAAGAACATATAAAAAGGTTGAATTTGCGACGTGTAGCCTTCCGAACAATGTGGCTCACAGCAGAGGATTATCCAGTATTACTTGGTAGGCCTGCACTTTTTACTTTGGCAATAGGTAAACATCTTTCTAGTTGCATATCTTAAATCCTTAAATATTGAAACTACTTCAGGGTCAGCAGATTTAGGTGTATCCTTGCACACATCCTCATCTGGCCTGGACCTTCCCATGAAGGTAGCTCATTTGTGAATCCTTTTTAACCCCTATCAAGTACACTGGGTATAATTCAAATTGCTTTTCCCATGGAAAACTGATCAAGAGACTTCTTACAGGTTGTTGATATGTTTGGATGTGGGTTGCCAGTTTGTGCTGTTTCTTTCTCCTGGTAAGTCATTTCTTGAGTTTCTCTCTTTGGTGTTGGTATTCATTTTTCTATTTAGAAAAAAAAAATCAATTTGATATTCTATTCATGTCCTGTTAGCATCAAGGAGCTCGTGAAAGTTGAGAAAAATGGACTCCTTTTCTCCTCATCATCTGAGCTTGCTGATGAACTTCTGGTAAGAATTATAGCTAGTTATATATTTCATATTCTTCTGTCATTGAAAAGAAAAATATTGACATCGATGATGGTAAGCTGATTGCCATGTTGACCTTGTATTCTCTAGTTAGTACCTTCACAGTTTCAAACCTAATTTCTTTCATTGCTGAAATGTTGAGAAGTACAATTTATTTAGTTCATTACATTTTTTTCTTTTTGTTATTTACTGGCGAATTCAATGCAGATGCTTTTCAAAGGGTTTCCTGAAGATTGTCTGGCATTGAAATCTTTAAGGGATGGTGCATTGGCTACAGGGTCCTCTTCAAGATGGTCTACCGAGTGGGAATCACATGCATTGCCACTTATAAACCAGGCAAATTTTCTGAATTGTTGTTTTTTACTGTGATGCTACCTAAAATCCATGGCTGTACAAATTTTATAGATATTATCTTATGGGTGGTGTTGAAACTGCATGGAGGGTGTGGCTATATGTTATATAGTGGTGTCTTATGCAAAAATGCTCTTGAATGATTATGCGAACTGGAGTAGTTAATGGCATCTTAAACATTGTTTCCATCTTGTTTTCCTGAAAAGGTCTTCTTTGATTCTTTGCATCTTTCCTAGTTGCTTCTGTCACTTAAGGTGCTCTAAATCATTTTCTCTAATGATTCCCGTTACACTTCTTGCAATGCTACAAATGATCTGCACACTAATTTCTATATGCATGTTTTCTCATATTCAAGGGCTTGGATTAAATGCAGGTTATTGAAGGGAAGCATAGAGACTGATGATGATCGAGAACAACAATCTGGAGAACTGATACATCATACGAGGGAGAACCGGACCTAAGTTACACGGGAGTCCACATGGTGAGGAGATATAGTAATTGTAGTCAATGCTGATTGACTAATAAATAACACCTCGAAGGGTCTCGTGAGTTCAAGACTGCAAGCCCGTTCATATGCACAAATAACCACTAGACTCTGATTATAACTTTTGGTGATGTTTGATTAGCTGGGGCTGGACGTACTAACAGGGTTGATGGTGCCACACTGGGATAATGTGACGTTGGATTATCTTAATCATTAGTATGGTTCACGTTTTATCCGATCATTTCAGTGCGACGTTAAAAGTAGCCTACTTTTTTGTTTTTCCTTTTAATCTGCATGAGTTGATTTATGAATGCTGATATGGTGAACGATCCTTAGCCAGAGAAACCAGGAGCTAATCTCTGATTAGAGAAATTTCTAGTGTAGGCCTGGATATCAAATGGAACATGGAAGGCAATTACTTTGTTGGATTATCATATTTGCTTTCGCCATGGTAGAACATTATGGTCAGGGACAACATTACGGAGGACATTATGTAGGGCCCCAAATATATTCGTTCATATTTAGACCAACTAATCATGACTGGTGGCAGCATTCTCAAATTTCTAAAAGAAATGGAGTTTATGAAATCTTGTTATCATTGTGAAGATTCTCTCCACGTAGGTAGTGGAGCCAGAAGATGTCCTTCAGAAGAAATGTACTGAAGATTTTGTTGAGAAATTTATGGGAAGTTTTTATCTTTTTTAAATATAGAACAAACGAGTGTAAATGTAGTTTGGTGGTTTAATCAAATTAAATTATTTCTCCAAAAAAGAAAAAAAGAGTCAATAGAATCTTGCCCGTTTATTCACTCTTGCCAGTAATAAAGCTCCGTCTTAGATTATCATCATCAACTTGATTGAATAAAGGCGTATATACCTAGGAAAAGGTTAAAAGACGTAATAAGAGGGATGCCATCATATCTTTGTTATGACACACTGTAAGCTTGGGAGAAAAGGAATCAACTGTCACCTCTTTGCAGAGTACAGTAGGATATACAACAACTGAAACTTATTCCACTGATAATATTTCTCAAAAAATGACTAATTTCACTGGGCAACCCTTAGGATGAATCTAAAGAGGCCTTTTTTTAAGTTAATAGCTATGAAGGGACATTTAAGCAGATGCATGGTCTTTCGTTGAATTTGGCCGAGTTCTTGATCAACCAGCTTACAAGGTCCCCATTCAAGGGACATCGGCATTTGCCAAAGGTGTACAATTTTGCTTCATGTACACTCCTCCTCCTATTCCTCCTCCTCCTCCTCCTCCTCCTCCTCCTTCCAAATGGCACAAGCCCACAAAAAGTGTAAAACTTGGGCGGCAGCTTCTCAAATCTCACCCAAGTTTTTTACTGGCATTCCACCTGATGCTCAACTTGCATTACCTATTTAGGCAAGGAGGGATGCATCTAAATTCTCAACCCGGAGTAGTCCTTTTAAGTGGCACATAAGCAACTCCTTGTAAATGGTGAATCCTTTGTTTCATGAAGACTGGAATCAACAAGAATCTCTAATCCCTATATATATATTAGTAAATTTATTCTCACCTAATTTGATATAGGAGATTACTTTTTCGAAAACAAATATTTTCCAGAAGATCTCTATAAACATTCAAAGCTCAAATAGTTGAAGACACATCATCTTCCAACGGCGGCGTCGAGCCTTCTCATAAATGCACGTGCAATCGACTGCAGGGGCGAGGTCCTTTATGCTGCGAATGCGCAAAGGCTATATTTGTCTTGGTGAACATCTTGGATAGCTGATGCATTCTATATGCTATGCAACCATTGCTGTGCTTTTCCTTCCAATATAATGGTCTGAGCTCCTTGAGGGATTTAATGAAGGAAAAAGAAAAAGAAAAAGAAAAAGAAACGCATGAACTATAAGTGCTCTTTTACCTGCAAAGTATGCCACATATTAATTTTAGCATTTTTATCATGAGTTGAAAGAATAATCAAATCTGAAGAAGGGGGAGTTCTGTCTAGATTCTCACCGATAATGTCTTAGATCCAGTGTTGCTTATATTTCTAGAACAATATCTGGATATAAAGGAAGAAGAAGAAGAAGAAGAAGAAGAAGAAGAAGAAAAAGAAAAGAATCCATCAGTATATTAAAGCATGTGTGGTGTTATTGTTAGTATTAAAGTGAAGAATAGCTCACACTCTGAATCAGTCTTGACCCATCTATAAGACCCATCTCCTTTGTCGTCCTTTTCATCTTCCAGAGCTCTTTCTATAGGTTTGTTTTCTAAATACTTCTTTGTCGACGTCGAAGGCGAGCTTTGATGGAAGAATTTCTTGTGAAGTAGTGTCCTCATAATCTTTCATTCAGCAACATGACGAAATGAGCAATGTGGGCGATCACAATTGCGTAAAAAGATCAAAATGAAGATGGTCACATGAAATCATACCTTCTCCATCGTTGACTCTGTTGGATCCTTCAAGGTCGGAGACGGTGCGAAGCCACCGCTACACACAAACATCTTCTTGAGGAGAAACTTGAGAGATTTCTGCTTGATTGCACCCCTGTTACTGGCTATCAGATCTCTTGCCTTGCATAATATGATCTTTGTGTTGGGCGAGAATTCGCCGCCATTATCATCGGTATCCACATCGCCGGAGCATTTGGGCCCTGCGGTCCTATCAACCTCCAAGCTGGATGGACAGTTGAGAAATCTATCCAGTGGTAGACTAGCTTTCTCTTCACCTCCTCCTGTCTCTGATTTATGAGAGCTAGACTTGGACTTGCGTCTTAAAAGCTTTGTCAGCTCTTCTTGTAACTTTCTGACTTCTTCTAACGTAAAATCCGGTAAATCTTCTGAAGACTCGTGTCTCTGTGGCTCTTCCTTCAAGTTTTTGTTACCAAATGTTCCAATGGACAACAAAGGATGGGGCAAATTGTTGAGCTCTTCTTTGCCAACATCTGGGATGGGAACACCTAAAAGAACAAGTGCCAGGGATTAGAATCCCATTCTTATGCAAATTAACGTTACAACCGGAAATCCAGTAGATGAGATGAGGAAAGAAATTAAGTTGGCAAAAGAACAACAGATGAATAAACTACAAAGCTATCTTATTGAGAAAGTGATCAATCAGAACATGGAGAATTGGATCACACTGATCATATTATCAGAAACAACTAACTACTCAGAGCGAATAACTTACGACCACTTGAGCTCGAACCGAAGTCAGATCTTTTCTTCTCTTGTCCTCCATTGAACTTATTTTGCATCCAATTCAGGATCTACACTCACAAAAAGAAAAAGAAAAAGGTTGGGCATCAGATGGTGATGGTATGAGAATTGACATCTCTGTCATTGCCAATAGCAAAGCTTAAGCTAGTGAGCAGTCCTTACTCTCATATCTCCTACTAATCTTGAGACCTTTTATGAGAGAGAATAGAGAGAGAGATTATTGAGTGGCTTTCATCATCCTCTTTGCCAAGGGTGCAAGAAAAGTAGCTACCAGAATTCCAGGGAAAGGAAGAACACGAGAAACTTTAGCAAATGCATCTCCAAAGCTCTGACCATATCCAGACTTTTCTTTGGAGTGACCACCAAAATAGACCCCACTGTTAAGAGGTATGAGTGAAAAGGGACTGTGAACTAAAAAGAATGAAAGCAAGTTAGCTCTTGAGAGCTAGCTCCTTGTTAAATAGATAGATAGGGATAAGTGCTACAGAAACCCATGGCTAAGCTCTACTACGCCAATGGTACTTCTTATGGCCCAAGTTCCAAAAATACTGCCTTTTACCTCGCGTAAATAAAGAGCTTTTTATTGCTCTTAATTTCTTGAACAATTCATTTTGGAGGTTATCATGAATTATTTTAGGAGCTGTATGCTTGTAAGCTTTAGATTAAATCAAGTGAAATATGCTAGGTGATCGCTTATATTAGACGCTTAATCCAATATCAAATCATTTAAAACAAATTAGAGATCAGATGATTCGATACAGCTATAATATTACTTATCAATTAAACTAATGAGAAAAAAAAAAAAAACCAATCAGTCAATAAAAATAATAATCAAGACTGGGATATTAAGCTTCCCAATTTCCTTCTTTGGAAAGAATCTCATGTGTTGGTGGTCCTTAAGTATCTGGATCTGATGCATATTCCCCAAAAATGGTGGTCCTTAAGTATCTGTATCTGGATCTGATGCATATTCCCCAAAAATGGTAGATTTGAGAGTTGACTTGGTTGTCATCATTGCTGACATGCTCCTCTACAAACTAATACTTGTGCTAATTAATTACTAAAAAGATTATAATAAAAAGAATAGAAAGCAGAGAAGAGACTCTACTTAGTAGTTAACACAAAGTGATCGCTTGCATGCAATCCCTATGGTTATGGTTGGAGTATATATATATATATATATATATATATATATATATATATATATATTTCTTTTAGCGATCGGCGAGAACGAATCACACATAGAGTACGTGTACGTGAACATTTTGGATGGTTGATATTAGAGTATGCATAACAGATAGTATTAGGATAGAGGTGCGGTGAATGCCAACATTAACAAAGTAATTAGGTGCACTGCATATGAGCTTTCCTTCAATCCGAGTTTTAACTTTTTCTTCTTTCTTATTCCATTGGCAATGGTAGAAGGTTTTTCTAAAGCATGGCATGGCATTCACACGTGGCTCCCAAGAGTCATGCCGTTGATTGGCGTGGCAATACGTGGCACCCATGTAAACGTACTTTGGGATCACGTGCCAATGCAGCTCGTCCGCGTCCTTGTCACACTCGTCCCAAGTTGGCATGCGTGGCAGCCTCTGCCTCGCCAAGCTGAGATTAATTTAATTGAAGGTAGCTCCACAATTGTAACACCATCGGAAGAACATTATTTGCTCTTTGGATTTAATGTTAAAATTTAATTGGAATATTTATTACTAGTCTAGCCGGCTTCTCTGATTAGTTAGTTAAAAGACGGACGTATTTCAGGAAACGAAAAGATGGACGATGAGTATGCCTAGACCTAGTAATGCGTGCGTGTGTTCGTCTATGAACACCATGGACCACTCCCAATATCTAAGGCTTTCATGTTGCTAGGATCTTCATATTGGATATACAAACAATCAGAGTATAAACATTGATGAATATGCACCGATCAGAGTTGCAAAATTGATGAAATATAACTTAGAGTTACAAAAAGTTAAAACTTTAAAACTTTAAATATAATACAAGCTATTAATAAACAATTGATGAAAGTAGTCAGGATGTGATAGTAGCCTACCATCTACTTGCTCCTCTTCCCTTTTATTATAATAAATATTCGATCCATATTTAGATGGATATTTTTAGTCTAAATATAAATTTAAATCAATATCCTAACTAAATGAATAGAAATAATTTTTAAACAGAGATTAGATAATTAGATCTTAAGGTTCAAATTTAAAAAATAAATAAATCTTTTGTTATGTCAAATACATATAAAATTAACGAAAATCAATCTCTATAAATAATATACATTATTAATAATAATATCAATATTCACTATTTATATAAACAAACTAAAAACTATAATAATTTATAAAATATGCCGATAAACGGATATCCATATCTATTTCTGAAAAAAGAAATATCTAATCCATATTCATATCAAAAAAACACCTATCCGTAGAAACATTTCACCTGAATCCGATCCAACTTGAGTCAGAGTTAATCCAATCTTTTGACTCCAACCTGTTTTCAACCCTAGCAACAAGTCATTTGTTTCCAACTAATTAGAATAGGCTACATAAAGGGGAAGCAAAAGAGAATATACTTATAAAGAAAAATAAAATAAAAAAGAATTAAATACCGATACCCCTAGCGTACAAAAGCCAAAATAACAAATCATATAAAGTTGAACATGAAGTTCATTTATTCTCCAGACGACTCCCATCTAGTAAACACCACGACAGCATTGACGTTGGGTCCCAATCTTCCTATCTTCTCCACAAGGAATCCATAGTCAGGCTGTCAGGCTGTCAGGCTGAACCCTTTTGCTATCTCCTTCTACATTTTCGCACAGCAACTAACAGTCCCGACTGCATCATAGAAAGATATATAAAAGCACATCTTGTTCAAACCTCGAAGATAATAATGTAACCAAATCCAGCTGTGGAGGAACTCTCCTTTCTCCAATCAGCAATCCACCAGGTGCATATTCTATTGACCACTATGAGAACCGCGGCGCCATTGGCCCCACCAAGCAGAGCAGGTGTCACGACACGGTGGTGATGGCACGATCGCTTTCTTGTCGGGCTGACACCTGCGTTAGTTGGAGTTGACTCTCAGGAGATTAAAAGCAGCATCATTCAGACCACATCTCCAATCAGGATTTCCGGGGAGTTAATTAAGGATTACGAGCAGCTTCTTCGTGGGCCTGCGAGATTGAACTTCAAATCCCCATGAATAACCATTTTTCACCTCTATCATGGTGAGAATTAGACATGCTTACCTCGAACTTAGAGCTCCATCACCAATGACCATTAAATTTGGCAAGGATTCACATCTCTCCATGAGTCCACGTATGACCACGCCCTTTGAAGAACTATATAGACTGTGTCAGGCATATGGCAAATTGCAAAAAAGGTTAGATCAAAATAAGCAACAAGTGGGGAAACCTGAATTATTGCCATCACATATATATATATATATATATATATATATATATATATACATCTTTTAGCACCCAAAAGGTTATGGCCACTAAAAGTTGCACTGAAAAATCTTTAAACAACCTCTTAAGACATCAAACAGAGGGGTTATTATCTAAAAAGAACTGAATATCTGAACAAAGAAGCATAATAAATCAAGATATATAGCCATTGTATGCAAGCTGGGAAGTGTTTAAAACAATTAAAAGCAGAGCAGCGATACAAAATTACAAATAGTCAACCTGTTGTTACAAAGTATAACCAATAGCCCATCAATTTGATTAAAATTTAAGAAAGTGTAATCTAGTTACTATCCACAATGCACAATCCAAAAGCAGGAAAGAGTTATGAAATTGTATTGCTAAGTACATTTATTGATGCCCTTGATATGCTGAACAAAATTAAAGTACCTCTTTCCGTGCTAACAGATGTAGATAAGACAGAAAGTGTTAGAAATGATCAGTAAATTTAGTAAGTATTCAAAGTGAAATTATGAGATTTGACTAAAATTCAGCAAAAGATATTGTGGTATGCGAATTGTACATTTTCTGTGTGCAAGATGAGCAACTTTTTCTTAGTGATCGGCCGCAGATTTACACAGAGAGGACAACATATTCTCCCTCGAGATGCATGTCAAATGAAAAATAAATTGGGCTAATAAATAACAAGGCTTTAGGCTCCTTAACCCAGATAAACTAAAAAAAAAGCCATATAATACGTAAAACTACCCATATGGAGTTTAGGAGACCTATACTCCTCGATACAAGCAAAGTTAATTACCTCAAATGGAAAATCTATAACTGTTCTTGGGCATATTATCCATAAAGAAAAAGTAATCACATCAGCTCTTCCATTCTCCACAAACATGGCATGTGATAATATCCCACAGGCTTCAAAGTAATGTATTATAAACTTAGAATGTCAAGAAAAATCATCTTAAAAAGTGGCATCAATCCATAAAAAGATGCAAAAGTAAAAAAAGAAAACCACAATATACGAGATGTGAATACCTCCAAGCCAACTTGCAAAATTTGTCATGCAAATTATTTCAATACTTCACTGTACTACTGACTTTTATATATGAGCTAAAGGTTATTTTTCCAAACAAGCTGGAGGTGCAGCATGCAATGGAACCATCTTGATGATGTAATTAGTCAGGGACTTGTTATCAGTTGCAAGTTTATAGTGACATAATAAGTTTACGGCAATAAAATTAAGTTCTATCCAGAGTGGGAACTGGTGTTTTCCAATATAAGCTCCATGAAGATCAATGCAAGAAGAACATCAGTCTGAAGAGGGCAAAAAAGAAGAAACTACCTAGTAAAACTAACAACTACCTTAAATGTTGCTGCAAAAGGAGACGAGTAGTTTGCAAGTTATCTAGAGAATTTAGGAGTACTCCACTTGGTAATATCCTATAGCATGCAAGTAGATATAAGGACAGCTCTAAATAGTGATAAGTTGGAATGAGCATTAGCATTTTCAAAGTACCTATGCACTATAACAGAAGTATTTTTCCTGTTTCATTCGGAGTCAAACTTAATATTTAGGTGAGTACTCCACTTGGTAATATCCTATAGCATACAAATAGAATAGTAGATACAATAATAAGTTGGAACGAGCATTAGCATATTTAAAGTTACCTACGCACTATAACAGTAGTATTTTCCCTGTTTCATTCAAAGTCAAACTTAGTATTTAAGTGAGTACTCCACTTGGTAATATCCTATAGCATGCAAGTAGAATAGCAGATACAAGGGCAGCTCTAAATGACGATAAGTTTACATGGGCATTAGCATATTTAAGTACCTATGCACTATTACAGAAGTATTTTTCCTGTTTCATTCAAAGTCAAACTTAGAGAGAGAGAGAGCTGATTGATGAGAGTTTAAAATCACAACTACCAAGTGACTGGATGCATACCTGTATGACAACATATTGAGATACTACTTTTATCATCTGCAATATTCAACATTCAACTTCTTTGTGAAGGATTTCACTGAAGCTATAAATTAACAACAAATTTCAGGAAGAAGCTTAGGAGGAATTCATAACTATAGTACTCGTATTGATAGCAGGCATACATTTCATAGATATATTGAACAGAAGTTAAAATACATGAGAATGATTTAACATTTTAGATCATATATCTATTGCCTCAATCTGCCCTGTTAAGTAGATATGCAAATTGTTGAGGCTATTCAATAATTATGCTCCATGAGTAACATTTACCAACCATTTTTACCAGCAAGAAAATATTATGCAGTGCTAAATATAGACATCCTGCTGATACCAATAAAAAATAAGCACTCAATCTCCAGTTAAGTCAATATGCAAATGATATGCAAATTGCTGAGGCTATTCAGTAATTATGCTCCATAAGTAACATTTACTACCCATTTTAATCAGCAAGAATATATTATGCAGTACTGAATATAGACATTTTGCTCATACCAATAAATCTGCACCAAAACTATACTATTAATTGGAAATGCACAAAGTTGAATTACACTTGCATTTTGTGGGGATGACAAATCATTGAGTGCTTGAAAGCATATGATTAGCATAACAAAGCAAATAGGCAGGTCAAACACCATGATAACTGTAACAGAAACAAATTAACAGAAAAGGTCATAGTGCACATATATAACAAATATAAATAGTTCAACACTCTCATTCTTATCCATCTGTCAACTCTTTTCTTACTCCAAGTTCTAAACTTTGTATCTGTAGCCTGTATCTTCTCTATGATTTGATCATCTGTGAGTGGTTAAAGGATGTAACAGTGATGAAATCCAAGGTAACAGAAGCATAGAACCTGTGGAAAAAGGGTATAACTAAGAGGATTTTACTTCACATTCTTTTGGAGCCTGACAATGTCAGAGATCGTATAGTTCAGGTTCATGATCACATACAGAGCATAAGAGAAATCCAATGTGGTTAGTATGGAAGTGAAATTGAGACTGGAATGTTGAAAATAAGATGGTGCTTTGCTTTGAAGAGCTAAAATATGAAAGATCTTCAAGGATCATGGCAAAGGAAGAAAACATTTAATGCCAGGGCATGGAGAATTTTAGTCAATACAAGAATTTATTCTGAATTGTTCATTCTGCAATACAGAATATTCTGTAAATTTGCTTGGACTTGTACCAAAGTGATGAAAAGAAATCATCTAATATGCTTGGGTAAGGTGCTTAGGTAGCCAAAATTGAGCGTTCATCAATGTTCTAAAATTATGATGGCTAGGTAAACCTAATCTGATTATGCAATAAATTTATCCATACATTATTTGATTTAAGTCCTTTAATTTGCAGATTATTCAAGTCCCTTAGTTCTCAATCTTGCATCTCAATAAGAAAGAGATATTTCAGATGTTGCCACCATATCTGTTAATGGACTGAAAAGTCTCACCTAAAAGGCGACAACATTCTTCGTTACCACTTAACTAAGAATAACTTGCATCTCAATAAGAAAGATATTTCTGATGTTGCCACACTATATATTAATGGACTGAAAAGTCTCACCTAAAGGGTGGCAACATTCTTCATTACCACTTCACTAAGAAAACACCAGTTTGACTTTGGACGGGTTTACTAAAAGAACTCAAATCCTCACAAATATTTACTTTGACATGTAGATTGCAAGATTGGTATTTCTATAGGATATTGAGAATATTGTACATTTTGACATTTTTACAGGTCACAAGGAATGGAAGGCAACAGAGAGATACACAAAGGAATGTCGTATATACATTACATTGGGAAACAGATGCGAAGATAGTTAGTGAATTACTAATTGGATCCATTGCAACATAGTTCTGTGCAGCATTCGGAGCAGGCAAGACAAGAGAGAGCACCACAGAGCTGTGACATCACAATAAAGCACTGATCATTCAGCTTAGAACATGTTCTGATTAAGCACATGCAGCAACAGAATCTGCTACAGCAGCTGACAGCTTTGTTGATAACATCAAAGTTATCAGGCGGCTTTGGCTCTCCAAATCCTGTTGGGAGATTCTCAACTGTTGCAGCTATATTTCCAAATCCCATGGTCAAATCCCGTACAAGATATGGTAACCGCTCATTGGGGCCTGCATGTTTTTGTGATTTGGACTTCTTTGCCTGTGCCAATGTAACACAATTTATCAGAGTAACAATAGCTTGGCTGGATGAGTAATTTGGTATTCACATGAACCCAGATATGATAGATACAGAGATAGTGTGTCTTTGCAACTTGCAGAATGAATGATAAATCCAACAAAATGATAAATTAGCTGTTCAGAATATATTAAGTGATAAGGGTGCAAAGAAAGTAGTGCACAACATCACAGAATCACGTAAACAATAGTACAACTTGAAACTTTTGGGCCATTAGCCAATATTAAGCAACATAATAACCATTACAGAATACTATTATTTCAGACCCTTCAATGACTTATGCCTGGTTAAATGTAATAAGATGATCTAAGATGATTTTAAGATGAAAGTATTGTGTGAATGAACAAAATTGCTGTCATAGAGTTGCAACATGGGTGACTTGACTCTTGCCACATGGCTCAATATGATTGATGTCACTACTAGTCAAAGAGGACAAAGTTTACTAAGGATAAAAATTGACGTTATAGACTAAAGAAACCATCAATAATAAATTGCAAATAATGTGTTGACTTTGACTCTAGTCACACGGTTCAATTTTTTAATTTCTTGGGAATTATGATGGGGTAAAATATTCCCAATAATGCCCAAACATGAGTCTAAACATACAACCCGAGTTCGGTACGAAATAACCTCAAATTAAGTTGATTTAGTGGGCCAATGATCATAGATTAACTCTCAAACATGCAGCTAAGCAACCCACTTTGACACATGAAACAACAAAAACTATAGCGCTATAAGAAAATTATACATCAAAACTCAATTTCAAATGCTGTGGTCATACTCCTGGAAACAGACCAGAGCTTCCTGATGTGGCCAAGCTAGTCGGCAACAGTTTTGATGGTCATCCTAAGATCACCTGCCAAGTGCCAACACTATGCGAACCTATATATATCTTCATCACAGCTATGAAATTGAATTCAAAGTTAAGAAGGCCATTAGAAGTTTCAGATGGACAGAAGATGCTGAATTCTAGCCCAAGACAAATTCAAGCAAATGAAAGGCCTAACTTAAAATATAAAAGGGCCTGTTGTCAAGCATGCAACTCGTTTTATCAGCTTGTAAGGCTTATAGCAAGAGAACATATCTTTAGATTTTATTTCCACTGGTCTAGAATATAGTAGATGGACCCTTTATTTACAAGCTGTATTGTTCTTAAAGCCTGAGTAAGCCAACATCTTATAAAAGTAACGGATACAATGTCATCTCCGTAATACTAATGGACATATATAATGTACATGGCAGAATTGAAGATTATGATGTCTTCTAAATGACATACAACCATCCTGAGCTTATATAAAGAGAGTTGACTGAGTGGTGAGCAGAGTGGCAAGTTCTCCGAGCTGTAATATACTACTCGCAAGTCATAACTATGTCTTAGATAAAGTTTATTTCCACTTAGGTGCTTTAGGTCTGATAAAAGGGTAACTAAAAATTTTCATATAATTTTAATGCAAGAAAGGGAAAAAAAGAAGAAAACTGAACAGTTTGATTCAACAATTGAGATAATTCTTGAGATAAAGGAAGATGAAAGTTTTCCTTTTCCTCAAAAGATCTTACTTCTATGTCAATCGAGCCGTCATGAAAACAATATATTATATCCTTGGTGGCTGGCTTAATGCAAAGCAAAAACAAAAAGTTCTATATTTTTTATTATACCCACCAGTTTTCCAGTGTCTAGTTTTTCTGAGTCAGTTTGGAGCAGGACCATATATGTATACTCTGAAGAAATGCTACTCTGTATGCTTAACTGAGTAACCTACAAAATATGAAAAAACCAAGAAGGAATAGAGATTAGAAACTGGAGAGAGTAAGCACTAACACAACAACAACCAGGCTTTTATTCCAAAAAAATTGTACTAAATATTGTAAGCACTACATGATATATTATGGCTTGAATCTAACAAATAGAAGTTTCGCGAAAGACATTGTAGGGCAGATGAAGTATTTAGAAACAAAGCAGATGTTAAACTTAGACCTAATGATGTTTTGACTAAATTAGAAGCAATACCAACATCTCGAACAACGCTTTCACATAATGAATAGGCATATCTTGAACATTATATCAAGGCAGCTGACCTTTTTCTCAAGTTGCTTGCTTTCAGAAAACCACGCCTGTGCTGTAAGAAGATCAATCTGTTGCTTCCCAAAAACCTGAAAAACTGCAAATCAGTTAGAGAATTAATACAAATGCTCAATAGATGAAAATAAAGTATCTGTACTCCTGTAGTGGTCTTGATTCTTAAGGCACTTGTGCCAAAAGAGAAAAAATTAAGTGAATATTGCACGAGGATAATACATCTCAGAGAAGCATAGCATTTTATTAGAATTTAGAAAGCCCAGCCATTAGTCAGCTCAAACTCCATACACAACAAAGAGAGATAAAAAGGGGGGAAAAAAAGAACTCCTATCTATTATCATTTGAAGCCACAGAACCAAGGAGAAACTACCAACATTTCCCTCTAGGCCTCTATACATGGGACATTACATACATAGCGTCTTAAAAACTTTTGCAAGAAAAATGTGAAAATTTAAGTTTTAAAAGTTACAGACAGATTCTCTCTTCATAACTCAGAATGCTTCAGAGTGATATCTTATAAACAGTAACTGAAAAGAACAGAAAGTCACAGAAGGATACTTGTATATAATTGATCCAATGCAATCGTAGATCTCCACAAAAATAGAATAAGACGAAAATAACACCAACAACAAAGTCTTCAGATGCATCCAATTCTGGCTATCAAAACAATAAGACATGCCATAAATTGTTGTCAAAGAACCCTTAAATTCTTATAGGTTAGCAACTCTTACTCCAGCCATTTGTATCAGTGAATTTTAAGAAATTGATTGTTCATAAATAATGCTATGGTTAATTCTGTATTTGATAATATATAATTTGTGCATCATAATTGCCACAAAGCATACTAATTCTTTAATCATGAGTTCAGATATTACTCAAAATGCTCAATTGAGACATACATAAATAAGGATACTTTCTTCACAATTTCAGAAATAAGAATTTCATGGGAGTAATATCCTATGGATATTGATCAACAAGAGATAATATGCAGATCTGTGTATAAGAAAAGGAATAGACAAAAAAGAAATATGGGTTTAAAGTCAGACATACTTTTTCAAGAGGTATCTCCTTTGTGTTTTGGACCTTCAAATCAATAACGATTTCACTCATGTCAGCCAAGTAACCCTTAGCCTTAAGGGAATCTGGAAATTTGCCTCGGTATCTTCCAGATATAAACAAAGGGCAGTTCACTGAAATGTCTTTAAGATGAAGTTGGTAAACCTGAAAGAAATAAAGAAATCACACTTATATGAAGGGAAAGCTTTTCACTTGATACATTTGGTTTGATCCTCTGAACTACCACTAATAAGAAAGATGATGAACATAATTCAGAGACAACTGATAGCTTCCTTTCTAAGGCTCACATCCTGGGTTAATGTCGATATAAGCAACAACCACAATGATAAGATAGTCTTAAAATGGCACAAGGTTGAACTGCGTGATAGGTCAAAGGATGAATATTGACATGTTAAGACTAGATAAAATGCAAAAGAAAAGAACTAAGTATGACAAATTACATTTTAGCTTTCTAAGGTCCCAAACCCTGAAAGCATTTTAAGCTCAATCCTTTTGGCTTAGCATATAGCATGCATTTCAAGTTAAGATGTTTAAGGTCTTAGATGCTGAACAACAAATCATCTAGTCAGCCTGCCATCAGTAGGTAGTAGTACCTGTAATAAAGCCACAAATTGGCAAACCAAACAAAAGAAAGAATTACAACACAATACCTCATATTCCTCAAGATGATCAAACGCATCAACAGCTACATTTGCAACCATGGGACTCAAAGCTTTTCTAAACCATCTTGTCATATGATTTTCAATTGAATCTAGATAAAACAAGCAAGAGACCATTAGTTTAGAGAGTTGTGATATCAATAAACATGAGGAAGAAGTTGAAGAGAACATTTAACTTATCCAAATAGCAAAACGAATATGCACATAAACAATGTTTTGAAAGGAGTCTGTGCTATGCGGACCAACACCATACCGCATAGGGCCAAGGCAGTATGCAAGCAAAATTCACAGCTATGACCACACATTTACAACCATTTTTAATGTATAACAAATAATATGATCAAAACCATGAGCTAATAATATTTAGTGGTAAAATAGAACATAAAAGAGGAGTTGGTTTATGAAAATTTCACAAGGAAAAAGTCTTTCCGCAACAAGCTTAGAACATAGATGCTGATATGTTTCAGAATAAAAAGGTACACAGATGGGAGATTAATCTTCATTGATCCAATGAGGATTGGATGCATCTCCAACACTTTTATTATATCATACATGTCCAGCACGTGAAATTGGTGGAAATATGTTCCCCAAATCACCTGCTCATGAACCCAGCCATCGCAGGAGAAAGCGATGGGAAACCCTAGAAGGGGATCAAGAGCAATTGGCAAGGTGGCGAGCCCAACCTCCATGTCGTGGCACGAGTTGGAGATCTCATCATGATGGAGTTGACCTGCAACTCCAAAGATCGCCATGACATAGAGAGAAGAGATAACATACATAGGAGACAGGAGAGACTTGCCATCATGCGCCGCTAGCGAATGTGCTCTGCTCGCTGCCGTGCACCGTTAATAGAGAGATTAAGGTTCAGTCTAAGAAAGTTTTTTCTTCTTTGCCGGACCATTTTGTGCCCTATCCGCATAATCTGGGTGTTTTCAGCTGGGAGGCCGGTGTGTGCTGCCCCTCTAAGGAAGTCACTAAAAACACTTTGAAAACACTGCAGATAAGCAGTGTGTACATACTACTATGCTAGTACCCTAAATTATTCTAGATAATTAATCATACTGGAGAAGAAAAGGAACCCACATATTGAGGTCAGATAAAATGTCTCGAGCCAAGTGAAAGGGAGTGTTAAAATATAAAAGAATAGAGTCATTGTTATCTATCAGCTTAAACTTTTAAAGTAATTAGTGAATTATTAACAACCTTCTCTTTTTATCTTCTATAACTCTTCGTCATGTAGCTCAATCCAAGGTCGCCTTCCGACGAAGTCCTTTGTAAATTATGTAGCATATGTCCGCAGCTAGAACAAAGGATTCTATCTCACAAATATGGTACTTTTCTATCATATTCCTTGTAAACTCCACCAAATTTATTGCTACTTGATGTACACAATCCACCGCAATATCACATCTCTATGAAGATTATCTTGTGGATTTATCATTCAATTCCAAATAAAAAACATAAAGAAAAGTACTTATAATCTAGTCAACAAGGAGAAAATAACGAGTGATAAATGAGGATTATCCCAAGAAAAAAAAACTAACCTGGATTGTATGCAGCACCATAGTGTCCCCTGGCAATAGATGCCAATAAATGCAAGAAATAATGGTTGCAATAAGAACCTGACAAGTTTCACGGAATAGAAGAACCTAGGATATTAGAATAATTGCATATATCAAAGAGTAAAATATAGACAAATTGGTATGGAAAATCATCTCAACATCTGTTCATTAAAAATCATGCTCACATGATTCAACCGACAATCTGAAGGAACAATATGAGAGAGAGAGAGAGTGAGAGAGAGAGTTGAACTACAAAATATATGCTAAACCTTGAGATATATAATATACCTGGTACATAATTAAGATTTTAAGAGATATATATAATATATAAATATCATATATATATACCTGGTACATAGTTATGATTTCAGTTGTCATCAAACATATAGGTATATATTATTTTAAGAGAAGGATGTTTCAAACAACTTTCTAAGTTCTAATCACAACATGACAAATCCAGTTGAAGAAAATATTATCTGATATAGCATTTGATATACAGTTCCAGACTCCCAATTTATATAGCAGCTAAAGGATTGCATCTTAAGATAAAAAAAACAGTTAATAAGTTTGACAATATATCTTGAAGTGTAGTAAGCATCACCACATTACCTATGCCAAAAGTAGAAATTCGAGGAGAGATAGATCCTCCATTCATGAGCATCATTCTCATAGTAGCACAAATGTTGCGTTCATCTTCAACAGCTCCATCAGTTACAAGGAAAATTTGTGGGAGAAAGTCTTGAACACCAGATAATAAGCTTATTGCCTAATAGAACCAGACAGTCAACATTTAAAATAACCAAAATAAATGACAAATATGTGTCAAATCTCCTAAACCTGAAATAAGCCTATTGTTGACAATCAAAGGAATTATCAACTAAACGATGCCCGAATAATAATGGATATTCTGTTCATGGTGTAATACCTCATTTAAAGGGTGCATAAGGTCTGTCCCACCTTTTGCAACAACATTTGTGCTCATCCATTTGGTGGCATTTTCTACCATTTCCACAGTTGCTTGCACCATATATGATGAGAATGAGAGCAACTCATCATTGAAAGCTATTATGTTGAAGTAATCACCGTGAACAAGCTCCAGGAGGGCCGAAGATATTGCTTTCTTAACATTTTCAAGAGGCTTCCCTAGCATGCTTCCACTTGCATCAACAAGAAAAACAACCTTCTTCTGAAAGACCTATTGGATAGATCAAATGCAATAAGCTACATCTAAAAATATTGCAAAACACAAAATAGGCATGACAGGAAAAAACCTCATGTTATCATGGTCGAACATCACCAAAGTTATGATTCCATAACAATTCAATATGGTGACCCCATTTCAAGAATATCTTAGATGAGAGAGAGAGAGCATATTGAAAAGTTGGGAAAATTAGCCTTATGCATTGAAAACCCTATCCGGTGGTTTTGAGAAAAGCTAGAAACTACAAAATGTAAGATAAGTTTTTCGCAAGAAAGTTGTTCGCATAAAGAGTAACTCCTGGACAATTTTAAGCTGCCCAGAGCAATCTGCATATAATTAAATCCAGTTCAGCAATCAGCAGTTGTAAAACTTGGTTTCTCTGTTTAAAAATAGCTGCCTTAATCACCAAGGCTTCCACCAAAGGATAGCAGCCTAAGCACCTATCTCTCAATGTCCATTGCATTTACCAGAAGTTTCCTGAATTGATGAACACTACTAGCTTGCTATTTATCAGTGAAACAAGACAGAACATTCTATTTTTACGGACTTCCTTTATTTACTATTACTTTCAATTTTTTATTTATTCTTTCTCCTCCTTGACTTTTGGTGCGTCTTAAGAATCCATCTAACCCCTCGTCCTTCTGGTGTGCAGTATTTAAAACAATGTTGTGAATTGTCAGCTGTATGTATGTCTAGATATGGCCCCTTGGATAGAAAATCCACATTAGAATGAAAAAAAGAAAAATAGTTTACTGGGTTGCAGAAAAATCACTACTCTTTCAGGACATCGTAAAATATAAATTCATTTTGACCTCTGAATTAATAAGTCATGGTGAAATATAAAAATAAAAATTATTATTCTCTATCGGCTTAAGTTTTTAGAATACTTGGTGAGTTAACAATTCAAAAGTATGGTTTAGAAAATTACAGAGACCACTAGAACATGATCAATATCTTTCACTATGTTTAGAGGCATAAAATAAGGACTTTGTCAAAGAAGTAATACACTAAGCTATAGTTTGCATGGAAAGAAAAGACAGATGTAGCTTAATCTTTTATGATGTCTTGGATCATCCCTCTTTCTTGCAAGCTGACAGCTCAGTCTTCACTAACATTACTTACAGGATATTCCACATTATGATTGTAAATATGATGGCCTTACTATTTTGTTTTCTTTTTGTAAAGAGCTTACATATGTAGGCATCTCGTTTGCGTGGAAAATTGAAAACAGGAAACAAGCTATTTGCGGAGACAGGAATTGATCGAGTTCTGTGTGTGTGTGTGTGAGAGAGAGAGAGAGAGAGAGAGAAGCAAAAGAATTCACTCACCTTCTTCTTCTGGTTAATTCCTGGAAAAAGAAAGAGGCAGAACATATCTCTCTGATCATAGTCATGCACGGATGGAGATTGCAAGAGTATGCCGCCAAATAAATCACCCGAATAAACCTTTAAACATGCATAAGAAATTAAGAAAGGTAACCACATTGCAGAAACAATAAAATCATTCTATTTTGAAGTAGGATTAGGCGCTGCTTCACTAAACATTGTCATTATAATGTGATTTTTAGTGTAAACTCATGTACCTTACAAGCTAATTACACTAGTCATAGTGCAGCTGCATGAGCTCAGGAATAAGCTCAAACAGTATGAAGCCATAAACGTAAGAATCTAGAATAAGAATTACAACAAGAACTTACACTATATGAAAAATGAAAATCGATACTTGACCAACTCTCAACAGCTGCATCATACAGGAAAGTCAATTTTCCTCCTTGGCGACTCTGTTCCTGGAAGTAAAGTGAAGTTTTCAATCAGATATCCGGTTAAAGTCTAAGGTAAAGCTGTACTGAATCCCAAGGTGGGTATTTACCTTCAAAGCATGGCTTGCTCTCTGTAGAAAAACTTCTTTCCCAATACCACTGTTCACATTTAACTGAATTTTCTCCTTTTTTGAATAAATTTTGGCAAAAGGATTGACATAATTTGGAAAACTTAGTGGTATGTCAACTGAGAACTGTCCATCTGCATACAGTAACTTCTGGGACCATTTGATTGTGAACAATATATCTGATCCTCCATCAATCTAGAAGAAGCGAGACGCAATGAATTACAAAATAAGAGAGTTGCTTAAAATCCTCAAAGACAATCTAATAGTAAGACACTAAAATGTGCTACAAAATTACCTGGGGTATAGTCAAGGAAAAAAGCTGGGGTTTCAAAAAGCCCCCAACTTCAGTTTTGCCAATATTCTCCATAATCTGGTCCTCAGATTCAATCACTCGAGTAGCATATGATCTTCTTCCAATATTAAACTCAACACCTAGAATTGAACCCTGTTAGCCAAACCATACTTAGATCGAGAAAAAAAAAGGTAACTATCAAGAAATTAGATTATTAATAATGAATTTACCATTATCAATAAAATCAAGTAACAGGTTGACTTTCAGTTCTTAGGAATTTGATGAGATCACACTGGCATCAGACCAGGCCTTCTCCCTAATCAAATGGATCCTTCTAGTTTGTTCATTATTTTGTTTTATTTATGCATTTATTCCTAATCATTTAATGACTCAGAATGTGAAAAATTATTTCTCAAATTAACATTGAGTGGTGAGGCAGCCAATCCATATAGTACACTCCAATCAAAATTATGCATCCCATTGTGAGATTACTAGAAATTCATATATTAAATAAAAGAGAAATAATACTAAGCTTAATCAAGAATAATTCGGTGTAATTAACAAATGCACTACAACTAACGATTGCCATACGCCATAGATAATCAAGATAATTCCTTAAAACATCATCTCTAATATTTAAACGCGCATCAAACGAAATCGAGAAAGCAACCACACCTCTTCGCCAATCGGAATCACGAAGCGGCAATCGCAGCTCCGGCTCCGCGACACGCAGTGGACCCACCACCGGCCACGGACGGTGACGAACGTCTCGTCGAGGAGGCAATCCACCTCCACGGCGATCTCCTTCATCTGGAGCGGAATCAGCGCCGGTGGATCGCAGTAGCCGTACACGTACGGCTGGTAGCTCGGTGCGTCGGGGCTGTCGACGGAAGCCGGGTCAACGATGACAGCGTATACCATCGGCGCTGCCGGGAGGAACGACTCCTGCGACCTGTCCATTCCGCCGGCAAGGCGCGGCGCCGCGGCGCCGATCCGCTTCGAGAGGTGTAAGCCATCCTCGACGGCTCTCGAGAAGTCCTCGTCGAAGCTCGACATCCCTCCGATCGCTCGAAAAATCGTTGGAGAGGTATAAAGAGAGAGAGAGAGAGAGAGAGAGAGAGAGAGAGAGAGAGGGGGGGGGGGGGGGAAGGTAGCAGCAAGCTAAGTGAATAGGAATCGCTTCTTAACTGGGAAAAAGGAAATAGTGAAAAATATCGCCGTGAGAATAAGAAAGATCACCGAACCGGCCGGATAGAGAAGATTTCAAGATAGTTGAGGCACGCAGCCTGCGCCTGTTAAGCCTCAAAACGGGGTGAACTTACCGCATAATATTATCGTGGATGTAGAATAACTAAATGGAAATGGCGGGCTGCTGAGACGAACCAATAGAAATACGCCACGTAGACTATTTATCTGATCCCACAGTCATCGGATCAAATTTCGAGTGTGAGTCGAGAGAAGGGAAATAGTTTTAGACACGAGACCGACGGATCTGGCTGTGTTGTCGGCACGGCGCCTGTAGGACGAAGGCGAGGGTGGCCAAATTGGTAATTACGGGACCATTAAACCATTAACCACGTGCTGCTACGTGGCGCTTCCACCACCGACGATTAGAGTGGACCCGGATTTACAGTTGAAGGTACCAATCGATGGAGCTCAAGTAGAACGTGAATGAAATAAACGTGACGGCCATGTTTTATTCTTGCACTTATGTATATAGAATAATCAATAACCTTAAGACTAATCCATGATCAAAGTCTAGTATATATTAGTTTGCTTATGAATATTAAGAGAAGTTCCATAAGAAAATACTTACATTATAATTACATCTCATATGCTAGCTGCAAGTATGAAGAAATAGTATAAGAGGTAGATATATAGTTTCATGGCAAAGCTACTTTGCCTATGAAGTCCATTGCAAGGTTGCCCAAGTAGAGATTGCCCCTGAACTCCATTGCAGAGGTGACAAAGGACATGACTCTGCCACTGGAGTCATCAAGCATCTGTGTGATCCTTCCATCTGTTGCTACTTTAATAACCATCGCGCCTTTGACCGTCGGCTTGCTTATCGCGAGAAGAGTAGGAAATGATGCAATAATTCTTTTAGCGATGCTCGATCGGTAGATCAAATCGAGCCTAGTAGATCTCAGCTGAAATGAGCATAATGCCAGTAGCTAGGTAATTAATTAGCTATCGGATTGTCTGGTAAAGAAAGGCTTGTTAAATAGTTGATGTACCTGAAGAAGAGCAATCCAAAAGGAGCCATCTGGTGCAAGGTTGATATTATCTGGACCACCAGGAAGGTTATCTATGAAAACCTCTACTTCACCTTGCTGGTCTCCCTTCAGCCAGTACTTCAGACACCTGAACCTGTCAACATAGTAAAAGAACATCAGGATAAGGATAAATTTTAATGACATAATCGATTGTTCATCAATTTTGAGCCCTAGGATTATCGAGTTTTTGTTTAAAAAAATCTGACAATGTTGAAGACATAATTTACATTATTAATCCTTTATCTGACAACTTAAGTTTTTAAATTAATTGATTATCTAACATACTAGTAAAGCTATTTCTTTTTTTTTTTTTTTGAGGTCATAGTTCAAACCTTAGTGACTTATATGTCTTCACTAAGCTATTATGGGCCAAGTGATTATGTGAGGAGATGTGTTAAAGATATAAAATACTTACTAATCCGCTATCTATCAGCTTAAAATTTTCAATTTGTTATGAATTTATTTAATTTGATGAAATCCAGAAGGCTTATTACCTCCATGTCTCACACACCACCAAGAAGTCTTCCCCCTGAGATAGGGCTACTCCATTAGCGAAGTATAAAGCATCTAGCAAGGCACAAGTTTTCCCCGTAAAGGGGTCGTACTTGAGGAGACGGCCATGAGGCTTAGCCTCAAGAAGGTCAAGTATCCAGTCATGAAGCCCAAACTTGGAGCTACCATCAGTGAAGTACACACTACCGTCTGAAGCTTCGACAACATCATCCGTTAACCTAAGAAGCAAAGATAAGAATAAGACTATCTTGTCGCATAATTAGTGAAGATAAGAATAAGGACATCATCGGTGGAAGTATATCTATAAACAGCATTAGTTGCCTCTTTTAAGTCTAACATTCCTTCCACATACTTTTTTCGTTTTCAAATAAATGCATGCTAGTGTTGAAAACTAAACAATATTGTAAGAGGAGATTCAAATTTTATACATAAAATATTTTTAATTGGATTATTATAGCAGAAAGTATTTTCACAACTACCTCTAGATGATTAGAGATATTGACTCCTCTCTGGGTTGACAACCTCTTTTCAATCAAAGTAATATAATTTAAAGTTTATGACTAATTTAATCGATTAAACAATTAACGGAAGTACAACGACAGTTCTATTCCTGAATAAATTCCAGGATAGAATCTCACCTTATTTCAGCAATTTCTTAGTTACTATCGAATCATCGATCTTATAGTTATACTTAGCAACAGATGCCATGCATCTTGGCATAAGGAGTAGTTTAGATTGCTTAACCTGAACTTAATCCCATCGGCTTCGGTAGCAAGAGTTGTCACTCCTTCCTCTCCGACCTTTAACAGCCCCTGCCATTTAACTAAATCAAATCAAGACGACGCAAGTGGAAATAAAGCCCAATCGGATAAGAAGTGTTTGGAGTACCTTATCGGCGTCGCAGATAAGGAGATATCCGGGTGCTGATACACTTATCCCAAGAAGAGCTGCTCCTCCGAGCAGCTTCCATTCCTCCCAGGAGCCGTTCGGGTGCATCCTCCTGATCCAACCGTCCCTCGTCGCTGTGTACAGCGTACCCTCGCTATCGACGGATACATCTTCCGGGCCCTCCAGTATCCCCTCTCCTAACTTATCCACACCCTTAATTTATCCCAAATAAATTGACCAATATACATCAGTAGAAATATTAATAAAAGAAGTACCAATTAAGTAGCTCATATCACACTATAGATGCAAGAGAGCGAACCTGGAGGAGGTTGTTGGGAGGGAAGGGTAGAGTAGAGGAGGAGGGAAGGGAGAGGGGAAGAGGAGAGATTGGAGATTGGAGGAGTACTTGGAGCAAGAGTGAGAGTACAGAAGCTAGAGCAGCTGTGGCTAACAAGAATAACCTTGCCATCTCAGAATGGATGAGCGAGTGGTAGAGCCGTAGAGAATTTATCATCTAGATAGTTTGACCTGGTAATATATATATATATATATTAAAAAAGCCAAAGAATTTACGTAATAACTACTGGCAATCGTAGCGCGCGTTTCTAGTCCACCATCGCAGCGGAAGTCACGGCGCCGTAAAGGAAGGGCTTTTTTTGATCCAGACATTACCCAAACTCGCTAATGCTGGTTAATATTTTGCTAGAAAAATACTTACTGCGATGGACCATCGCACCTATCATAGAAGACCACCTATGGCTTCTATATTCTATCCCTCTGTGTCTCTATAAATCATATATATATATATATATATAAGAAAACTAACATAGCAGCAAATGATAAGTTTAGTTACACTTAGGAAGAAACTTTTCATACACCTTCAGTGTAAATCATGCTCGCTGACTACATTGAACTTCACGAAACCCAGTGTTATCGAGGTTAGTAATTTAATATAAATTTCACCTTTCGTTAAAAAAAATGAAGCACAAAACAAAACCTCGTACTGCCACCCGGTCACACAGGGCAAAAGAGCAGTGGTGTACTCAAAACAAAACAAAAACAAATCATCACTACTACAAAACAAAACCCCTCTCACGTAGACAAGAGAGCAATAATATATATATATACGTATTACATATGTTACCAGAAAACAAATCAATAACATGGCCAACTAAAGCAACCAATTTTAGAGATAGTTTTTTTACACTTCTTTTATCAGATTATCTATCCTATGTAAGAATTAATTCAGTTATTATATACTAACCATAAAAAACTATTGCTCAGATCTGGAAACCACTCTACTAGTTCTACCATTAGTACTAAAAAATTTGTGTAGAGAATTGACTTGTGTGAAGTTCGTTATTCTTAATCTCCAACCTATCCTATCATTATTTTGAGTAATATTTACACCACTCTCCCAGATATAACACTACATATGTTCTTCATGGATTAACAAATAATCCAAATTCCTTATGTACCTCACATCCCAGTGGTCATCATTCCAGGCATCAACCACGTAGATATATTGGTCCTATGCAATAACAAACAACATGGGTACACATAACAAAAAGTACTACAATTACCAAGCTAAGCATCTTTACAATACTTCACCTTCTTGCCATCACTGACATCCCTTCTCAACCCAGTCTTGAAAATATTCCCAATTTGTAAGACTTCATCCCAAAAACGAGAAATTCTATTAAACTCAGCAAAGTTTGAACCGCTCCATTTTAATACTCTTACAACAAATGATTTGTAACTATAGTTGACTGTCAGAATTTAACAATCTCTACCATTATTTAACTAATAAAGCAGAAATTTCATCCCTTTTTTTTTCAAAGATTTAGTATTCACCTTATGATCTGATGTATCATTTCCGTAACCTATATGAACAACATAGGAAAAAAGAAGATAAGTAACATAAGAAAATAACACTCATTGTCATGAGCTTCACAGCAAACGACGTTCTCCTGGCCCATAGGAAATTCTTCGAGTCTGGGATAATTATACATTTCGATTACTTTATTAAAGTTTAAAATTGATAGGTTATTCTAGAAGCATCTTTTATGTTTTAGTTTATTTTATATTGTTTTCCTTCATTCCCAGCTACGCATTATCCTTCCTTACAAGTTACAACTGTTACATGTACTCCTCGTCCCCCCCCCCCCCCCATCAATCATACGTAACGTACGCAACGCCTCACCGTTATCTCAAACGGCGAAAGTAACCCAAACTACGGCTTCCTATCTGTCCCCCACCCGAGCTCCACCAAATCACTGCCTGGCACGTCATACTTTCATCATGCTGACGTGGATTGCCACGAATTTTCCCACTCACAACCGTATACTATATGACTCTATCCCATCTCTGCAGATCTGCAGAGATCTGTTAGTAGAAAATATTTTCTTTCTGGAATATATTTACAAAGGCAATTGTTTTGTTTTTTCTCAGATATAACTTTGGTGACCTCCTCAACTAATAACTTTTTTTTTTAATATCTAATTAAATTTATTTTTAAAAAATTAAGATTAAAAAAATAAGATTAATTAATAGAGTTTGAAGCTTAGTCTCAAATTAAATAATTTTTTAATGTTTAACGGAAGAAGAAAATTGAATATACCGGACGCCATTTATTTTGGTTTGGTAAAAAATAATTTCACCAATAAACGAGAGTTGTCGGTTTAGTAGTTTGTAGGAAAGACCTTAGTGGCTGGCGACAGCTGTCCACTCCATAGCCTAAACAAGACAGCATCTAATGCCAGCTTATCTGCTGACACGGCACAATAGCCCCGGGCCCACTCCACTCTCAATCATTGCTGGCGGGCCCCACATCCATCTCAATTAATACCCCCACACTCTCCCTTCATGGAGCAAGTAGAGAGAGAATAAAAGCTAAAGGGGAATCCAGAAGCCTCTTATTAAAGCTAAATAGAGAGCCAAGTCAAGGGAAGAGAGGAGGGGGGGGGGGGAGAAATTTATTACTTTGATATCGGAGATGGAGGAGAAGCCGGCGTCGGCAAACGACGGGGACGAAGAAGAGATTGTTCAGATACAAGTCTGCGCCGGATTCCGTAAGGGTGCAGATTTGGAGACCGTTTGAACGCGGCGCTTATCGTTGTGAAGTGGTAAATCCGTCAAAAATCGTGCGGTTTCTCTCGAATTCTATTGATTTAGACATCGACGGTGATGAGCGGGGAGGAGGGGACGGCGGCTGAGGTGGAGGCGGCCGCATGCGACTGCTGCGGCCTGATGGAGGAGTGCACGCCCGCATACATCGAGATGGTGCGGGAGAGGTACGGCGGCCGATGGATCTGCGGCCTCTGCGGCGAGGCGGTCGAGGAGGAGATCTCGAGATCCGCGCGCCTCATCTCCACGGAGGAGGCGCTCGCCCGCCACCTTAGCTTCCGCCGGACCTTTGCGTCCGCGGCGCCGCCGCCGTCGCCAGAGCACCTGATCGCCGCCGTGAGGCAGCTCCTCCGGCGGAGCCTGGGCTCGCCGCGGTCGGTGCGCTCGACCCCAACTAGCCCCGGCCGAGAGCCAGCGGCCGGCGCCGCCGCCCCTCCGCCGGGGCTGGCCAGGTCGGAGAGCTGCTTCCCAACCCTAGCTGGGTAATGGACAACAAAAGCCCAGAAATCGAAGCCGAGGAGAGATTGGAAGTGAAACAGAATAAATCAACTACTTCGCTCTTTTTTCCTTCAATTCCAGCAAGTGTATAAACCTTTATTTTATTTTATTCTCTTGTCGTTATAATTGAGCAGAAAGAAACGTGAAAAATGGAAGTAATTCCATTCTCCAATATTTATTTCAATCAAGATTAAGTAAGATTTTCTCTTCTTCTTTTTTTTATATGGTTTATGGTTTATATTCAAGTAATTGCTCGAATTATGGTTCCGATGGCAGCAGATAACATTTCTGACACCTATTCCAAGCGTGTATTATTCGGTTATCTACAGACTTATTCCCATTCAATCAGTTGGAATAGCGTGCGAGTCTGCTCGAAAGCAAAGGATAAAGAACAATTTCTCTTAACAATATCCGATTGATTAAAACGGATGTCGTGGATGCTGATAGGATTTGAAGCTAAAAAAAAAAAAAAAAAGCACCGACAATGAAGGAATAAATCTCAAAATTATCCCCACTTTGGCTCTTCTCATTGACGTCGGAAAGAGGTCGATTGGCTTTACTTGCCTCCTATTCCACGTAGAATTCCGATAGCTTTATAACGCGTAATTGATGAGTATGTCATAAAGTATCAGCTAAGTTTTAGTGACAATTAACAACAGAGATAATTGAATGGGTCATCATGTCCACTTGGCATTATTCCCCAAGCAATCCAGTCATCTCCACCTCATGCTATATTAATATCTCATGTCAATCTCTGTTCTCCACTGCTCTGTTCATCCATTAGGCAAAGAAATCGTCAAGAATCTCGTAGCCCATTATTAGATTTATTTATTAGATCAAGTAGAGCTGGGTGGTTGAAACCTGTACAAGAAATTTCTTGGGAAAGTTCAGCTAATGAATCCACATCAGCACAAGGTCCACAAGATACTTAATGTGAACTTAC
This sequence comes from Typha angustifolia, assembly GCF_048772165.1. NCBI lineage: Eukaryota > Viridiplantae > Streptophyta > Magnoliopsida > Poales > Typhaceae > Typha > Typha angustifolia. The sequence goes on from NC_133251.1 coordinate 1,486,078, forward strand.
CCTGCGACAAGAAATCTCACACTTCGCAATCCATCATTATAATCAAAAATTGCTGGAAACTCTTTGATGGGTAAAAACAAGTAAAGAGATAAGCTCAATCCACATCATCACCATCATTTAAGTACTCATCTGAAAGTTTAAGCCAATTCTTGGGCAAAAACAAAGTCAAATTGGTACAATAGTTTAATCAATCAAATAGTTCATGTCTGCAAGGCAGTAGCACTGTTCCCAAACACACACAAGTGATAACTGCATGAAAGCACTTGAAGAAGTAAACATGTATGTCATAGAGGAATTTAACTTTACTTTGTAGTTCCAATTAATAGCATGTCAATTATTGTAGTTACAATTTCTAATAGAAGCCGGACCATCATGCTCTAATTAAGAATTGGAACAAGGTGTCATCACTATGTCCTTTAGCTGTATGATTTAAATGACTAGTGGGCTATACATCTAGTTAATAAATGAGTCCCAAAGGGAGGATGAGTTACACATGAGACTAATTAATATCCGAGGAGGCCTAACCTAGTTTGTCTCCAGTACCATATCCTGGCTCAGGCATGCAATTGGGGTATCTTAACATAATTCGGAATCTTCGAGTCCTTCCAACAATACTGAGCTAAGCTTCAATAATGCTCTAAGTACTGAATATATAGAGTAAGGTCCAGAAAAGGAATACATAAAGTTGGAGGCCAAATATTAGTACTTATTGATAACATTCAGACATATAGAGTGGAAGAGAAGTCATCCATCACACACACAACTTGTATATTGTCTTCCCATGATATGCACAGAAAGACAGCTAGTTTCCTGTATCAAATTAAGATAGTGAAAAATGGATCATTCTAAAGTTGATGACTCAGTGTGTGTTCTTTCTAACATAAACACGCAACAACTGAAGAATATTTTGGAGAGTATGAAGGATCATTCTAGAGTTCACATGTCATGTTTTGGAAGAAGTAGATGACCTTCCCCCTACAATTGGAGGTCATTCTATTATTTATCCAAAGGATCTGCTGTTAGAAAATCCAAATCCAACCCTATCGGCAAAGATCACTTTCAATTGTGAACATCAAAGCAGCATATCATGACTTAGCATGATTTTCTGGGTCCCAAATCTCATATTCTTCTTCGTTTGGTAAGATGTACCATTGATACTAGATACACCACACATAGCCATGGTCTTGTCTATATTAGTGGAAACTCAATAATAATTGGATGCCTCAGTTGAGTCTACTATAACACATGCATTTCATGCCAATTAATACATCTATCTCATATGGTTGTAAAAAGAAGAAATAATGCTCAAGAGTTACGCGAGCAGCACAATATTTAATTTCAGCATATGCATGTCGAAAACCATAAGAATAGCCTAAAAGTAAGTGACAAGATTTTCAACTAAATTTAATGAGACTGAACAATATTTTATAACTTTTGACATTGAATAACACATTCAAAATTCGGATAATTATAATCTGCTATAGTATAATTGCAGAAAATGGGGATAACGAAATTCCCTTATTAGCATAAACACTGGGGAATACAACATGGATTAGTACATCTACGGCAAACACATACTTCTGTACATTTTGAGCAAGAACAAATGCAACCACAAGAGCATTCCGGACATGAGAGACTCGGGGGTTTACAAAGTGATTTGCAACAATAGAACTTACAGCAATTGCAGCTGGGGCATCCAAAGTGGCACTGGCAACATAAGTTTTTTAGTCGTCCAGAGGAGCAGCTTGGTCTTTTTAGCTGTAGTAAGCATCTACTGGAGCAGCAAATCCATGAAAAGTTGAAACACAGCCTTGTTCTGTTCCAAATGGTTTGTCAATTGTTTAGATGTTATCATATGAAAATTAAGTCACTTAAAGCACCAGTAACAACAAAGTTCAAAGAAGATTATTTACAGAATATAGGAAAGGATTGATGTGTAATGTTGGCTAAGTAAGAAGAAAGCAAGTATATATGTGAAAAATAAAAGGAAATATTAAGCATGATGAAGCATAAAAAAAAAAATCATCAATATGGTGGCAAAAATGTAACAAGCATTAACAATTGATAAGTTTTCCTAGGACACCTTTTAAGGATAATAATGAAGGAAAATAATGCTAGATTATAACGGCTGTAGCTAAAACAAACACAGGAGTTACAGAACTACATAGCAAATTCTATTGGATGTGGCTCCAACAAAATGCAGGAACTCTTTGTTTTATCTTACATTAAGTACTTTCAAGCCCTTAATGCTCAACAAACAGGTAGATCACCAACCTTGCTTGATGGATTGGGTATCTGATTAAGTCACTGCCTTGACGTGAGTTTGAATTAAAGGAAAGCCAAACCAACCAAACCCATCATCACCACTGAATATTCAATTAAACTTGCATCAATTGCTAGAAGCAAACTCTCTTTCAATAGAAATTATTCAATGGAAGCAAAAAATGTCTATGGATTCTCTTTATTGCATTTATTGAGGATTCCATTTTAGAGTCTCATTCCCATAATATTCATGCACTATGATGAAATACACCTTGAGGTTTGTTACCGCAAATTGACTATAAGCACTAGCAATACATTTACACTTTCATGAAACTTACTAAATGTTAAGAATTGATCTAATTACTCCATAGATATAAAGACAAGGATGGACCTAGAAAAGTACCGAAAGCTCTTCCAAATGTGGCAGGATTCATTTCGCTTCTCAGTGCTGCTTGACAGAAAAAAGAAGAAGCATTAGATATAATAATAATAATAATTGTCCTCCAAAATAAACTGTTAAGTAGAAAATTCTTACAGCTTTAGAAATGGATCTGGATCTGTGCCCACAAATTCGTTCACCCTGCAAGAAGTAATCGAAGTTCTTTATAGTTGTGATACAAGCCTGCTAATTTCTCCAAAGAAAAGCAACAAAAATGCCCTACCGGAGAAGGTTTACTCTTTACTCTATAGGGAGTATTATAGAAAAGCCAACAACTCAACTTGTTTAAATATAAATATACATATTAAGGGCCAAATTGTCAGGGTTAGAAACATATTTGACTTCCACTTCTATTAATTCAATCTTTTATGCACATTCCAATAGTCTTTCAGTACAAATTCCTTGTCTGGATATAAATTGAAGTCACTTTCAGTATAAACTGGGATAGAGAAAGGACACAGATCCACACTAATTTGCATAAACCTTTAGAAAAGAGCAAATAGATTAAAAAAAAGTAACACTATCAAGTGAAAATTTCAAAGGGAGGCAGGGGAAGGATAGCTACATAAGAGAGCTCACAATCAACTTAGGTAACGTACTCTTTGCAACATCTGGAGGCAGGTTGTAGTCCTTCAAGTGAATGTAACTCCTCCTGCACAAAAGTGAAACTTGCCATGGTAGCTAAAATTCCAACCAAAGTGGCAGCTAGAATAACTTTAACTACCTACATTTGATTACCCCTTGCTATCAACTTCCATCATATAGTGATCAGTTCATCACATAACTCACACTAGCTTATTCCTAGAACCACTTCAAACTGAAAAATATTTCGAAAAAAAAATAGAGAGAAAGAGAGAGAGAGATCCAATCACCTCAAGAAAGCCAATCTCCCGGGTCAAATCCTGGACGGCCACGAGCAACCTCCGCCGGCCAGAGATGTCCGGGTACTCCGGCGGCGACTTGGGTCGCGGCGGAGCGCCAGATCCCACCGCCGCCATGATAAGCAGAGACAACACAAGAATAGAATAGGTTATCCGAGGGATAAAACTAGAATAGTATAAGGGGAGAGGGTGTCCGATATAAAATGTCGTTAAGCCCGGGGCGGAGGACGGGAGCGCAGGAGGTGAATCTCACCGCCGCGTAATAAACTGGAGGGCCTCCGCTGTCCGCTGTCCGCTGTCCGCTGCCCCCCGCGGTCGTCGTTTGTTTTCCGTTTTGGGAAAGTAATGACAGGAGAGAGTGGGAGGAGGTGGTGCGGGTACCAGAGGTCTTTCCAGATATGGGCATGCAGTGGGGCGTGGCGTGGCGTGACCAGGAACAGAGGAAGAAGGGTGGCAGAGGTGACTGCTCTCTCCTTCTCTCTCTCTCTCTCTCTCTCTCTCTCGCTCAGTGTATTTACTATTTAGGAGTACATGTACTCCAGAGAACACGTGGCGGCCAGGTAGGCTGGGTCTGTTGCAGTTGGCCATGATGGCACGTAGGACAAAATTCCTAGGGTTGGAACGAGAGGGACGGATACGCGTGCCAGCGCATCCAGTACAGCACTCCGAGCTAGCTCGGATTTAGTCGCTTCCCATCGAATCTTACATTCGAAGGTTAAACTATTTACATATATTTATAAATATTTAGATTGGTTTTTGAATCTTTCTACACCGAATGGTAATTTTTGATATACCAACACTTTTAAATTCAAAACTCTCTGGGTTGGGTTTGTACAGGAGGGAGGAGGTCAGCCCACAGATGGGCTTTGATCTTTCCTTAATTTACTGGGGTCTGGACCCACTCAAAGATTGGCATTTGTGCCTCTGAGGTGGAGATATACTAATTTCTTTTTCCCAGAATTAAAAGTACTGCTGAAATGATTCAGTAGCTCGCAGCAGGGGGTTGCAGTCTTGGAAGAATAGAATAAGCGATTCCCTTGGAAGTAATTACCTTGTGAGAGCCCACTTGATCTGAGATGATATATTTATATATATATACAACTAACATCTGATCAGATACTTATTCTTCTCTTCCCAAATGAGTGTTTATGTAACCATTATGTAATTATCCATGAGAAAATTGGGCCTGGCCCACTTATTTAGACACCATTTTGTTATTAAGACAAGAGTGTTGATTGAAAAATCCTTTCTTTTCTTTCTGTTCTTTTCCGACCATTGGCAACATCTCATTGTGGACTATAAATAAGAGAACATACCAAGATGGTAAAGTTTTTGTACACTTAAAATGGCATCTTTTATTATTTATTGTTTTTAAATTTTTAATTTTTTTTTTATCTCCTGAATGAGTTCTTCTTGCACACCTTCTGATTGCTTCCCTTCTCCTTCACTTCCACCCTCTCCTGTACAGTGTAAACAAAGGGGCCCAGAGGCACATCATCCATGGCCAGAAGTGGCTCCAAGGTCTCAACAATGGCGGACATACGAGGCCTGGACTTGGGCTTCTGGCTAAGGCATTGGTAGGCCAAAGCCGCTGCCTTTTGAGCTCCTTCGCTTGAGTACTGACCATCTAAACTTGGGTCCATAATTCGAGCCAATTTACGTGCATCGTTTAGGTATGGCCGAGCCCAATCCACAAGGTTTTGCTCTCTGCTTGGCTTGCTCTTGTCCACTGATCTCCTCCCAGATAGCAGCTCAAGCAGTACCACTCCAAAACTATACACATCACTCTTTGCAGTCAGATGACCTAATGTCATAAATCTCTTGATCAGATTAATTATGGTATCCAAAGTGTAGAAGACTATATTAGATTTGATAGTAAATTCGTGACAAATTTATCGAAAACACTCTCCGACCGTCGTCTGCGAGTATTTTTGAAAATTAATAAAAAATTCTTTATCATATTTCTCCTATTAGGATAGGATTAGAGATAATAAAAGTAAAACATATAGTTTTTCTTAATTTTTTTTAATTTTTACCTGTCATGATGTACTCAGGTGCAGCATAACCCTCTGTTCCCATGACTCGAGTTGAGACATGGGAGTCATCTCCTACAGGGCCATCCTTTGCAAGTCCAAGATCTGAGAGCTTTGCTTGGTAATCCTGAGAATTAAAGGGGTTTTTCATTTACTAGTTAGGAAGACTGACGTGCAATTAGAATAAAGATCGACTAAACTTAATTTGTTCAAACTTGGCCATCTTTTAAGACTAGTCTAAAGTTCTAGTTTCCAACAAGATAATAAAAGAGAGAGAAAGAGTGACTAATTAATGGACTACTTACCGAGTCTAATAAGATGTTTGATGCCTTAAAATCTCGGTAGATGACCGGCTTCTCAGCCTCATGGAGAAAAGCTAATCCCTTGGCAGTTCCTACTGCTATGTTTAAGCGTGTTGACCATGGCAATGGTGCAAAAAATCCTGCAAGAAAGCGAATTAATTAGTAAGATATAGTTTAATAACAATAATTAACTCCACTATTACGTTTATTAGATGGTATTATAATGTTATATAATTTCAAAGTTTGTTCAAAGTGATGTAGGTAGGATAGCATTGATAACTTTTATGATTACATACGTAGAATAGTAGATGCTGCACCACTTGGAATTAAAAAACAACACCTTGGATTATAGATGGTGGATGCTTTCTCACTTCACCTGCAACATATCATTAAATTAAGAGAAATTTATCACACTCTACTTTTCACTTATTATTATTATTCATATTTTAATATATTAGTATTTATTTTTTGATACTTATGCTGTTTATTTTTTTTTTCCAAAGCCTAAAAAACAATATACTAGCTATTGAAAGTAAAAGAGGAACCCAACTTTAAAGTCTAATTGCCTGTATTTTAAATATTTTTATTTTATTTTTAGAGGCAATAAGTATTCTATGCATTCTTAGCTAAACAAAAATATAGATGATGGAATAATATATATTCAGTAGGGTTTGAATAATAATAAAATAAAATTATCCTTTTTTTTTTAAAAATAAATAAATTTTCTATAAACAAAAGAATGTGAGCTCTGATCCAACTTGAGTAATTTACCACTATTTTATTCTTTTATTCTTCTATTGCAAATAAAACTTAGAAATATATAGACTCTGGAGAAGACCATCATTAGGATCCTTTTTTTTTCTTTTGTCATTAAATAAGATTGGATTGGTTGATAGGAACAACTAAGTCAAAAGAACACAATGAAATACAATATATTCAGCAGTTTTCCAGCTTGGGTTTTGTGACCACTTGTCAACCTGATGTCAAATCTTAGATAGTGGACTAAGTACTAACTACACAAAGAAATAAAGCAAGCTGCTTTCATTTCTATCTACTTCGCAACACAGTTTAAGGTATCAAATTACTGTGTGATTGTCCCAAAATTAATTCATGTCCTAATTTGTAGCTTTAGTTCTTCCACTAGGATTAATTTGTGGTGAATAAAGATTGCAGGTAAAAACTTGGAAACTTTCCACCAAAAGAGAATAAAAATGAACATACTCTTGAATAGATGATTCTCCAAGCTGCCTCTGGCCATGAACTCATACACTAGAAGCCTGTGCTCATCCTCATAGCAATATCCAATCAACTTAACAAGATTTGGATGCCTCAGTTGCCCAAGAAATATAACCTCAGCCTATATATGCAATCATAATTCAAAAATCTATAGTAAGATAAGATATTAGAAGCTATACGTATACATATTTATAACCCAAAAGAAGAAGAAGAAGAAAACACAATGTCTCTAGCTAATATTAGCTTGTTCTCACCAGCCATTCTTTGTGTCCTTGGCCACCCTCCAAGTCCAGAAGCTTAACTGCAACAGGCTGAGCTTTTAATCCAGGCTTCAACTTGTCATCAACAAACCCCTTGTAGACTGGTCCAAATCCACCCTCGCCTAAGAAGTTGCTCATGGAGAAGCTCTTCGTCGCCACCTTCAGCTCTGCGAGGGTGAACACGTAAAGGTTCGATCCGACAAGCGATATCGACAGGTCCTCCGGCGAAAGCAGCCCTGTCGGTTTGCTCAGGTCGGAGATCGAAAGCCGTGGGATCGTCGAGCTCCTCGTCGCGGCGACGGCCTTCTTCGGCCGGATTATTCGTCGGTTCTCGCCGACGCAGTCTGCAAAGAGAGACCTCCATGAAAACTTTGGCATGGTTGAATCCATGCAGTGCTACATAGAAAAAGTCTTTATTGGGGAACAAAGAGATGACGAGTTAATAAGTAGAAGTGTGGTAGTAGTTAATTATAGGAAATGGAGATGATATATAGACGATCCAAATAATATTGAACGCTAACTCGTCAACCACTCTACCAAATATATAGACTTTGGCAAAGACAAGGGAATTTGGACAGTGCAAGAGAAAGAGAGAGATGGAGAGAGAGATAAGATTTTGGCTGAAAGTAAGCTAAGCTTCTCTCCCTACCAAACTACTTTTCTGGAATATTCACTTCTTTATATCTTTGTTTTACTCATTTAACACAAGCCAAATAGTGTGACAAATAGTGCATAGAGTTCATATTTCAACAATAATAGTTCACTAATAAAGCTAACTTTAATCAACAGAATATTAGTCAGTATATATATATATAGGTGGTTGGAAAAAGATAACATAAAATAGTGACTCTTATCTGAGTAAGTGCATCTATCGTCACCAGCAAAAGAACCAGACAGGCCACCTCTATTTAGAATCGTCTGTCTAATTATCTAATTAGTGACGCATAGATCCACGGGAAGGTGATTAAGGGAAAGGGACACTTGATCACTTGCTTAAGGAGGATCCTATGGTTATTTCATGAATCTTTATGTTGAGACTTTTGTATGACATGATCGTAGGTAGCTTGAAAACTATGGCTAGCTAAAATATCAAATTAATCTCCTACAACGTAGCCTTCAACAAGTGAAATGAATTATTTATGTGTTCTAGGAGAGGGACAGCAGCATATGAACAAGTGTGCTGGAATTTTTTTTTTGTTTTTCTATTATTCATGAGTCTAAAGATTAGATATGAGTTAGACAAAAGGTCAACCTTTCTAGACACAGAGGCAGTGAGGCTCCACCGAGCTTTTAGCTGCCTAGTTTAGGCATGACCTCCTTGATCATGGATAAGGTACCTATCAACTCTACTAGAGTTAAAATAAATCAATTTTTGTAGCTTTCTCACTTCTTTTTTTTTTCTCCGTTCTTCTATTCTCTGATACCGAAAAAAGCATCAAGAAAAGAGAGACGGTGGAATAGCACAGATAGATACGTTGGATTAAAAAAATTATATTTCTGTAAGCTTATCTTTGGCTGTTTTAGTTACAACTTCTGAATATATACAAATTTTTTTTTTCTTTGTTGAGAATTATGAATATATACAAAGTTGACTCGTAACCGCAATGGGACGAAGTCCTTCCTTGCTTACGGTGTGATGCAAGCCTAAGTGTAACTGTTAGACAATCTACTTAGCTGATGTCAAAAATTCATGAAGAACATGTCTTGCCACCTTTCCAAAGTCATATTTTGAAATGGATTCCATTTCCAAAAGTGATATTTACTACGGGAAGGCGTAAGACTTCTGAACTCTTCAGATGAAACTACTCCAATGTCTTCACGCGGCTTCAAGTCAACTGTCTTTATTTACAAGTCTACATAAATCCCATATTGAGACCTAATTTGAATGCATATATAGGACTTGAGATATAGGCTCCATGGATTAGAAACATGAATGCCCTGCCCTCTCTCTGGAGTCTCCCATGTTTCACTTACATAAACAACGTTCCAGGATATAATCCAAAGAGACCACCTAAGAGTTCCCATATAGGGGCATATATCTAGCTTCTTCAAAGGAATTCTAGTACGCAAATTCCATGACTGGTTTATAAGTTGTGGGCAGAAATGGTTTAGTAGATAAGTAAAGCCCTGGAAAACATAATAACATCAATTTGGAGAAATACATAGAATTTTCCAATTGGAGTTCAGCAGTCGTTTTGGCAATCTGAGGATAGAAGCAACTCATAAAAACTTCAAATGAAATTTAATTTTCTTTTTGGGCCCATTAGAGATACAAGAGAGGCTCGATTTCAACCAGGTTAGACAACGAATCCTCCCAAATCTTAAGCTTCCACAAAATGGGGAAGAAAAAAGTGAGGCTAAAAAGTTCTTCCTTGGCAAAACAAAATACTCAGCATAAGTCAAATCTCTTGCAACTGTTAACTTTTCCAAACGTATAGGATATGAAATCATGTTACACACAAGCATGGAGGAAGAGAAAAAGTTGAACCTTTTTCATACACATAGGCGTGCTCCTTGTTTCAAGTACATCAGCATGACATTCCTATTCTGTCATCCACATCTTTCTTTAAGCTTCAAAAAGTTACGACAAACAGCAATTAAGGTAAAATAGAGTCATATGTCAATTCAATCAAGGCACCGGGGATAAAACAGTTATACTCTCCAATCAACCAAGAAATCTGACAGTTAAGCAGCTATGAAGACAGTATATACTCTGTGAAGAAAGGTACCAAAGCACATTTTAAGCGAAGATTAGTGGTGAAAATGTCCAAAAAGAAAAAGATTCCATCACAAAAGCATTCTCACAAATGCCAGATCTAAAACAGCCTTGAGAAAAATTTCCAAGATTAACTCAGAAGGGAAACTCAAGTAGCAATTGGTAGACTTTGTTGATTAAAGAGATGACTCTGCTTCAATTGTAAAGGGGGAACAAAGAAAGCCCATCATCCTCTTTTTCGCATAAATATCAAATGTTCTCAAGCCAACCACAAGGACATCAGGGCTCCGAAAGAAAGGAATCACTCATAAAAGAACTTAAGGTCATACTTATTGAATCCATGGAACAAATATATATATATACAGCATTGCTTATTGCACCGCAAATTTACACTCAAGCACCAATACAATAAAATAGCAGCTTAACCGCCAGTAAGAAGAAAAGTGATCCCGCAGTATACATCTGCATCAAGATAACAGAAGTCACAAGTTGCACCATGAGAGAGAACTACAAGTCTATAACCAATTGAAACTGGGTGGTGAAGAAATGCACCGATCATTAAAAATAAAATTCTTTTGAAGAAAAAGGATGCATAATCATGAAGCTCAGAGCAAATGGAATTAAAAGTTCAACATGAATCTAAGGACTCCCTATATTATTTCTCTACATCCAGTTCAGACAAATAATGGGATCTAGATTCAATATCTTATCTTTGACATGCGATAAATTGATTTCAAAGAGTGATGTGATGAAAAGAAGGGCAGATCTAACTTTTTATAGGATTACCTTTCCCCAGCTCATGTATGACAAATCTATACCTGAAAAGATTTATAGAATGTATATACCTTAATCAACAAGCTTTACTATATACACACGACCTTGGATCAAAGACAGTACTCATCATTCTGATTATATGATCACAAATTGATTTAATAAGGTAGATGTCTACCAACCAACTGCCCATACAGATTTCATGACAGGCACTCCTGAATATTTGTTTACCAACTTGTAGGGAGTTCAATAGTTGACCTCATGTTGACAGTAGCTCATGAAACTTGTCACCCCTTCTGTGAAACCCTTCTCAATCTCAAATTTCTTCTGCGATCCGACATTGCTGGGGAAAGGCTTTACATGACCAAAGACTAATTCATTTACTAGGACATTCTACAATCAGCTCCTCCACTTTTACCACTATGAACCAGATGAATTCTAACTCCTAGAAAGCAGACTTGCACAGAGTCACAGTGGCATCTGATTAACTTCTTGATGTATAGGAATTTTATGTCATTGTTCATCCAATTAGTTCTCACTGAATCAAAAGAAAAACCCTTGCAAAGCATTGCTTGGACTTGGACATGATGCTTACGATAAAAGGATCATAATTCTTAAATAAGATACTTACTTAATGGCATTTCAGTATTTCACTTTTCCATAATTGTGTGTGTGTGTTACAATTTTAAAACTCTTTTCTTAAAATTTTGACAGAACTCCTAACATTTTTTTTAGAATCAATTGCACATTGGGATTGTGAAAAGCTAATATCAAATTAAGAGAAAAAAATCGATATCAATATGGATAATTTTCTAATGACTCTACCTTTGTCTAACATAAGGTCATTTCTCAAGTGTCATCTTGTCCTTTCTTGCTACTTTAGTGTCATTTTGGTCAGGCAACTTCTACTTTAATAAAGTAACTCACAAATGCATAACTTGGTTTCCTTCGCATACGATCTTACTAGAAACCAATTCTTGAACTTCAAAAGTTATATTAACTTTTGGTTCTTCATTCTTATATGCATCAGATCTAAAACGTTGATTGTGGATGAAGACATGATTTTTACCAAACATATAGCTTTCCTATTTGGTATCAAAATGGCCATCTGTAATGGAAAATGACCAGGTCATAAGATTGTGACCTGCAGGTCGGCTTGTGTCTTGATAAGTCAATGCCAAAAGGCCTTAATATTTGATAGTCTAAGCTAGCAGGACTTAATCTGATGGCAATATGCTTAAAACATAAGATTTAGCAAATTCTGACGCTTGACCTGTTTAACCAACCCAATCTAACACATTGTCAACTGAGTACTTAGCAGGTTTGAGATTTGAACCACTAGTAGTTGCATCTGGTGCAGGCAAGGCCTGCTTTGCCTAATAGTAGAGTATTTGTAACCAACCCCTGACAAAACTATCTAGTGGATATTTTATAGGTTTAGACCTGAACCACTAGCGGGTTGCATCTGGTTCAGGCCAGGCCTGCTTTGCCTAATAGTAGAATATTTTTAACCAACCCCCAACAAAATGTCTAGTGGGTATTTTATAGGTTGTCAGGCCTGCTTTGCCCGAAGCCAGACCCAAGCAAAATCAATTCATTTTGACCCCTACAAGGAGAACACTATTTGCTACTAACCTAACACTCCAGTTACTTAGCAATAAACAAGAAATGTAACCTCAATCTTTTGTTGTTTCTTAAGCATAATATATATATGGGAAGTTTTAGTGGTACTTCATAAGGAGGATGGATACCTTCTCAGTTTAAAGAATATAGCCTTATGTACACAGACAAAAGTTCCCTGCAAAAACAGTAAATTAAGTACATAGAAGCTCATCTTGCAAAAGTTAAATGATAATACCTTAAACAAACAAAATTTGGTACCTGCATTGGATTAATAGGGTGCTCGTCAAAAGTTCAGAGAAAATGTTCAGAAACATTTACTCCATTCAGGAATTAAGACTGTCCAGTTGTCTTATGATGCTATCTGAAAACAAGGCTTCCATTCTGTTGTTGTCTTAGATTCTCAACAAGAGATTGGTAGGAGGACTTCAGAGACTTGATATCATCTGTCAGCTGAAATGGAGGGTGGATTTTATAACAGCCAGCACATAACAAAACAGCCAAAATTAGATACCTGAGAGATTAATCTCTGTTTATATAAGTAGATCAAGATATAAACAGGAAATATGAGGATCTGAGATATTCCAGTGCTCTTCATTATCATTGAATCAGCAGAATAAAAGAAAAAATTAAATTCAATCACTTGCTTTCACTCATAACTCTGCTGCACTTTTACATTAACTATACTCTCTAGTTTTATGTAACTATATTAGGTATGTCATTGCTGCAACATTATAAGCAGCATGCCAGCTATACAGTTGAGATATTGGTGCCAAATAAATGGAAGGATGCTAGTTAACATACCCGCAACTTCTTATAGTATTGTTCAGCTAAATCTGGTGGACAATGAGCTGATAAGAGGCCATTTGACACAAAGTAAGTAATGAAGTCAACACCAAATGTTTCACACATGATCTTCTGAGCCATCACGATTTCTCCAAACAGAACAAGCTACAGGAAAAGCAGATGCCAGATCAGCCCAAACGTAAGCACAATGGATAAAAGATTCTAGGATCATTCAATGGCATTTACACCACAATAGTGCCCACTATATACATATCCAACAATTCAGGTTCCATTTAATGATAACGACATGGATTAGGAAACATAGTAACATAACAGGCATTTTCTCACAAGTTTATAGTTTCTGAAAACTAGAGATAATTTATTGAAGGTTCCAGAAAGTATGTGGTCTGAAAACTTGAAAATAATGTTCCTGAAAAGGATTCAATGAGTTCAAAGGGGGGAAAATGTCTAGTAAGATGTACATAGAAAGCTTAGCTCGACCATTACGTATTTTTACAAACTTCTAAGATTCAAGAACAACCATATGAATTTACCGTATTTGCATCACGAAAGTCAAATGACTTGTCAAGAACACTGTGCAAGCAGCAACTTATTGCAAACTTCTCAATTACAAATCTTCGGAAACCAGGAAGCTGGAAAAAGTATAAAGGCTTGTTAGAATAGATCCGAAATATAATTAGATTATTAGAAGTGTCGCAAAACTGTAGTGAATTGAGAGGAAACATAAGATTTTAGCTAAAATTAGTACCTTATCTTCACCATTCTTATTGCACCAGTCTTTGATGAGTTTGACAAAAATTTGCACACAAGCCTGAGAGGTAACCACGAATTAAGCATAGTGCTGGTTACTGTACCAGCTACATAATAGGAAGAACACAAGGCTAAATATTCAAATGGGAAACAAAAGAACCGAGTATAATATTGGACCTTACCTTCCTGAGAAGTATATCTTTATGATTGCAGGAAGTAAACAAAAGCAATTGCATAATCGTATCCAAGTACTCCATACAAGTAGGAGCTAGGAAAGTGGAAGAAAGATCATGCATTACAATAACATGAAGAAATGTATAAAATGTTCTATGAACTTCTTGTAGTTCACGTATCTCCTGCAAGAGTCAAGAAGAGATAGCATCAGCAAATGCAAACAATCTCCTAATGATATATCTAAATTAGTAAAGCATTCAGACTGACTTCTCTGTAAGGAGGGTCAGAGTTTTGTTTTCAGGTAAAAAAACTGTCTCATAATAGTTGGTTTTTGCTATAAAGCAGATACAAACAAAGGAACTAGAAGTATATCAATTAATAATAAAATCAGAAAAGTGAACCACAATAATTATCTCTCATGCACACATCATGTAAAAGAAGATTGAGCACTTGTAACTCCTGACTACTGAGCAAGAAGTTCAAGAGATAGGCGATGATTCATTCATCAGATCTCTGATAGGCGCCAGAATAGATTGTGATACATTGTGATTTTCACACATTATACTTTAAAAACTGTCAGTAATCTAACTAGGTGAATCATCCTGGTTGAACTTCTCATAAATCTGATGGAATTCACATGTTAACATGATGTACATACTATCAAAGCTGTGAATATATAGTCATATAATCATTTAGCAAAATATTAGCTTAAAAGCATGAGAGATTTCAATTTCAACATCTTCTCAAGTAAATAAGCATGTCTATGACAGATGTACAAGAATGTATGTCCATAAATGCCTAAGTTAGGAGATTAAAGAATTTGACTGGTAAGAAAATAGATAATTGATTATATCTTCTGCAAACACCCTTACCTCCGTATTGGATCCAGGACCAGAAGGAAATGCCTCATGTGAAAGAATCGTAAACAGCCTACTTGCAATGGCAGGAAAGATATCCTCTAATATGCCACTCGCAGAGGTATTGAATTTGCATATCATTTGATTGATTAACACGAGAAAGTCCACCATATCCTTACACTACAAAAAGGTAATCATATGAGTAGAAGATAGAATTGAAAAGGAAGATATAGTAATTTAGCAATATCATGCAACAATATAGTTGAAGTTCTCTAAAGATGAAAAGAATTACCTCATTCTCCACAAGCAGCTGCTTTAGCGCCACAGGAAGACATGGAAATATAGAAGATCCAAGGGTGTCGATCATACGATGAAGAAAGGATGTGATCTACATTCGCACATTTGTATAATATTGTGTCTCTTGATTAGCAACAGGGGAGAAAAAGAAAGGAAATGTAAGGAGAAAGGAAAAGCAAGGTTTGAACCACTACCTTACATCTCAGAGGCTTGATATTAGGAAACATGACAAGAACTTGTAGAACAACATCCAACGTCTGAAAAACAAGAGGGAAAACTATTTAAGCATGTTGTAAATGGAAGGCAATCAATTATATGAAAGCTTTTGTAATGTTTAAGGATTCAAAAGGCATGCTAGGGATCAACAGTCCATACTAATAAGGTTAACTAATAGATGATGGGAAACATTAGATAATAAGTAGAAAAGACAATCACATGATATAACTAAAAGATGGTCTCAGCTTACCTGTTTAAACATACCACCGATTGCTGGACGATTATTCATAACAAGCCGCTCACTGAAACCCTAGTAGAAATGCCAGGAGAAGGTAACCATAGAGAAATTAAATATTGGACAATACTGTTGTTACCAAAGCTGAGTAGATAATAAATACAAAAGGCATAGTGAAAGGAATTTTCAGGCTTAAAGTCAAAGAAAGAAGAAAAATACAAATCTTCATCAACTAAATCAAAATTTCTCAATGCTCTCAGATAAGAAGAAAACCTTGCTGAGAGCATTTAAGGCCGTAATAATCTGTTGAAGAGTCAATACTTTTGCAGAAGATCCTTCAAATCCTTGTACTTTGGCATCCAAAAGAAGTGATTTAATCTGTGCATTTCAAGCACAAAACAAGTTGCACTCATGTACTTTCAAAAAGGTAGAAGATAAGAGAGAACACACTAAATAAGAGACAAGGAACAGAAATATTGGAGAATGCTTATTGGACTCTTAACTTGTTGGCACAGAGGATTCAGAAAGTTCGCCAAATATTCAGTCTGCCTTTGTGGTGGAACATCTTCCATTCCAATCAACAATCCAATTGCCTAAAGCCAAAAAAACAAAATATTACATGGAATGAAGCTCAGCATTCTACAAGAAAGAACTAGCGCAGATAGAAGTACATAGCATCCTTTAAAGTTTAAAACATACGGAAATCATACCTCAAATGTCTGACTACCTTCTTCTGAACCAGCGCATTTCACTTCTTTGTTTGTCCAATCAGAATTTGTAAACAGAGCAATTGTATCTTGCAAATTCTGATTAAGCATAAATGCATGAAATGAGCTCAACAGTAGCACACAAAACAATGTAGATATAAACAATAATACAGATGGAGAGGAAAAAGCCGTTACTTGCAAAATTGTATCTAAATAAGGGACTAGCTTAGTTTTTAGTAACTTCACAGCCCTCATGAACAGGTAACTTGCCCTTCGTCCCACATTAGCATTAGAATGATGAATTCCCCTCTCATCCAGAAAGGCAGCGAGAATATGAGGTATATACTGTGGATTTTCCTGAACAAACTTCATGTACCTCGTAATAGTCTCCAAGTATATCAGAGCTACCATACGATGAGAATGACAAGAAAATCTTGCTGACAGAAGCATAGGGACCAATTCACTCAACAACCCTGATCCTGACCTCATCCCTTCATCGCTTACTGTCTCACCCAGACGGTAGAACAAAGTCAGTGCCACTTCAACATCCTCCACATTTGAGGCTGAAGAAGAGAGAGCACCAACCAACAAGTTTCTTATGAACAACTGTGTGACATCTGGCGTTACCCGGCAGATGCTACGGAAGAGAACAAGCAACTCCTTGCGGTGCTCAGCCATCCTGTCCTCCTCTTCCATCCCAATCTTATCGGGTATATCCAGATTGGTTCTGTACTCAGGATCATAAGAGATCTGCGTTCTAATCACTTGCAAAATCTGACCCAGATGACTAAGTTGCTTTTGTGATGGTGATTTCATGGTGGACACATAGTTGGACAAAAACTCAACCACATTGCTTGCATCCACTTCCTCTTCCTTGCTGTTCTCCATCACGTAGAACACCGATGGTAGTGCCTCCTCGAGCAGCTCCAATGATGAGAAGCCATCAATTTTTTCCACACCCAACTTCCTATAGCATTCCAAAGCCTCTGCAGCATATTCCGTAACCAAAGCTGCGAGCTTTACTATCAACTCAGGTTCAGCATTTAACAATCTGCGGCTCAAACTGCAGAGGAGCGCAAGCTTCGGGCGTGGATCCATCCGCTTTGCCACAACAGCTTGGAGGCAACCTGCAGCTGCCGCCCGCAGCTGATTGCTGGAGCCGGGGCCAAGAGCAACATCAAATAGAAGAGGAACAAATGCATCGTTGGCGATGAGGTTAACATCGATCCAAGAAGTGTACCGCCTTGCGGTATCGAGCGCCATGGCTGCAACTCCTGGATCGGAGGCACGGTATAGTGACGCGGCGTCGAACCAATGGCGGGCGATCTGAGGCACACACTGGACGCGCATGGCGTCCTTAACCCGGGCGGCCACCGCGGAGTCTGATTGGGATCGAGGGTAGTCGAGGCTGAGGAGGTCATCATCAAGAGCCGCAAGAAAGCGTGCGAACATGTCCACTGCGGCCGGGCCGGCGGTTGGAAGGCTGGGAAGTAGATCAATAAAGGGAGAGCTCCATATCGAAGGGTACTCGAGGCGGACGAGTACCGCGAGGGCTTGCGCGAGCTTGTTCTTGAGGAAGGGAGGGGCAGAAGGGTCAAGAAGGCGGGAGGCGAAGGAGAGGAGGGTGGAGCGAAGGGCCACGAGGTCGGGGCCGGAGAAGGAAGTATATCGATGGAGGAGAGCATCGTGGAGGGCCTGGAGACACCAGAAATGGACGGGACCAAGGGAGGAGAAGAGGAGGCCGTCCCGGCAGAGGCGGAGGAGGGCGGATGCGTCCGGATTGGAGCGCGCTTGGTCGCAGATGGCGAGGGCTTGGGCACGGAGGGACGGCTCGGCGCCCGCCGGGGGGTCGTAGGCAAGGAGGATCGCCTTCTCAAGATCGTCCATTGAGGAGGAGAAAACCCTAGAAGAAAAACCCTAGAAGGAAAAACCCTATTGGTTCGATCGATTTGGTTTTGGTCTGTTTAGATCGAGGCGGCGGAGATGAGAACAATGGACAAAGTGGAAGAGATCGTGGGTTTTTAGGTTTTTTTTTTTTTCTTTGTTCTTGTTTATTAAATCGATTTTATTTGAAGGTTGCGGAGGAGAGAGAGATTAGAACGCAGAGAGGGGATAGGATTTATATAAGGAGGGAAGAGCATGGGCGAAGGACGAAATATAGGGTTTTTGGAGAAAATTTTAGAAAATGGTAAGAATAAAATATGACTCCAAATGTGCAAGGGGGAAATTAAACGGATCCGGACCAAACTACACTATCCAATTCGGTTACTACTAACCCTTACTCTTAGTGTGGCCCTTCCTTTCACGAGAGGCCCGATAGGGGTTTCCCAGGCCCAACTTTCCAGTCGTTAGCATCGTTGACCGTTCGCAGTCTTAATCGGACGGTGACTATACTCTCGGTCTTTGTATAAAGTTCCTCCAACATTAGGGTTTCTCCCAGCCGCGCGCCATTCCATTCTCTTTCCCCACACTCCGAACCTAGCAGAGAGAGGAAGAAGAGGGGGCCGCCGCCATGACGACTCGCTTCAAGAAGAACCGCAAGAAGCGCGGCCACGTCAGCGCCGGCCACGGACGTGTCGGGAAGCACCGTAAGCACCCCGGAGGTAGGGGAAACGCCGGAGGCATGCACCACCACCGCATCCTCTTCGACAAGTACCATCCCGGCTACTTCGGCAAGGTTGGTATGCGCTACTTCCACCGCCTGCGTAACAAGTTCCACTGCCCCGCGGTTAACGTGGAGCGGCTCTGGTCTCTAATCCCTGAGGACGTCAAGGCTAAGGCCGCGAGCGCCGGCGCCGGTGAGGCGCCGTTGGTCGACGTCACCCAGTTCGGTTACTTCAAGGTTCTCGGGAAGGGGATGCTGCCTTCGGCTTGCCCAGTTGTTGTCAAGGCTAAGCTTGTTTCGAAGATCGCAGAGAAGAAGATTAAGGCTGCAGGTGGTGCCGTCATGCTTACGGCCTGATTTGGTGAGAAGACAGACGGTTTTAGTCTATGTTTAATTTTTGTTTTGGTACTGTTTATTTAGATCTGAAGTCGAATTTTTGGTTTTGAAAACTTCACTTTTGGATGTCGTACTTTGAAGTTATATTATTGTTAGAGATACCTGCATGAGTAGTTTAATGCAATCGAGACATTTCATTTATAAGGATTGCAGTTTATTTGAATCAGTATAATTTGTGCAATACGTGCCTCATGTTTGTGAATTTTAACGAGTAACCTAAGGATTATAATTAATCACTCCAAAAATTTATATGCATTGATTTTAAGAAGCATGTCACTAATTCAGGCAATCTGATGTACTTGTGCAAATATCTAAAGTACTGAAAAGTAGTATGAGTTTATTAATTTTAGTGTAGTAAGTCCAGAAGAGTTATCTTGTTTAGTTGTGGCATTCTATCTGATAAGCTTTAGGTTTGAATTGAATTCTGTAATGAGCTGGGAGATAAGTAGTCATTAGAATTGTGTTGGAAACTCTTATGTGTCTTTTTATGTTGGTCTATGTTGGAATCTAAAAGTTTATCTCCAGGAAAGTGTGCAGAGAATCTAGATTGGTGTTAATTCTCAGTAACTGGAGAGCTGAAATTCTCTTTTGCTAGAAATTTCTGAATTCTTATTTGATTATGAAATCAACTTGGTTTGTTTATGCGTAAATAGATTAGGAAAGCAGTACGATGTTTTGGAATTTCTTTCTGTGACTATCTTGGTGCCTTTTATGCCGCTGTTATGCCAGTGGAGATTCAAAAGTGAGGAAATTAGGATACATTCTTGATGAACGAGCATTGGTGTTTCTTTGTTCTTCAGCCTACCTTGACTTTTCTCCTTTCTTCTGTTAAATCATCTGAATTGGATAATTAATTAGTTAGCGATTTTCATTTTCTATTATGAATTATTGCATGTCTGTATATGTGTGTAAGATAAGAATGAATCAACGAAAGGTTGGCGCTTACAGAGAATATGAAATCCATCTTAATGCAATAAGCTGCAAGCCTACAACCTTGTTGTATTGATGTTAGTGTATTTCTTGTGCTCATTTTTTTAATTTTTTTTCTCCCTCTCTTTCCTTATCGTCATATTTTGGGGTAATATCTGTATTATACAGTATTATTCACAATGCTCAGATTCGTCAAACAAGTTTTATCTGAAAATCTATTGTAAACCTTGGAGATTGTGATTGTCACTGTCTTTGGTTTGTTCTTCTCTATGCTGGAAAAATGTTTTATGACTTGTTTTTTTAGACTTAATTAGAGATTTCTACATTAATAGGTAACTTTACTTTTACATTATCTTTGTGTCTGTTTAGTTATACTTTCTGTTTTCTATGGCAATCTTATATCTAATTTAGGAGCCCATTCTATTCCAAAGCTGAATTCTATGACAATGTTATATCTAATTTAGGAGCCCATTCTATTTAAGGCTGTAGTTTAATGTCTTATTAATTTTAGTAGTTTACTGGTCTTATTCAAGGGCACTACTATGGCTGTCAAAATAATCAAGTCGTTCGAAGCCTCAGTCAAGCCCAAGCCCAAGCCCAAGCGGGACTCAAAAATGAGTTGATTCAAGCTTGATACTCAAAACAATATCAAAATTGATATTGAGATGAGTTTGATCTTAAGCTAGCTAGATCATGGCTTGACAAGACTAAAAATTAATGCTATAATATTTACTATAATATATATGATTAATATGTATGTTTTAATTTAAGATTTGAAGGCTCATAATATTGCTATATATTTTTTAGGTTCCTACTTCCTAGGGTTTGAAGTAAGAAATTTAGAACCCAAACCTTATTTCAAACTTGATCGGACTCAATTTAGCTTGAATTGATTTAGACTAAATCGAACTCTCAGAGCTCAAAATTAGCTCAAATTAAAATTATGTTTCATGCTTGATTATATGATTAGACTTAAAATTATTTTCCAATGAAGCTTTATCAGCTTCGGCTCGATTGCACCCCTAGGCGACGCATTACTTAGCACGATAGTGAGGTTGCCGGTTTAAATTACGACAAGGCTCGTTGCCTTTTAGTCTGCTTAAGTCTTACCACTTTGTTGGGTCTTTGTACTCTTCTGTGTTCGGTTTGTTGCTTGCTTCAAGTGTCGTTACTTGTTATCAGGATGCGTACTGAATGATCTCTGTGTTAGTTTCTATCACATTATGTTTGAAGTAATCTGTGTTAGTTTTTATAACATTATGTTTGAATTATTATGGCTTATTGCAAAATGTTACAAAATTATGCTCTAGCTTGGAGGTAGCCATCGCAATTTTACTTAGTTAGTATAAAATGCGGCTTTTGGATTTAGAATTTCGTAAATTAGTTTGGTAAACACTAAGCTAGTGACTAATGTAGTAGCCAAACATTAGATTGAAGTACAATGGATTTAGAAGCAACCAATTTTAACACAGTCTACGCTTTCCTCACAAAATTAAATTATCATTTTGATCAGTTGTTTTTTTTTTTAACCAGAGCTAATAATAACATCACTATTCTAATTTACAACTAATATAGAATTCAAAATTTTAAAAAAAAAGGGTAACTATTCTAATTTGGGAGCTAAATCCAATTCAGACACAGTTAGAAAATAGGAGATACAGGTCTTGTTTTTCTAGTGTCCGTTTGATTACAAAATAAAGGAAATTATTTTGCAGAAAACTCGTACAGCAGTATATTGCCCCAGCAATTGTCTCTTTAAGCTCCTACTAAGATGTTCAATATCTACACCATCAAATGTAGTCTTGAAATTTTTACCACCGACCATGTGCAACAGAGATGTCGATGGTCGATACTATCTCAATAGTATGTCGTGGGGTCCAGCCGTAGAAATATGAAGGGAGAAAAGAGAGAGAATAGTATAGGCTGGTAGATAAAATGAGCTCACAGGCCCCCACATGTTCGAATCGGTGGAGATTCCACCTTATCCAGCCAGATATTTCCATAGGACATTCATTTACTAGGAGTTAATCTAAATCCTGTCATTTAAATTAGAAAGATGCAATTCTTATCCTCCACCACCTCCCGTACCACTACTACAGTTGCTACTACTAACCCTACGGTTAACGTCAGCGACTTTGTTGTGGGCCCCATCACGGCACATTTTTCGCCCGAGGTTGGGCGAAGGTGTCTGCGCGCTCGCCTGCCAGGCACGTGCTTACGTTATGTGTGTGTCGCTGAGTGTGACGTCACGAACAAGCTGCTTAATTAGTATTACTACGAACCGCCGGGTTGGCTTTGCCTTTGCCTTTGCCTTTGCCGCGGCGAGAAGCAATCTCCCCCTCCACGTGGCTGCGAGCTTCTTCTCCGCACGCACACGAAATCCCCAACCGGCAAACGAAATTAGTCACAGCGCGCGACCCGAGCACGCATCTCGAAGCTCTCCTCTCCGTCTCCGTCTCCGTCCCTTTATCCCTCTTTCTTCCACGCTTTCTCTGGAAGTCTCTCTCTCTCTCTCTCTCTCTCTCTCTCTTTCTTTTCCTCGCTTTGATCGTTGATTCGTCTCCATCCCTTTCATCCTCCAACCTCTACATAATAAACTTTCCTAACTAACTTCCCCGACTAGTCGAACCAACTACGTTCGATGTCGGTGCCTGCGGTCGTTGCTCTATACGCCACCCTGCCTGCTTGCCCGGTTAGTTCGCCAGACTTCACTGCGGCCTCCGCCGCCGTCTCCTCCAAGCTCGGAGGTCTCTCCTGTCTCTTCTCTCCTCCCTCGATCCGCGCCGCCGCCTCGGGGTTCCCAATTGGTGACGAGACCACTCCCTCGTGCTCCTTCTCCTGCTCGCCCCCTTCTTTATCGCCGATCAGACTTGGAAGGCATGGGCTTGTTAGGAATTCTTTGAGCTCCTGCTCAGGTTGCATGAAGGATCTGACTTCTGAGTTTGAGAATGGCTTGGAAGATTATGTGGAAAAGTTGCTCTCCGGAGCTCAATCGAGGCATAAGATCTTCAACGAGGAGCTTGTTTTGAAGGCTTTCTATGAGGCCGAGAGAGCTCATCGAGGACAGGTAATTAGTTGTTCAAGTTGGAGAATTTTTTGAAATTTCTGATCCTTGGTAATCTCAATTCAACTAGTGTTCGATTTAATTTTCAATTTTTTTTTAACTTTTTTTATTTTTTTAAATTTTTTTGTTCTTGTCTCAGATGAGGGTTAGTGGTGATCCTTACTTGCAGCATTGCGTGGAGACGGCGGTGCTGCTTGCGAAGATTGGGGCTAATGCTACAGTTGTGGCTGCAGGGCTTTTGCATGATACGCTTGATGATTCTTTTATGGACTATGGTTATATCTCTCAGCGATTTGGAGCTGGTGTTGCCGATCTTGTTGAGGGGGTAGACTGCGTCTTCTATTCTTTTTTCTACTATTGCTATTGTGTCATTTAAGTCTTTGATGGTCATTTTTTGGAAAGGCCATGTTCTGCTTTCTTGTTGCATGTCTGTATTAATGCTTTGTTAGGTTTGATTTTGGAAGAGGATATGGTTTGTGCTCATTTTGGTATGCCGGATATGCACATGTTTGTTATGCTCATATTGATTTTTGAGTTTCATTGGTTGACTGTTGTTTCACCATCTCCTTTTCCACTTGTTACATTAGAAGGTGAAAGGCATGAATAGGATGTTTCAAAGAAGGGGAAAAAAACATACTTAACAGTTCTATTATTAGTTACTCTTTACTCACAACTTCATTCATGATTGTTAACCATCATCACCGTCTTAGTGGCGTCCATCTGTCTAAATGTGCTGATTTGGCCTGAAATTAGTACTAGAAGATAATATCTACCAATTGTACATAATAAAAGGCAAGTTAGAAATAAACTCAATAAAAAGAGTGCTAAGAAAGAGTAAATAATGTTTTAGAAATTTTTGGGTGCAACATTTATAGAGGACTTCCTCATTTGATTTGAAGATATACAACTCAATGAAGGCCAGTCAAAAGTACAATCAAGAGAAAGAAGGGGAAAGACAGTTCGCAGATAATATGAGAGGCATGATTTTCGAAGTACCTGATTTTAGAAACCAGACACAATTTGGATATTCCATACCTATGATTGCCTAGCTGGCTTTTGGCATTCAGACTGAAATGTAACGAATTCTTGGCTGATTGGACTGGTTTCTTCCTTTACTATCAGTCAACACTTCTTCTTGGATTCTACTAGATCATATATGACCTTGTTGATTTTACTAGCCTGCTGTTGTCTGGAACTTAATTGTCGTATATAAACAACAAATATAGAAGAAGTTGAAAACATCTGTGTCATCTCTTGCAGTTTTTCTTTTGCATAAGTTTCTTACTTTCTTCCTATTCTTACCTTCTGATGATATTTGCTTCTTTAGTTAGTACTACTATTATTGCAAAAGATTTGCTAGTTATCCAACTGTTTAGCCTGTTCGATGTATGTGAATCTTTAAGATGGTAATTGATAACATAGAACAATGAAGCACATGTGCAGTCTGAAGTTAGTTCTACTATTATTGCATAAGATTTGCTAGTTATCCAACTGTTTAGCCTGTTCGATGTATGTGAATCTTTAAGATGGTAATTGATAACGTTGAACAATGAAGCACATGTGCAGTCTGAAGTTAGTACTACTATTACTGCATAAGATTTGCTAGTTATCTAACTGTTTAGCTTGTTCGATGTATGTGAATCTTTAAGATGGTAATTGATAACATAGAACAATGAAGCACATGTGCAGTCTGATGTTCTCTTGAATCATATGAAAGCTTTCATATATGAGAATTGATAAAGGACTATTTGTTGATGTAAAATGGATGGCTTAACAAGGGAAACTGAGGCTGATGACAATCATCATGAAAGCAGTTTTGGGCATATCACTCGCTCTTTCTGGAAAATGTTAATTTATAAAAGGGACTACTTACTAAAGAAGCGGGTCATTTTTGAACAATTAGGTGATATATCATTTTGCTTACTTTGCACTTCTATATCTTTCTTTGTAAAATAATTGTCTTATAAGTTATTAGGAGTGTGTTTGTGATAAAAGGAGGGATGTCCTGCCATTATTTTCTATAAAAATGAAATTGTGTCTGATACCAGATCAAAGCAACCCTCTGTTGCTAAGATAACATCTGAGAATCACGACATCCTCCATTAATGATCTTATTGGGCTCCCAGGACTGGTCAAGATGGTAGGTTCCTCAGGTATGGGGTTGCCTCTAGGTTGTACCTGTTTAGATATGTAGAGCTCCCCCAATAACAACATATTATGGTATAATTTATACCTGGATATACCAGATATTTTAAACCCTCGTAGAGAGATAAATACTAAATAAAATCAAGAAAGAATAGCGAATATTATCCCACATGTACTTATATAGTAAGTAGCTATAGGTTAACTCATGCTTTCAGTTGATTTCCCATGTAACCTTGTAATACTAGTGGTGATGCTCTGAGTTATTGCTCATGAGATAGAAATTGCATGAAAACGCAGAGTTTCAAATATCTAAGTTTAACTTCCATATCTTTTAAGTAACTTGGTACAAGATGAAGCAGCTGTATTGTTATTAGACATGACGATGAGAAGGAAACCTTTCACAAATGCTCAATTGGATAGCGCATGTTTCCCAGTGCCTACAGCCACCGTAACTGATCAAAGACATTGCCCAAAATTTTAATAGAAAATCGTCAGGATAAGTATTGTGAATATTGTTACTTTGATCTTAGACTCCTAAAATCAAATCCACAGACAAATGCAAGGTGCTCTTATGAAGATTGTGCTATTGTTTTAGTTCTTGCTTTCTAGAAGCTTACTAGGATTTACTTGAATTGTCTAAATGTTATGTTAGTCCCATATTAATTGAGTTACCTCTTCCAGTTGTAACTGTAGCTTTTTACAGCTCTTCCCTTTTTATTTATTTCGAGGGCAAACTTCTTGGAATTTCTGCATTTACAAGATCCAGAATTGTATCTTCAGTATTTTCTAATTTCGAGGTTGCATTTGTGCAGGTTTCAAAGCTCAGCCACTTGAGCAAGCTTGCTCGTGAAAACAATACTGCCAGTAGAATCATTGAGGCCAACCGACTACATACAATGTTCCTTGCGATGGAAGATGCGAGAGCTGTACTCATCAAACTGGCTGACAGGCTGCATAATATGATGACGTTAGAACCTTTGCCCCTAGTCAAACAACAGAGGTTTGCAAAGGAAACTTTGGAGATCTTTGCTCCTTTAGCTAATCGGTTGGGAATCTTGAGCTGGAAAGAGCAACTTGAAGATTTGTGCTTCAAGTATCTTCATCCAGAACAACACAAGGAGCTATCCTCCAAGCTTGTAAAGTCATATAATAAAAAAATAATTGCAGCTGCAACAAAGCAACTGGATCAAGCCCTTAAGATCAGAGGGATCTCTTATCACGTCCTTTCAGGGCGACACAAGAGCTTGTATAGCATCTATAGCAAGATGTTAAGGTGTGATCCCAACTTACTTCTGTGTCTGTTGTACATGTTCCGTTCTGATCTATAGCTTTCTAGTATTCATATATCCTGCTAAAGGTCAGTTCAATGGACATAAAACTTTGTCCTGAAAGATCTAACTGATATGACAATATCATCCTTAGCATGATACTTGCATCATCCTCTGTCTCTCTCAACAAAAAAGTAGATGCCTTAAATAGTTAAATCTCATCAATTTTATATATGTGCAATGTTCAAAGTTCCTGTTTGCAGGAAGAAGCTAAGCATGGATGAGATTCATGACATACATGGTCTACGCCTGATACTTGAGAATAAGAGGGATTGTTTTGTTGCACTGGAGATTGTTCATGAATTATGGCCTCGAGTTACTGGGAGATTCAGAGACTACATCACCATTCCTAAATCTAATGGGTATTCTATTGCAGATCTTTCTTTAATTGAATCAATATCTTTAGGCAGCTTCTGAACCATACTTGCAGGTACCAGTCTCTGCACACCGTTGTTCTCAGCAAAGACAACGACACACTCCCTCTGGAAGTCCAGATTCGAACTAGAGAGATGCATCTACAGGCAGAATTCGGAATAGCTGCACACTGGAGATATAAGGAAGGTGACTGTCAGATCTCTTCTTTTGTTCCCCATATGGTGGAATGGGTTAGATGGGTTGTTACTTGGCAGTGTGAGAGTATGAGCATAGACTTCCCTTCATCCCTCGGTGATGGCGATTCCATCAGGCCACCATGCCCATTTCCTTCTCATTCAGATGATTGTCCCTATTCATACAGCAAACAATGCAACCACAAAGGACCCATTTTTGTCATCTTGCTGGAAAATGAAAAGGTGAGCTGCTTTGAACTTCGCTCTGTGAATGTGATGCAATCTACCTAGTCATATTGCTTGCTTTATTATTTGAAATATATATATTTATAATAACTTATAAGTCGTTTTCCTTCAGTTGTTCCAATCAACTACCTATTGACCTCAGAGGACATCACTTATTGTGTGACACCAAGTTTGATCCTTCGTATCCAAGTGATCATGGATTCAAGCCACTAATTCATGCACCCTCTTTGCTTTAATTTTTTTTTGTTGATAAAATTGCAACCTCTTTGGTAATGAAGGTAACGCTGTGTATATTCACCTAAAATTGGAGAGAATCTAATATATTAGGATACCATTTTTAAACTAACTTGTGACCTCCCTTATATTAATTCTCTCTATGCTTTTAGTTCTTTGACTGACCTATCATTTGGTAAGGAACTTGAAAAGCCTCAATCTTTAAGCAACATATATCTAATGTGGGTTTTTGTGATTCTAGATGTCTGTGCAAGAATTCCCCCCAAACTCAACAGTGATGGACTTATTGGAGAGAATAGGGAGAGGAAGTTCAAGGTTGCCTGCATATGGCTTCGCAGTGAAGGAAGAGTTGCGGCCAAGAGTAAATGCCGAACCGGTGACCAACCCCGGTCAGAAGCTGCGGATGGCTGACGTTGTGGATCTGATCCCGGCCATACCCAACGAATCCTTAACAGAGTGTAGGGAGGAGATCCAACGAATGTATGAGCAACGTCCGATCTCAGCTGCCGGAGCTGGAGATGCTAACCATGCTTTAATTCCTTGTCCATAGAAAGAGAGAAAATTATACAGGAAAAACTTTCACGTACATATCTGGGCTTCAGGTAGGCTGTTATATACCATCTCAGAGCTCGAGAAAGTTTCACGCACATTCTAGTATTGATTGCCAAAGCAAGAGAAGACCAGGCCTTATTGTTGTATCCAGCACTAAAGAAAGAGAAAAAAAAATTGAAGGTTGAGAGAGAGTTCCTTTTATCAACCACTTCTTCTTCTTCAGTTATCTTGTACATTTTGCTGCTGCTGCTGCTAGTTGGAAGGATACTACCCTCTGCGGAGTTTGGTGTTGGGTTTGTTGATCACTGCTCTCTCTCTCTCTCTCTCTCTCTCTCTCTCTCTCTCTCTCTCTCTCTCTCTCTCTCTCTCTCTCTCCTCAACCTGAGAAGGCTGCTTCCTCGGAATAAGGAGCTGGTAGTTGGGGCTGATCAGTGTGTCCTGCTCGGGTGGCAGTGGAATTGCTCCTCCCGGTGCAACGGATTTTGGCAGTGGGATTTTGTTTCTGCTCCGTACGAGCTCAGGAAGAATTTGGCAAGTTTTCAACTGTAAGATAGAAGATCACATTGTCCAAAGTGAACGATTATAACGAGAAGATTCGATAGCTACAGAGAGGTAATTGCAACAAGATATCACACGAACAAAGAAGTAGAAAGGTAATAACGAACCCTACCTCTCGCGGCGGCGGCTGGGAGAAAGAGAAGCTGACCTTGGATTGGATGGCAAGGCGAACTTCGTCGGAGCCGACGGTGGGTTTTCCGGCGTGCTCGGCGTAAATTTGAGCATTGGAGAGCACGTCAATGGCGTAGCGGGATCCAATCTCAAGGAACTGGTGGACTACTCAGGGCTCGTACTCGCGCTCCCCAATGCTCATGGATCGCAGTAGCTCCTTTACCACTCGCGCGTCTCGAGGCTCCCGTGAGGCCGTGACTCCTCCTCTCTTCTGACTCCTCCGCTCTCCCTCGGCTCCGTCCGCCTCTCTCTCTCTCTCTCCGACCCCTTTTGATGGCTCTTTGCAAAATTGGGAAGTGCAAAAAATATTTTGGGCCTCCAGAAATAGGGAAATTTTCAATTAAGACCCTACATATAAGTTGTTTTACAATTTACACCCCGTCCTTAAACTATTTATATTCCCCATTAGTGACATAATTAATTTAACACGTCTACATGGTTAGACATTACCCTGCGTAAGAAAATAGCGTCCGAGTCAAGCTAAAGTTGCAGCTTTTTCTACGGAAACAATTTGAAGCTTGACATTTTAATCGACGTGCAGAAATGCGTTTTAAGACTTCAGAAGAACCTTCCATCAACTAAGTCGAGGCTTGGTTCGTACATTTCAGTAGCAGCCCCCGCCCGTCATCTTTCAATGACATCGTGAGCTACTAGAAGAAGAAATTTGAAGTATATATTCCTTCCTCACTTCCCTTTCTAACTATCACCTTTCCATTTGATTTTTTGGGCCGCAAATCTTTCTTAAGATTTAGTTTAACTAACAATGTTTTAATTTGCAAATCATCAACCGTTTTAAAATATCGTCCACGATCAAGATGTCATACAACTTTTTTTTAAATATCAAGATTTTTTTTGTCTTCTCTTTTTTATTATTTAAGAGTCCAAAGATTATATATAAGCTTAACAAAGGACTAATTATCTTTAGATACAGAGATACTTAGGCCTCATCACGCTCTAGCTAACCCTCGTTGATATGTTATTGTCGAGCCATTAATTGAGTTGAGCAATTTAGTCAAGTCATCAAATAATTTTTAACATAATTTGATCATAGGGAATGTACTTATCAAGTTTACTAAAGTTGATCAATAAATATTAAGATGTTTTTTTTGTATCATTCAAGAGCATAGACAAAGAGTCAATCCTCCTCATCAATCCTGTGTATGACAAATTATTCACCCGAAATAAATGCCATTAACACATTGGTCCACTATTAATCAAGCCAAGTCATTAAGTCAATTCATCGTTGATCATCAAATAATTTTCTACATAATAATTATTTAAATACCAACTCTACTAAACATCTAGATATTTTTTTAAAATTATTTATGAGCCCAAAGGCTAGATATGGGCTGGACAAAAAGCCAACCCTCCCTAGATATAAAGACACTTTAGGCCCCACTAAGTTTTTAGCTATCCAGTCTAGGCTTAAAGCTATATGCGTTGTTGAATAATTGTTTCGAACCAAATGCCACTAAGACGCCGTTGCGTTGTCAAGCTGTTCTTCCAAGCTAACCGCACTGTCAAACTATCAACCGAATCGAGCCAAGCCACTAAACCACCGACCACCAAACAATTTCTCCACAATATTGTTTGGGGTTGGAGTTGAACTCATGACCTCCTTTGGTCATGAGCAAAGTACCTACCAACTATATTAGAGTTGGTTGGTTAGATATTATACATAAGGACAGCAAGAGTACTAATACGTAGAAAAGTGGATTCTATACAACTCAACGTCGCAGAAAATAAAACATTAACATTTGTTAGTATACTACACATCATCTAGGTTGTATAAGAAAGTTTACACCCTTAAATTTATTTATTTATTTTGAAATAGATGGTAGATCCCATCTCCCTATAAATATAACATCTATTTTTAGACAAAGAGATAAGTTTTTATTAAATTATCCAATATATATATCTTTAGATCTTATACTTGACCACAATAGATAACACTATAAAAAGAAGCAAAATATCAAACAAGAGCAACATAAAATAAAGTACAATCTTGAGAAATTCTTAAGAGCAAAAGATCTAAACTCATCCTTCGACTCCAACTGCGACCCAACAATAGAACACAGGAGTTAAGTATGGTGGTAAGCTTTCCAATTCATCCTACAGCAACCTGCAACTCTGTCAACACATTCAATGACATCATAGATAGACAAAGTAAAAAGGTAATGTTGTTTACACACACATATATTATATATATGACTTGCATCATTGTCGACCTTTTTGACAAAACAATTGAACTCCCAATAGAGGATCTAATCTTCCAAACATTAGGTGAAGTGAGCAAAAAATTCCTTCCCAAAAGGCTTCTTACGCTGCTAATCCCCATTCCTACCTTGAGCATTGTTTAAGAAGAGTAATTTCAACGGTGGAGTCATATATGGTTGGAACTTAGTAAATGAGAGAAGCATTGGAAGACATATTCCAAGTTACTATTAAAAATTAAAGTTAAAAGAAGGACTATTTTCCACAAAGGATCTAGAAGGAGGAAATTGGTCGTACCAAAATAGAAGTCACTTACCGTTTCCAGCACCCTTCAAAGTCAATCATCCAGACGTGATATATGATCGCTTATACCTGGCACAAACTCTCGTTGATATTAATTTTTAGAACTATTTTTAGAAACTATTCATTTTTTTTTTCTCTCATAATTGAATGGTTTAAATTAAACGATACTAATTAAAATTAACCGAAAGTCCAGATCACTTTTTCTAATTTATAAAATTAAATTAGTTATATTTTATTTCTCTCTCTTAACTACTTTCTTTTCTTATAAAAAATAAAAATAGAAATAAATTAGTTGAAATTGACCCTCCTATTATTAAGAAAACAGTTATAAAGATAAACAATAATAACAATACTTAATTTAAATTATTTATCAATTAATGTAATCACATACATACGTACAACGTCTTATATATCCTTTGATTTATCACCATATAAAACTTATTTTTAATAACTAATTGGATTGTATCTGTATCGTATGATTGCTCGATCTAGAAACAAAGAGTGAAAAATTATATATTTTCTTTTTCCCTACCCCTCGTAGATATAGCCAATTAACAACGTTACTTATGTGAGGAACGTCATACCTACTAATTTGATTGCCAACTCTACTGGTTCATAAAAAGACTCTGAAGAATTTAATTTTGGTCGTAATTCTTTACACTGGTCGTTTTCAAAGCCAAAGAAGTTTCGAAGCACTCCTCTAATAAAACGAAATGTTATTTGAAAAAGAAAAAGAAAAAGAAACCCTCCAAGACTCTATAAATGCAGCTTGGACCCTTTGGCAAATCTCAATTGAAGAAGGAAGAAAGGAAAATTACCAGAAGATAAAGAGCAATGGGTATAAGCCTCGTCTCCTTCTATGACTCCCTCATCCGCCGGTCCTTTGTCTCCGCCGGCCTCCGCTCTGAGACCTTAACCCTAGATTCTGAGACCACCATCCAATGCTGGATCCCTGAGTCCCTCTCCGTTACAAGCCCTAACTCTAAGCCGATTCTGGTCCTCATCCATGGATTCGGGCCCACCGCTACTTGGCAGTGGAGGAGCCAGGTAGGGCCCCTCGCTCGCCATTTCGACCTCATCGTCCCCGACCTCCTCTTCTTCGGCGGATCCACCACCGCCTCCCCACTCCGGTCCGAGGTGTTCCAGGCCGCCGCGATCGTCCGCCTCTTAGACGCCCTCCTCGCCGGCGGGGGCGGCGGGGGAGACCGACGCGTGGCGGTGGCGGGGACGAGCTACGGGGGTTTCGTGGCGTACCACGTGGCGAGGCTGCTCGGGGAGGAGAGGGTGGGGAGAGTGGTGATCGCGAGCTCCGATCTGTTGAAAGGTGAGGAGGACGATAAGGCGCTGGCCAAGCGATCCGGGGTGAAGGATGTGGTGGAGGTGATGATACCGCAGGGCGCCGCGGAGGCCCGGACCCTCGTGAAGATGGCCACTTATCGCTCCCCGAGATTCGTGCCGGAGTTCCTACTCCGTGATCTGATAAAGGTTAGAACATGCAGAATACTATATTGGTTTTTTTTAAAAACTATTTTGCAAAACAAGTCTCTACTTTGCTCAATGATCCCACCTATCTTTAAACTACTAATAAATTGGATTTTTCTTTCGTGCAGAATTATTTCAGTGATAACGTGGAAGAAAAGAAGGAACTCATCAAAGGAATCACTATTGGAAACAAAGACAAATTCCAACTTACTCCTTTACCACAAGTAATACATTCACTCGTATATATACATGCAAAATTACGTAGGTGTTTATATATATTATTATTTTCCCAATCTTATATATTAAACCTCTCTTTTGCATTATAGGATGTTCTCATCGTATGGGGTGATCATGATCAGATATTTCCATTAGATAAGGCCTTTAAGATGAAAAAGTAAGTGATATATATATCTCCCTTCGCTTCCCAGTGTTTAGTTTCATATCATTATTATTATTACTTAGTACTTATCTGAGTTAATTAATTGTCATCTCAGGCAACTCGGAGACAAGGCTAGGTTGGAAGTAATAGAGAACACCGGGCATACGCCACAGTTGGAAGATCCAAGTCGTTTTAATGAGATACTGTTGGATTTCTTATTAGGTGCCAAAAGTCCCCGATGTGATTAATACCTTACCATTATTAATAATCATCTCTATGTAGACTGAAAGAGAGGAATATATATATAGCTTGGAGGAGCATTTAATCATATATATTTCTACTATCCTTGTGTTGGCATTCTCTCTCTCTCTCTCTCTCTCTCTCTCTCTCTCTATATATATATATATATAATATTTAGAAGTCAGAAAATGACAAATATTGTGAAACTTATGATTGTCAAAGTCGTATGTGAGAATGACTGAAGACTAAGACTCGAGGAGGAGGAGGAGGAGGAGGAGATGACTAAGCGACCAAAATTATACGGCATGGGACGAAGAAATGAGAAGACTACGTCGCATCTCAAGTCCCTGGCAGGAAACGCTGGAGAAGAGAGTATCCAAGCTGTCGACATATGATACTATTCGTATAATTTTAGAACTATTTACTGAATCAATTCTTATTATTTTTAGATGTCGAGTTGTCGACATATGAACAAGCCACAAGTCACAACCAGCAAAAAGCAATTAAACGAATATCAATAGATAGATAGATAAATAAAGCTCTTACAGTTGGTGCTGTCTGCAGCCATCTCTATCAAGTGATTGGAAATTAATGGAGCCCTTCTTCTAGAATCATTAGTGACGAGTGGCAACCTAATAGAATGATCTTATATATTTTACCTTTGTTTAACTCCATAAATTAGCAGGGCGATCACCTCGTGACATCCCCTATTAGCAAGTCGTTTAGGGCGAGATATTAATACGATGATTATGCTAAAAAGTCAATGATAATTAAGTATCATCAGTAGGTTGTGCTTCCATGTCCAGAATATCACGTATCATTAGTTTACTATTTATGAAACTAGTTTTTACTATAATGTAATAGCGCTATATTTTTTTATCAATCTTAATATTATCATTAATGAAAAAAATAAAAACTCTTTTGCTATAGTTTTCAAATTATTTGCTTACTAAAGTGCCATTGTTACTTCATAAATCATTTATACTTAAATAAATCTATATGGATGCTTATTTAGCAAAAACCACAGTAGTTTAATAAACTATGTTAAAAACTTAGTGAAATACTAATAAGTTTGAAGCAGAACAGCACATTGGCAAAAATTCGTCTAATCGCACTAGGCATTGATTAGCAAATTTAGGCCGGGCTCAGAAATCCTTAGCAATAACAAAAGTTAGAGAGTATCTTTTAAAATAATGTGAATTATTTTTGCAGTCCTTTTCTTCTACCAAAAAGACCAAAAAAGAAAATAAATAAATCAAGGTGAGTTTGGGCCACAAATAGAGGGCCTAGGTAGGCCCAGACTTGGGCCCCATGAACAAGCCATGATCATTAAACTTCGGTGGGCGTAGCTTCCATAAGTTAACAGATACCAACATAATTAAAGCGTGGCGGAGAAGTTCCTCTTCTACCAAACGACGCCTCTGTAGAATTTATCTCAAACCCCTCGACTAGTAGCGCTCTCTCCTCCCCCCCCCCCCCCCCCCCCCCCCCTCTCTCTCTCTCCAGTCTCGAATCCAAAAACAAACAAAAAACACTATGGGATTCAGCATCGTTCCCCTCATCGACTCCCTCGTCCACCGCACCTACTACTCTGCTGGCCTCCGCCCCCAAACCCTAGCCGTCGACTCCGAAACCACCATCCATTGCTGGATCCCCAACTCCCTCCCCGTCGCTAACACTAGCCCTAACGCTAAGCCCACTCTCCTCCTCATCCATGGCTTCGGGCCCCGCGCTACGTGGCAATGGCGCAACCAGATAGGCCCCCTCTCCGCCCACTTCGACATCATCGTCCCCGACCTCGTCTTCTTCGGCGGCTCCACCACCACCTCCCCTTGCCGATCCGAGGCGTTCCAGGCCGCCGCCCTAGTCCGCCTCCTCGAATCCCTCGGCCTAGCCGCCGCCGGACGCGTGGCGGTGGTGGGGACGAGCTACGGGGGGTTCGTGGCGTACCACGTGGCACGGCTTCTCGGTCCGGATCGGGTCAATCGGGTGGTGATCGCGAACTCCGACATACTGAAGGCGGCGGAGGACGACCGCGCCCTATTGAAGAGGGCGGGAATGGGGAGCATCCCGGAAGTGCTGCTCCCCAAGGACCCGGAGACGGTGAGGACGCTGATGAAGTTGGCATTCTACCGCCCGCCGAGATTCGTGCCGTCCTTCTTGCTCCGCGACTTCATCCAGGTGAGTCTTGCTTTATTTGCTCTATTTCGTTTAGATTCGGCTTCTCATCTTCTACGATTTCGCCTCTTTCTTTTGCATCTTTTATGTGTATATCGATAATCGATCTGCTCGCATATTCCTATCGTTGACGTGGTCTTTTCCTGTTCGGAGAGAGGTACCTTTCCCGTCTTAACCGTAAGCAGTGGACCTTTCACTTCTGGCTATTTTTGGATCTTAATGTTATAATTCACATAAATTTAGATGTATCTACAAAATTACTCACCCTCCTAAGTGCACGAGTTCTCTTTACTTTTGTAGTTGGTCCAAATTCTAAAACATCTTTATATATTTCTATTTTTATAGTTCGAATCTATTGCTAAACTATTATTTCAAAATTCACTGTACAAATATAATATATATATATATATATTAAATTAAAAATGTTAAACTCGTGACTATTTTCTTTAAATATTTGTTTGGCCTTGTAGCAATATGGAATTACTTCGTGTTGGCCCACCACTTTTAGTCTTTTACTTTGTGCCAGCGAAACGTGGGGCCTTGCATAGTTGCATGTCGTTATCCCAGTACAAGACGATGTTTAATTGGACGTCATTATGATATGTCGTGGATCACAACCAATTCATGGTCCTGTGAGTGCCTTTTAATTAGCCGCCGTCCTAAATGATTGTGCTTAATTAAGGTAAAAAGAAAAGAAGAGAACTTTTTCAATGAAGGATTGATTAATTTGGAGAAAGCAACTTGTGAATGAAGTAATTTGACTTAGATGTGAGGTTTAATGTTGGATGGCTGTGCAGAATCTTTTCAGTGATAAAATAGAGGAAAAGATGGAACTTCTCAAGGGAACGATTCTCGACAAGAAAGATGAGTTTGAGCTCACTCCTCTCCCTCAGGTGACACCACTGGATATACGTATACATAGCCTATTAATGCTGAAGCTATTAACTCTTCTCAATTAATCCTTCTCTTTCCACTCCTCTAGGAGGTTCTGATCATTTGGGGAGAGCATGATCAAATATTTCCTTTGGACAAAGCCATCCAGGTTAAAAAGTAAGCCCCTCTCTCTCTCTCTCTCTCTCTCTCTCTCTCTCTCTCTCTCTCTCTCTCTCTATATATATATATATATATATATTCTAGGATGATTTAACTGCAAATAAAATGAACAAGTGCAGGCGTCTTGGAGATAAGGCGAGTCTGGAAGTTTTGGAGAAGACTGGACATGTCTCGCAGGTGGAGGACTCCAATCGGTTCAACCAGATCCTTCTAAGCTTCTTATTAGGTTCTCCAAAATCTACATTGTGATCATGGCTCAACTTCCTCTCCCGATGAAAGAAAAAATTAGAAGAAAAAAGTTGGGCCACATACATTCTATCCATTAAAATAATAATAATTAATAATAATAATAATAATAATAATAATAATAATAATAATAATAATAATAATAATATTTATCTCTGCCTTTCTGTAATAGATGGATTACTATACAATAAGATTAAATTTGTTTGAATAAAAATTAGAGATATCTAATTTTATATTTTTCGAAATGTCCAATGATTGTATTATTACTATTGTGCTTCAGTAGTAGTTACACTCGAGAAGCAGAATTAAGAGGAAAAATCCAATTGGTTAAACAAACATGTTGAGATGGTTCATTGCTGACAGATGTTTATATAAAGTTAACAGCCGGAATGCTAACTACAATACGTTAAAACTTTTCCCCATTAGATCCAGAGTAAACGGGTAGATCTTTCTCTCCCCGGGTCTCATGGTAAAAATACACTCTCGAAGAATCTCCCATGGCCTTTGACCCCCATCTTCCAACTACCTCTTCCTTCCCGCCATCTCTTCCCCTTCAAACCAACTACCGCTCTTCCCTCTCTTTAACCTCTCTTTTCAACTCCATCTCCTCCCTCCCTTGCCTCAAGCGCCTCCACGCTCGAATCCTAACCCAAGGCCTCTCTCATCACCTCGCCATAACCACCAAGCTCCTCTCTCTTGCCGCCTTCCTCTCGCCCACCATGGACTACGCTCACAAGGTGTTCGACGCATCGCCCCATCGAGACTCCTTCATGTGGAACACCCTCATCCGCTGCTACGCTGACCTCGGCCCATGTGGAGAAGTCCCCTTCCTATACAAACAGATGCATCGGACAGGTCTCTCTCCTGATCACTTCACTTTCCCGTCTGTGCTCCGCTCGTGCGCCGTCCTCTCGGCCCTTCGAGAAGGAAAGGAGGCTCATTGCCATGTAATCAAACATGGGTTTGATAATGATCACTTTGTGCAGAGCGCGTTGGTTAGCATGTACTCGCAGAACGGCGAGGTTTCTAATTCGGAGTTAGTTTTTGGAGAGATGGTCGATAAGAATGTTGTCTCTTGGACTGCCATGATCGCGGGGTATGCTCAAAATTGCTTCTCGGAGAAGGCCTTGAGTGTTTTTGGGTCCATGGTCGCTTCTGGCATGCAGCCTAACGAGATCACTATTGTTAGTGTCCTTCCGGCGCTAAAAGGGGTGGAATGCTTAAATTCGGGCCGAACGATTCATGGGTTTGTGATTAAATTGAGTTTGAATTCTTTCATCTCTTTGGCGAATGCTCTGATTGCAATGTACGGGAAATGTGGATCCGTAGACGTTGCAAGTTCTCTGTTTGAAGAAATGCCAGTGCGAAGCTTGGTTTCATGGAACACAATGATCGCAGTGTACGAGCAAAGTGATGAGGGTAATAAGGCTATCAAACTCTTCCGGAGAATGCTGACAGAGAAGGTTAAGTTTGACTGTGTGACATTGGTTAGTGTTCTCTCAGCTTGTGCCAGCATGGGAGCTCTCGAAACCGGGAAATGGGCACACGAGCTCGCAAGAAGCAATGGACTGGAAGCTGATATAAGAATTGGTAATGTTTTAGTGGATATGTATGCCAAATGTGGCAGACTAGATTGTGCTAGAGACGCTTTCGAGAAGCTGCAATGGCGCGGGAGAGTCTCTTGGAGTGCCATGATCCGCGCTTATGCCGCTCATGGGCAACCAGAAGAGGCCCTCAAGCTCTTCTCTCTGATGAAGGAGGAAGGAGTAAGACCTAATTCGTTCACGTTTACTTCAGTTTTAGCAGCCTGTAGCCATTCAGGTCTAGTAGAACAAGGCTTAAAGCATTTTGATAGCATGAGAAGAGACTACCTGATTAGCCCTTCCTTGGAGCATTGTGCTTGTATAGTGGATGCCCTCGGCCGTGCCGGTAGGGTGGTTGATGCATATGAATTCATCAAAAGAATGCCTATGGAGCCTGATAAGGGTGTGTGGGGAGCCCTGCTTGGTGCTTGTAGGATTCATGGTGATCTTGAGCTGGCTGAATTTGTCGCCACCGACCTTCTCCAGTACGGTCATAGTTACTCGACATTCTACGTGCTTATGTCGAACATGTACGCAGAGGCTGGTAGATGGGAAGATGCAGCAAGGATGAGGAAACTGATGAGGGAGATGGAATTGAAGAAGACCCCTGGAAGTAGTTCAGTGGATACTGTGAAGAATGTCACCATAATGAGATAGCAATCAGATGTTATACTCTTCCTGCATTTCTTTCATCACGAAGTCTAATTAATTCATTACATGTTCTTTTGATCCTGTAATTTCGTATAGTTCAGTCTCAGATTTTTCTCGTAGGAGCCTCATTGCAGGGAATTCAAAGAAGACAAAAAACTAATGCAATTAATTACTTCCACTTGCTCAGCCAAGTAACGATCATTTTTTTTCTAGTTGTTAGAAGAGTACATGCCTTGTGAAAAAAGTTACGACATTTTGGGTCACCTTTAGCCGCACCATCCTGATTCTCTGAATTTACAGAAGGGTGGGAATGAGTAAAAAGAACTGTCAATGGAAATTACATTTCTCTGTACAAGTTGGGAGAAGTCGCTTTGCTGGAAGAAGACTTAAGCCTTGAAGGACAGTAAGTAGTTCTCTGCGGATGAAATCTGACCAGCAAAGTTGACCATCTACCCAAAAAAAAAAAAAAAAAAGAAGTGTTAGATTGTATTAAGGATATAGACTTCTAATTTTGTTTATAGAGATTAAATGATAATCCTCCACTCTATCCAGTATTGTAATTATACAATACTAATGATAAAAAGCTCTACTTCTGTTCATAGAATTAAATGATATACCTCAAACCCTATCCGGTCATATAATTTCTGAGCTGCTATGTTCTCTTTATGCACATGGACGAATATCTCTCTAACACCTGCAACAAAGAAAAATCCTCTTTATGTACATGGATGGGCTAGAGTACCTATCACTACCTCCCTAGAACTGGAATAAAATCCTTTCTTTACCAAATGATTTAGCTGCATCTATCGCCAGTAACAACATGTTGCTTGCAATCCCTTGACGGCGGGCATATTTGGCAACACATACATTCGACAAATATCCATATCTAGGCTGATCTGCCTGATAGATATTCAAGGAAGCTGCTGACTTTTCACATTCCTGAAGGAAAGCAACTGATAAGTTGCTGGAAAATATAAAAAGAGAGGATAAAGAAAATGTGGCAGTTCATACCCCAGGAAATTTCTCTCCATGTAAAAGATGTTTTATAGTCACATCCAAAGTCCCAACGATGCTGCTTAATACAGTACGTTTGATGTTTCTCTCATCGTTCTTTACCTGGCATTTTATAATAGGAAAAGTAAAAAGCCTAGCCAGTAACTTCATATTCTATCATCATGGACCATTTATTTACGTTTCAAGAAGAGCAGAACTTGTTACACAAGATTTAAAATAACATAAGAGATAAAACTTCAATAACAATGTAACATGATGCGATGGTGATTGGGCACAAGGAAACCTAAAATTTTGATAGACTCTAAAGCAGCAAAGGTTGGAACTATGTTACTAGTTTATAAATCAGATAAAAAGTACTGGAGTAGGAAATTGTCCAAGGATACAAACTTAGAAAGCCTTATATTGCTTGGAACACGAGTTATAGAACTTTACATAAATGAACAATGACAACTTGGATAACTGACTGTACAAACTAGGAGAAGGGCAGAAAGCATGATTTTATAGGTATCCTGTGATACCATACAAAATAAGGACTGCCAGATGCTTAACATCCAGCATTATAAAACCTACCTACTTAGATATTTCTCCTTCTTAAAAAGAATATACTTTCTTCATGATATATCTAATCTAGATAGCTCAATGCATGACATAATTTCAAGAAGGCAAACCTAATTTCAACAAGCTTCTACTAGATATTCTCCAATCATATTTCATCAGCAAAATTTCACAGAATTATTCCATGATAAACAGTCACATAAATGTCCTATAATGAAGTTCATACCGCAACCATGCAGATACACTTCTCCACGAGCTGCTTATTACATCGCCTTTTCAATGCATTAAATTCCTGTATCAATTGAGAGTCACGGATCGATGCAGAAAAAATGTAGTCTAGTCCCTTCAAATTTGCATAACATTCTTATATATGGTACTCCATATATTGTATACAGAGAGACACTAGTCGTCTAATACTATTATTGCTTATGCCTGTCTGGTACTTTCAAGCAGCAGCAGGAAAATATCAAGATAACTGGTTAGGTAGATTACCTGCTCGGCAAACTTCTTTTTAAAGCTTTCAACGTGGCTGCAATGAAGCACAGAAACACTAGTCAGTGACCTATTGCATTCTACAACAGCATAATTTAGTTAAAACAAGAACCAAAAATGGAAAAGGAAGAAGTAAAAGAACTAAGGAAGCGACAAAATAAAATTCGTTATGGACTAACCGAACACCTGACCGACTTTCCCAATGGCTTTCTGCCCGTAACCAAGCTGCTGTCTGTGAAACAAAATGCGACAAAGCACTGATAACGACTAGAAGTTTCTCACAATCTAGTAAATCTTCGAAAGCTATCCAATATTGCTTTTCTTTCCAGCATACAATTCAATATCAAACTTACCCAATATTCCTCATCAAGTAAGGCCTCCCGCGCAATGAAACGCCCGAAAGCTCTTCTGTGGTTGCAAAGGCATTCTTCATCTGTCAGTTGAAGACGATCAAAACGAAGATTGGATGCATCAGATGGGATCGCACATCGCGGAGCTCTGGGTGCCAGATTGGACAAACCAGAAGAGATCCCTTGATGAGGAACTCTTCTAGTTGCATTAATGCGGTCATGCATGACTTC
Organism: Typha angustifolia; assembly: GCF_048772165.1. Lineage (NCBI taxonomy): Eukaryota > Viridiplantae > Streptophyta > Magnoliopsida > Poales > Typhaceae > Typha > Typha angustifolia. The sequence continues at coordinate 1,528,389 of NC_133251.1, forward strand.
CCCTTTCCCATCATCAAATGACCCAGATGGACCATTCCTCCTGAAAAATTACAATTCCAATCGAAATCAAGAAAGACTCACACGTATTCTTTTATCTCTATTATAACATGCAGATCAAAATCACTTCCTAAATTTTGATATTTCTCTAACACATGAACAGTAATCGCACAGGCATATAATGCTAACCATATAAGCAAATAGCAATTCCCATAAAAAGAAACCAATTGCACGATCTAGTCAAAATCTCTAGCCCCAATTGCCGCTTCTTTCTGGTTAAAATAAATCCAAAGCCCAAATCTTTTTCAAGAATATGACAGCCAAATCTTTTCAAGAATATGACAGCCGAAACTTTTTTTTAAAAAAACACTATTTCAAGAGAAGCCGAGCTTACATCACCGGAGAGATGAATCTTTTCCTCTGGAATCGGCGCCTATTCCTGATTCTACAAACGGAGGTTTGCTGAATGCCGGGTGGCGGAGCAATGACGCTCGTCATCTTCTTGGATAAGAGAAGAGCGGAAGAAAACGTAATACCTAAAGAATAGGGAGAGAGGGAGGGGGTTTTGGGTAAGGGTGTAAACGAGCCGAAGCTCGATTCGAGCTGGAAAAGCTCAGCTCAGCTCGTCTGCTCGATGAGGCTCGAAATCCTTTCGAGAAGCTTCTCGCCCCGACTAGCTTCCGATTACACAGGGACGGCGAGAAATCCACCCCCAGCTTCGCACGCCCCTCGCCACCTCCCCGGAACCGGCAGGAGCGACTTAACCGCACCGTCGGCGAAGCTCGGAGATTCGGGCCAGACACCGGTGTCTAGGACCCCGACGATGACGTCGCGCGACGCGGACTCGACGGCCTGGATCAGGACAGAGGTGGCGGAGAGACCGATGGGAGCTTGGAGAGTTGCAGATGCCTCGTCGCAGGAGGCAAGGGGAGATCTCGCCACAAAGCGGCTATCGGGGGTGAGGACGGCGGAGGAACGGGAGGGCGGATACGACAGAGGTGCGGATGAGGCCAAGGGAGCCCGGCGGGAGCTTGGAGATGGGTTCCGGTGGTGAAGAAGATGAGTTTTAGTATAAGATGGAGGGGGAGTTGGGCGAGATGGGAGGGTAGGAAATAACTAGGGATTTAGATGTTCCGGAAAATATATACCTCATATCCCCTCCGGTTCCATCTTATATATATAATGGTTCTAAATTTCTAACAACTTAATTATATATATAATAAAGCTACAGTAATTAAACTGAGCTTAAGCGAGCTGCGGCTGCATAATATTTGAACTCAGCTCTGTTTACTTAGAGCTCGAGCTGAGCCTGCGAGCCTCACAAGCTCATAAATCTTTTTAACGGCCCTAATTTTGGGTGGAATAAAGATCCTTAGACCTACATGTTCCTAAAGCCACCTTGCTCTGCGAGTTGAACGTATGTGGCACTTGGATTACTTCATTACTAAGAAAGCACAACCTCCAAACGAGCTTTCCGTTTCAAAATCAGTTGTTATCAAATCCATAAGGCGAGCAGCTTTCTTAGTAACTACGTTACAGAACCCCTTTTTTTTCTTTTCTTTTTTCTCGTTTCATATCCTTTTCTTTTCAATCCTTTCTAACTTATCAAAGTGGTGTTCGGGATTGCAAATGGGCTGAGGCCCAAGTAAAACTACGGATTTCAAATCCGCCCGTTTAGACTAATTCCTATTCGGATTCGGATTTCACTCTCACTCTCGTCTCGGTTGCCCTCTTTGTCCTTCTCACTGTGGCCATGGCCGTCGTTATCTACTGCAATCTTCGAGGTCGCCCACTGCAAACGAATACTGCTAATGCCGCTGCCACCAAAGCTAAATCTGTCGACAAAATCTCGGTGGCCATCTATTCTACCGACGACGACGGCGATGAGAGTTGTGTGATTTGATTCTCGAATACCTTTGTCATATGTGGCAATAATTCTGTTTCCTGTGAATAGTGCAGACTTTGGTTAGTATCCATTGCAGCCGTATCTTTCAGTAGAACAAGTTGACTGCATTTTCTTTTTGTTTTGTTTTTAAGTGCAAATAGACTGCAGTTAAATTCATCAGACTTCACCTATTGTTCTTTTCTTTTAGTTTATATTCATGTCATCCTGCTGCAAGATAATGGTAGATAAGATAGTAGACGACATTGCAGAAAACATTGGAAGTCGCAGGTTTTTTTAATCTAGAATGGAGTATACAAACTTGTCGAAAATCGCATCTGATGAGCAAGTGAGTGAAGGCAAGTAAAAGAACTCTGTTCTGATAACTCATAACTGTTGTCAAGAGCAATAGAAGAGAAGCACACAGCAATTGTCCTGAAGGAAAATTATAAAAAAAATCATCTAATTATTATCCCAATCAATTAAATGATCAAAAGTGAGAATCCCATGGGACCATTTACTTTACGAAGATAAATTACATGAAAAGAAAAGCAAACAAACGACCTGCCCTATAACGAAAAAAATCTGTCTTCAGTTTTTTTCATCAATTCTCTACGATGTTGTGATTCCTCAGTATGAAAGGATTATGGACTCAATGAGATCATTGAGAGGGGCGAGCTCAGCCTTGTCGATCAAGCGGAATTCCTGCAAAAAAACGAAGGAACACCAAAGAGTTGATCAAGCTCTGTCAGACCTTGAGCCAAAAATGAAAAATAAAATAGTTTTTTAGCGTAGGCGCATTCATTTTGAACAAGTTCACACTTCAGAATGATAATAGAAGTATTGCTGAAAAATTCATGGTGTAACTGTAAATTCTCACATATATTGAAGACAAGCAATCACATTCAGATTACTAGTTTACAGTTCCCCCCTGTGCTGATTTAGATATCTTGTTACCGGATCTAGTTACAGTCGTGATTGAAGATGAAAATAAAGGGAAACAGAGAGGATTATATTCCAATGATGTTCAAAACATCAAATAAATGAAAATAAACTGCAGATGAAATTGTGTATGACCTGAATAAAAGGTATGTCGAAATAAGATCAAGAACTTACCCATGTGAAGTATGTGAAGTGCTTGAAGCAAGTATTGAGATGAGCTTCTTCCTTGAGACTGACAATCTTCTGAAAATGAGAGTGGTAGATGTGTGCATACACCCGAAAGAGACGCTTGAAGATTGTTTTGACGACTTCTCGGAAGTTTGGAGGAAAAGGTGCCCCTATAGAAGAATATCTCCAATAAGTCAAACATAAATCTTCAGAGAAACTAAATTCTCTAGGACGTATCAAGATCATTTCTCAATACCAAGTTTTTGAGGAAATATAGATTCATCATCAAGCAGAGCCTCAATCCAGTCCATCAAATACTCTACATACTTTGGTGCTGATACTTCTATGGGTTTCTTTATCTGAACTCCATCAGCCCATCTGTACTCAAACCTGTTGAGATTACTCACAGTTAGATAACTTCGAAGAGCTATTAAACCTAGTCATCGCAAATGTCTTTATTATTAAGTAGTAGGAAGTGGCATTTATCAGAAGAAAGATACTTTGGGCCAGCTGACATCGTTGGGCAGGTTGTTGGCGTGCAGAACTCCATTAGAGTACCATACAAGATGTTCACTTGATTGAAGAAATCAACAGCTGAGGAGACATCAAATGTATTTACAAATGAATATTTCTATCACATCTAATAACAGCAAGAAAAGGTTAGAGGATTTACATAGCAATATGGAACATGAACTAATGTGTATCAATGTAAAAGGAAATGGTTGAGAGAATTACTATTGACAGCCAGCCATTCATTAAGATCCTCTCCAGTAGGTAAACGCACAGCTTCTCGCAAGTTGCCGCTACCCAAAGTAGCATCAATATGCCTTTTCAGCTGAGCCCCCTGCTCAAAAACAGTAGATTGTTAGATATCCAGAATAGCAACAGAAAGCAAATTCAGACGACAAAAGAAACTTATATAGTTCATATTGGTGCTAGATAGAGGAATATATAATTCCATCACACGTTCATAGAGTTCTTTAACAAATTGGAACAATTGAACAAAACTTTCATCCAGTAGTGGAGCAATTAGTCCAAAATAATCTTTCTCTACTCCTGAATACTCAATCTCAGAAAAAACAAAATACCCTGTAGAACTAGATACTCACAACCTTTTCAGCAATCATATTAACAATCATATAAGCACTTTGCCATGAAATAATTCCTTCTGCGACATATAACCAATTTCCAATCAAACTAATTTAAACATAAAAAATCAGAAAACAGAGAGAAGAAGTTCTGTTTCAAGAAAAAAGATCTGACCTTATTACCGGATGGCGCATTCTTTTTCGGCCGAAAAGTCTTCTGATTTCTGCGCCATAAAACACCAACAAAAAAACATACAATTAACCTTGATAGAAATAAGACAATAAAACAAGGCAAATCATGTACTTCTCTCCAATTCCATCCACTAATCCTCAAAAATAACAGAGACCCACCTGCTTCCTATGCCGAATAGGCTCATCTCCTTGGTGATATAAGATGAATAGAAGGATGGTGCTATTCGCCCTTCTCGGGCTGTTCTCCTCTTATTCGTGGATTTTATTCTCTTCTTGCTCGCTTGCGTATCTTTCTCTTTCTGAATTCTCTCTTATGCGTGGAAAGAATAGAGGTGGGGACGAGGGACAAGAAAGAGAAAGGCCAGTCTGGCAATGAATGGAATGGAATGGAATGGAATGAAGGAAGGGAGGGAGAGAGAGAGAGAGAGAGATGTTTATATTTGCTGTAAGTTTCCCCCCGCCAACTTCCTCTCCGTTTGAAAGCGTGGTTGTTATCCACTCACTCACAGCTCTACCTGTCAATTAGATTCATAAATTATTCTCCTTTCTTATTTTCTTTCATTTCACATCCTAAGTTATATATTTATTGTCATTCACACCTATTCTTTTACGTGATTATCAACCAAATATTTTAAAATATCATAATTGGCTCCTTCATGGATACATTATTAAAACAAAACTTAGATTATGAAAAAGATCATTTAAGCTTTATATAAATTGTTACCCAATATCATAGTAAAGAAGAAGATGTATTAATGAATATTTTTTTATTTGTTATAATGGAATACTAGAAATGAACTTAGAAGGAAGGAAAAAAAGAAGAAAAGAATCCTGTGTCTATTGGGGACTCAGGCAAGTTGGTGGACTTAACATCATTATATACTACTTCAAATTGCCAATGGGATAATAATGCTTAAATAATTAAGTGTACTCAGAATTCAAATTTCAATAACATTAATATAAAATTTTGTCAAAATATTCATGGAAAAATGGGTGGTGATTAAAAAGAAAATAAAAGTACATGGAAGATAACCAAACTTGCAAGAAAGAAGAGGAGACCTAATTTAATGGTCCTTGATTGAGTGGTGAGGGCCCATGAAAGGTCGAGTGGGCAAGAAGGAGATGTGAAACGAATCCATTCTTGATTTCTTACTTGTTAATTCAAAGTCAATGGACATTCTTACTTGTTAATATTTTGCAATGTTTAATGGTTGATATTAATTAACATGATGAGTTGTCATCATTATATGGGCACTCTCGTATAGCATGGACACTAGCATATCATAAGTATATTGAATATTTATTAACAGGGACAACCATATCCATCTCTTTATCCAAAAGAACCTACTAGTCGTAGAACAAATGTATATATATATTATGTAATGCAGCATATCTGAGTCATTCTAGCGTTATTCATATCTCATATCTGCCCCCACTTCTTGTACTATGCTCCATTTTGAGCTGTCTTTTTTTTTTAAGATTTAATAAAATATTATAAGAAAAAGAGAAATAATTTAGGGTAACCTCAGTATCAGTATAATACAAAGAAACAAGCATCCGGCTCAGTAGCCTAATAAAATCTAAATGAGACAACACATGTAGCACATATACATAAATAGTCCATTAATTATAACTTTATTATAAGTTAACGAGGATTTGAAGCAGTGTAACTATTATGCAAAAATGAGTAAGAAAACAAAAAAAAGAAACAAAGTAATCGTCGGCTACCAAAAGGCCATAACAACTCTTTCCACTGAAGTGGAGGGAGGATGATGCGGCAAGACCGACATGTTTGAAGTGGGAAGGATTGCAAGGGCGACGATGGTGGAGCAACAAGGGTGATGGGCAATCATGATGAGTGAGACACTGTGGGGGCTTATATAGCAGTGAGGAGATGGTGATCAACAAAAGGCCGAGCTATAGTGAGGTGGACATAGGGAATAAATTTGACAGTGGAGAGGGTCAGTGACGACAGATGCAACAAGGACTAGCAAAATTTAACCAAAAATTTTAGAGAATATAGTAACAATGGAATTGAAATGGATGGGAAAAACTCTTAGGAGAGGGAAAGTCGTCGACAACAGCAAGAATAGCCCTTAGGATTGAGGGAAGAAAAAGAGTTAAACCCTAGCAAAGCTCTTTGCCATGGCCGATGCATTGCAATAGAAATATTCTAACTATCATTGCCTAAATTTTTGTTTAGGATATTATAGAAATGAGATTTCTATACAAATGGATGGATCTAAGAGCACAGTTGAATGATGTGTGAGATTCATTACAAGCTAATCTTGTTCAAATTCATTTTGATACGCTATAAATGAATTGTGTCGTATTCGACAGTTCTAATTATACATGCTCTAATAGTAAACTTTTTATATATTCCATCAAGAAAAAGATGAGAATTATGAGATGGGTGTGACCGCATCCATCCTGTGCATCTGTTAGCTCTATTCGGCCCACAACAATACTAAAGGTCACCGTCTAACTTGTAATGACACCTTGAGTTAGGGCCCACAAGAATGACTTGTTATCCCATTGTCGAGCCAATGAGAAGCCTCCACATCAGCCAAGGATGTAGGATGTGAGTGGGTGGTGGTGAGGGTGAGGGTGATGGTGATCGAGTAGGACCGGGGACAAGGGGTTTCACCATTAGGGATGGAATTAGTTGGCCATCATGCTCATGACAGTCATGGTTGGTTTATACGTAGAAACTACTCTTCTCATGCAAAGACACATTATCCAGCCAATCATGAGCTTGACAGCACAAAGCATGTCCTTTTAAAGCAAGTTTTGGTTAGCCTATCAATCATACTTGCATGATCTATGTTCATACTTTGTCAATATGCGATGTTATTTAAATTAGTCTCGGTTATAGGTTAAGTCGGCGACGTCTCCTATTTCGCCATCGGCTTCTATTTTCCCATTGCGCAGCCGGATACTTGATGCCGATCTTCTATTTATTTATTTTTCTAATATCGCTGGATTACATTTTGCCTAGCCATGCTTTTCTTATAGTTGTGCATCATATTATCTGGATTTTAGTATTGCATGTTAGTTTTAATAAAGAGTTTGAAGACCAGAGGAGCTATTTAGAAATTATTTTGGTGCTTGGGAGATTAGATAGCATAATTTAGGAATGAGTTATTTCTTATTCATTTGTTTGGATATATAGTACTTTGACAAACTACCTATAATATTTGTAATGTAAGGAGGAGAGGAGAGATGTTAACCAGTATGCCTTCTGCCGAATTAACTTTGAATCTGGGAGGTTTTTCTCTTACTTCAATTGGCCAGTATAGTTTATAAAAGCAATTAGTCTACTGGTATATCACACTATCATATCTTGGAGGGTCTCTGTTCTTCTTTAATCTAACTGGGTTCACTGCACTCTGCTGATCTCTCCCATGTGTCAATGACTTGCCGCACTTCCTTTCATCGAATTCATACCAGCTAATGCTCGTTTTGCATCCTTTTAGTCCATTCTTTTGCTTTTGAATTTAAGAATGGCCATTTCATTTGCTTCAGAAGATATTTTGTCTCACATCTTTCTTCGATTTAAAAAACTAAATTTTGGGATAAAAAGAAGTGAATGATTCTGCTTTGGAAAGTTTCAGCATATTTCCAAATAAAACTTCTTAAACTTAAGAAAAAGGCAGCCAGCAATGTACTTGTGCTTCATGCTTTGAGTTTTATAGTTCAAATAAAAGGAATATATATATATATATATATATAAAAGGGGAATTGCCCAGAAGTCCAGTTATCGAGAGTCAATTTGCTTCTATCATTTCCAATCCTTCGTTTGCCATAGCTTTTCTAACTCCTAAGTATATGTGTGGCAATGAAACTACACAGCATCTGTTTTATGCCATTCTATTGATTCAGTTGCTTCTCCTACATTGCGGTTTAGGGAGCTTATTTTCGATTGATTAGCAAGCCTCCAAATGAGTCATTACCTTCCTTTTTACTGTCAGGATCTTGGTGGATTTTATTCTTGAGCCTGCCTTCAATGGTCTTTTTGACAAAGACTGGGGAACCTGTAAACCCTCTGCAGTTTGCCATTTCAATATGTGTTCCTTTGGATCCCAAACTTGAAAGAAGAACCAAGAAAGAGATAAAATTGTGGTACAGAGTACAGACTAGAGTTGTTGGTGAAAGTAAAAGTCAAACTGGAAAAAGCAGCAGAATAGTAGTATGGTGTACTCAAAGGCTCCTTTACTTGAGTCTCCCTCAGTCTCTATATAACTATTGGAGAATTTCTTTTTTTTTTCTTTCTTCTACTTTTTCCTGGTTAATTTGCCCTTCTTCTGTCTTCTTCTAGCTGAAAGCAACCCTTCTACTTATGAGTTTCTGCAAAGACGACAGAGACATCAGCCACAAAGGCAGCAGACAACAGCAGTAGGTTTGAAGTTAGTGAAGAGAGAGCCCGGACCCACCTGCTGGGCCTGAGATTGCAGTCATAATAGTAGGAACAGACCAGTGCTTCAGGTGGCAGAATCATCTGCACCTCCTGACACTAGTAATTTAAGACGAAGACAACTAGTTGCTCTGGGGAATTATTCTAGTCTTACCTCTAGTCTCAAGTCTCTTCAGTCTTATGATCTATCCATGCAACAGCTGACAGGAGATCCTCTGTCTCTTCCCTCTCTGCCCCTTGACTGAGTGACACTCTCTGCGCCAACAAATCAATACCAATTTATTATGGGCAGACATAAACAAATAAAAACAAATATATCAGGTCAGTTACAAAATGCTGTTCTTTTGCCTCTCTCTTTCTTCACTAGATCCTTGTTCTTTGTTCTCTCCTCCTCTTTGGTGTTTTGAATGCTGGAGACCAGGTCATAAGTCCTAACCAAGTTGAGAGGTGATAATGATGATGATGATGATGGATGTGAATGGAAATGGGATCAACAGCATGTACCCCTTCACAGAATCACAATGGCAAGAGTTGGAGCACCAGGCTCTTATCTTCAAGTACATTGCCTCTGGCATCCCAATACCTTCTGATCTCATCCTGTACTTAAGGAAGAGCATGATGCTGGATTCATCCTCTACTTCCTTACATTTGGCCCTCCCTAAACATCCTACTACTCTTGGCTCACCAGGTAACATATATTCTTATAATTTTCATTGACTCCATATGGTGTGAAACAGAGAAGTGATCTGATATAAGCAAAAGAACTGATCTGGAGTAGTTTCTTGCAGTTGGATTGGGATGTTCTCCAATCGCTGTTGGGAGGAAACCTGAGGACCCAGAGCCAGGGAGGTGCAGGAGAACAGATGGGAAGAAGTGGAGGTGTTCCAAGGAGGCTTATCCAGACTCCAAGTACTGTGAGAGGCACATGCATAGGGGCAAGAATCGTTCAAGAAAGCTTGTGGAATTGTCCTTGGCCACCGTCCCTCGTTCCGCTGCTCGGTGTCTCCCGCTATCAGAACCTCAGACCCATAATTTCTTACGACATCCCTGTTCTTCTTCAAGTCCTCATGCCAACGACTACTCGCAACAACATAAGACTGCCCATTCCTACTTAGAAACAGTTTGCAGGTATGCATGCACTTTATAGTCGCTTTTCCATCTTTCTTGCCTGTTAAGTTTTTTTTTTTTTTGTTAGTCAACTGATGAGAGGTTCTCAAAGCAGGGATGTTTATCAACTCAAGAAGGATACAGATGAATACCCTTTCTTCACAGAAACCTCACGGTCTGAAGAAGCTGTATCTTGGAGGTCTAGTTCACATGGAATCAGCTCCAGGAGTGAGCCAATTCAGAAATGTGATCGTATGCAGAGGGATATGTTGAAGGAGATCAACCAGCACTGCTTTGTTTTGGGTTCTGATTTCAAGCCAGTGAAGCCAGAGAAGCTGGATATTGAGGAGGATTCACAGAAAACAAAGGCATTCCACCACTTCTTTGATGAGTGGCCTCAGAGTAGCAATGGAAGATGGATCAGTTTTGGGGAAGAAACTTTGAGGCCCAAACAGTACACAAATACCCAACTCTCAATCTCAATTCCTGCAGTCCTTCATGATTACTCAGTCATTGGAAACTCCATATCCTAATGGTTGGTGCTCAGTGCCTCATTCACTCATTTCATGGTATTGTGTCCATTAATTTCTTCTCACTCTCTTTCATTCTGATTTTCTTTTCTTTCTTTTGTTGCAGATGGTATAAATTGTGAGGCCTTCTGGTGATAGTTGTAATGCTTCTTGTTTTACTCCATGCTCTTGTATCAGCAACTAGTACTCCTGATGTATGGACCCATTTTTATGGGGCTTTCATTTATTAGTTTAATTTTCAATCTCTTGGGAAGCAGATGTGTTTGATTGTTAGAATTACTCTAATTACATGAAGTTTGTTAGTACATGTGCTCATCTAGTAGAATGTGCTGAATGCTGGGGAATCATGTATGCATAAACTTTGATATCATTAGTTTATTTCCATATCAGACTCTGTCACCAGATCTGACAAAGTAAAGCTATTAGATTGGTTTAAACCAAGTAGCTAGTTTCTTATGACATGAAATGAGTGAATGAGGCACTAAGATTGGACAAAGAAGCATGATGTCTCTTATGCTCTAGATGATCTGCACTCTTCTAATCTCATTGCCTCTTTGAAGCAGACACACTGTGTCTTGATCTCAAACATTAGCTTACATGTGCTTCTAAACTGTGGAACAAGATATCTTTTATTTCCCCTTCTAAAATGTGGAACAAAATATGAACCCATCTCAGCCCAATCGACCTTAATTTTACTATGAATTGTTGCTCCATTTGGCCCATGAAGCTTAGGCCGTTTGGAGATCCATGGTTGCTACCTTTGACCCTTATCCACCAAAAAGATAAATTATTGACTACAAAGAGGGAAGAAAGGAAACTTTTATATAAATTATTAAGAATAATTTACTTAATATTAGACCTAATATCATAGTACAATCGAAATGGTAAATATTTTTATATATGTTTGCTAACTTTAATAACAAGATGTTAGAATATTTTTTAAAAACTAAAATTTAATGATGATTTTAAAAGAGTACAAAATTTTAGTGACAATTCTAATATTTTAAAAACTAATGAGAATTATAATATTTAAAAGTTTTCAGTGGTAATTATATAAAAACTCCCAAATGTAAGCTGCCTCGCTGCAAGACGTAGCTATGATTAGTGTCAGGGAACGAAGTCCGAGGCGGCAATAACACATACCCCACTAGGAGAGAGAAAGAGGCCACTAGAAGACATATATATGGCTTAATAACGCACGATATGACAGATAGATAGATAGATAGATAGATAGACTTGTCTATTTTCATTATTATTTCTCCCTATATAAATACTACATAGAAGCCCAAGCCCATGTCGCCTTCTTTAAATTGATCCCTTGTGGCTTGTCTACCTTCTTGTTCTTCTTTGTTTCTGGGTTGGTTCTTAAAACTTCTCTGCTTTGTTGTATGCCAATGGATACGAGCAATTGGCTTGGCTTCTCTCTATACTCCATTGAAGGAGAGAGTAGTGATCGAGTGGGCTTAGCTTCCTCTCCCCTTTCTCCTAATGGTCCTACAGGTACTTGACAAAAGTTGGTTCAAATTTTAATCGTAGTCCTCTCTCTCTATATATAAATATATGTGTATGCCTTTGTTTTTCTTGTTTGGTTTAATTAGATTGGAGATTTGGACCCACCAGTTCAAATCAGGAAGGAGAAGGACCCAAACTGGAAGGTTGCTTAGGTGGCTACTCTGATGGGCATCTTGGAGTTAATGTGAACCTTAACCCTAACCAAAACCCAAATCAGATTAATTCTATCTATAATCCAGGGAGGGATGAATCCACTTCTATATTAGGTATCAAGTCTTGGCTCAAGCAGAAGCAATTAGCTCACTCGTCTGAATCTTTGGCACTTTCTAGGACCCATGGGTTCCAATCTGGGTCTAGTTCACAGCACTTGACTTCTAGGAAGGACAATGAGACCTTTGGGAAGAGGACTTCTCAATTCCGAGGTGTTACAAGGTGGTTAATTTGCATGAACTCTTTATAAATTGCCATGATCTTTTCATCATCATCATCATCTAATTGGTAATTTGGGTGTTGCAGGCATAGATGGACAGGAAGATATGAAGCTCACTTGTGGGACAACAGTTGCAGAAAGGAAGGTCAATCAAGAAAAGGAAGACAAGGTGGTATACAAAATTAGGAGAATTTTTGCATCCTTGTTAAGATTCTATACTAATCAAATTTCATGACTTTTGTCTTGTGCCATTGGTTTTATCTCCTATCTGACTACCTTTTGCATTTGGGCAGTCTATTTAGGTAATTTCTTTTCTTTTGGTGCCATTCAATTTTAGCTCTGAAATGAGTTCTGAACTTGTCTGCAACTTCCAGGCTATTATTGCACTGATGTATGAATTTTTTTATCTTTGTAATTAAAGGGGGTTATGATAAGGAGGAAAAGGCAGCAAGGGCATATGACTTAGCTGCACTCAAGTACTGGGGTCCAACAACTAACATCAATTTCCCAGTATGTAGAATTTAATGATGCATTCATCCCTTTCATTTTTCCATTCTGGAGTTTTAATTGTTTTGATTATTTCCTACAAGATAGTCAAAAAAATTTTGTTTGTTACTAAGCTGGCAACCTATGAGAAGGAGCTGGAAGAGATGAAACATATGAGCAGACAAGAGTTTGTAGCCAACTTAAGAAGGTTGATTGTTATTATGTTATACTTACTTTCTCCTTGCTTCATCTTTATTAATTCATGGGTTTTACTCATTTTAATTTGGCTTTTCAGGAGAAGCAGTGGATTTTCTAGAGGGGCATCTTTATATAGAGGGGTGACAAGGTTCTGCAATAACTCTTACTCTATAATTGAATCCTATCTTTGTATTTTACTACTTTGCAGCTTTATTATCACATCTCAGCAATGGTTTCAAATCCCCATGCTCTCAGTCTTTCTCTCTCTCTCACATACTCTCTTTTTGTTTGAATTTGTACAGACACCACCAACATGGAAGATGGCAAGCTAGAATAGGACGAGTGGCTGGGAACAAGGACTTGTACCTTGGGACATTCAGTGAGTTCCTCTACATGGATGCAGTATCCATATTATAAGTGAAATCATTTTGTTTGGCCTATATAGACTGTTCCAAGTTTGCCTCCTTTCATCATTAATCATTGACATAATTGGTATTATCATGAGCAACCATTTGCACTTATACCTGCATCATAGTGGTGTACTTAGTAGATAATTCCATTGCTGGTGAAAAGCTTTTTCTTTCAGCTACACTGTATTCTTTGCTATGGTCTTTGCTAATTGATCTTTCTCTAGTAGTCATATACGAAGAAAAAAAATTGTTAACTGATGGTATTGTTTAGCATTCCGGTGGTAAAGGGTATCACATGTTTTATGTTTAAAATTACGTCTCATTCTGACAAATTTAGCTGACTTCTTAATGCCATGAAAGAATATAACTGAATCAGGCTATCAAGCATGGGATGCATATTCCCTATTATCTCTTTTGTGTTCATATTATCTATTGCAGGCACACAAGAGGAAGCCGCAGAAGCTTATGACATTGCGGCGATCAAATTCCGCGGCACTAATGCTGTGACCAATTTTGATATTAGCAAGTATGACGCGAAGCTCATTTGTTCAAGCAGCCACCTCACCGCCAGCGATCTTGCAAAATGCTTCCCTCAGGCCTTAGAGTCGACAACCGTCGACCCACAACCCCTCGCCGTTGCCAATTCAAGCAACAAAGGGAGCAGCGACAACTTGCCTGACATGCTCTGGAGCTCTAAATCTGATCCACTTTCAAATTCTATTCCAGTTGATGATGTATCCTTCTCTCCGGGATTGACCTATGCGGATAAGGAGGTTGGAAACATGAATTTGATGGTGGCAAGAGCTAGGTCAACAACTAGCCTTCCTTTTGTTCATCAGCCTCCCATGTTTGCATTATGGAATGAAGAAGCCCTTGAGAAGGGATAGGTGTTTTGAGTTCATGTCAAGTCTTCTATAGAGACCATATAAATGTTATCCCCAAGTCCTTAAAATCTTTCATAGACACCACCAATTCTTTAGCACACATGCAATTGTTCTTCCAATGATAATTTGGAAGGTCATACAAACTATTGTGATCTCAACAATCTTTTGCTCATTTGCTCTTACATTGTAGGTATGTACAAGATATGAAAGTTGCTTAAAATACATATGGAGGTCTTGATAGAGGCAAGAAGCTTAGTGGGCCAACATATACTATTCTCATATCTACTAGTATTAGACCAACAGTGCCATATCACAATGGGCTGACATTATTTTGGGTGCAAACTATTTGGACCTTACATATAGTATATATTCTCATTATTTCATTTCATTAATCCATCATGATAGTATCATACTAGTTATTCCTAATTACGGGAGTTATCCATCAATAAGACTACACATATTGCTCAATTAGCAACAGAGTATTGATCCAATTGCTATAATTATTTTCAGTCTTCTCACAAAATCTAAGGCCACAGTTTTGAAGATGGTGGAATTGCTTAAGTTGGAGTCCATACCAACTTATGTACTTAATTCTAGAAGTTGTAGATCTACTCTTGAGTAACAACCAAGTCACATATATTTTATTTTGGATTTTGTGGAAATAATACTTTATATAATCTTATTTGGATCCACATAAAGGGTAAAGTTTCATCTCCCTCTTAAGTCTTCTTTTTTGGATATGGATCCAATTTATAACCCACAGGATTGAAGATTTGGGATCTTTGAACCAGTCTCATCTCTCATGGTGTGATTTGCATGCCAAATAGAATAGAGACAAGAGACATCAATCATAGATGATAGATTGTTAGGTACTGAGATATAAAAACAAAGCTCACAATTGGGATCCATGAGGCAGCATGAAATAGGATTATGTTGCTATCAATGTGCGTTAGAATTTAATAGAAATCTTAATTCTTTCAACTTATTGCATGATGTCGTCATATTCTTCTACCATATTCTTTACTGCGTGTGGATGGTATATCTGGACTCACAAACATCCAGAAAGATTGGTCAAAGTAGATGAACAAAGTAGTAAACCCCAAGAAAAGTATGGGTAATAGTTCATAATCTCTTTCTGTGTGACATTTTTGAATCTTTTGAACCAAAGAGATCTCAATATAGTCAACCTATTGATAAGATTCTGTCCCTCTACATAAGACTACTCTTGTAACTAGTTTTGTTCTCTCTATATTACATTTTTACCCCTGTTAAATCTAGATAATTTATTTTATTAGTTTCTAAACCCATATGTTAATAATTAGTCTCTATTTATGTATAAATTAGATGACAAATGAGTTAAATTAGATACGATTTATTTTTAATTTTTTTGTGAGAAAATTCACGCTGATGAGCATTATCTCCTAATAGGTTGCGCTGCAATGGTGGGCGTATCTAGACAACACTTTAATCCCAAAACCAATGGTTGTTCTTAACCACACAGACTAATCAACCTTAGATATTAGCAATTATTGCTTGAGGCCTTGAAACACCGCGTAAATAGATAAAAAAATATGCGAGTAAAAAATATCAGTAGATATTAGAAAAAAAAAAAAGAAAAGGAAAAAGACAACGAAAAAAGAAATAGACAAATCCAACATCGAAAGCTAAGAGAGAGAAAGAGGCTGTGACTGTCAAATCCTCTATCTCTCTCTCTCTCTCTCTCCCTCTCTAGTTTATGAGGCTTTTAACTTTCTTCACCTAAAGAAAAAACTTTCTACACCTTTGCTTGCGGATTCGATTGAGAAAACGTTTTCTTTCTGCTTCCTTTGGCCTGCGCTTAGGATTTCCTTTTTTTGGTTCAATCCGTCCGTCTCTTCTAATCGGCTTCCGGAAAATGCCTTAGATTGCCAAGGTACGCTAAGTGAAAGAAGAAGAAAGATTCTATCAGCATACAAGTTGGGACCTTGTAATATTTTTAAATTCTCCTTTTCTCATTTGGGGATTTGTGGGTGACGGAGTACTGAATCGTTTCTCGATTTGGGCTCTATTTATTTTGTTGAAATTATTAAGAATCTCATGTCAAAATCTGATCTTGTTTGTTTCCTTTCCGTTTCCCGTTCGATTTTTGGTCGTGCTTTAGTTCCTATTTGAGGAATTTTCCTTGAGAGTTGAGAGTTTTTTTTTTTGTTGTTGCTTGGTACGGTTGAGCACTTGGGCTGCAGAATTTGTACTCTATCGCTGCTCTTCATCAGAATCAATAGATCCTTTTCCATTTGTTTTCGTTTTCTAATGAAATATAAATTTTCCCCTCTTATATTTGTTTTCGTCTTCTTATTTTCCAGAAGTACGTTAAATGATGTGGTCCATGTGGATCATTTTTTTTCTGATAGCCAGGGAAAAGATTTTTATCTTTAGAGAGCTGGCTCAGCTTTTGATTTGTATCTTATCTTACATGGAAAAAGGTCCCTGTTTGCCTCCTGATCCCTTTTGTGAAAAGAATACATGAAGGACATTATTTCTTCTCAGTCCTTGTCTCTCATGCTTCCTAGAGTCTGAACTATCTCCCAGTAGATTCCTCTTGCTATCCTTCTTGGTTTTCTAGCTGGGCTTTCTCTTCTACAAGCATTCTGTTCGACTTTTGTAAGTAATTGGATGATAAGTTCTCATGGACAGCCATTCTTTTCTCTCATGGATGTTTTCCTAATCTGGGTTTCTTGTTTCCTTTATGGGAGATTAAGATTGGTGGCATTTGAATTTATCTTCTTGTATTGTTTACAGGCCTGGTATTGATTCCAGCTGAGGAGAAAAAGAAGATGGAAGGAGACACCTTCTCAAGCTTAGGAAATGGAAACCATGTGGATAGCAAGATTATACAAACATTTCAGAAGAGCTTTCTTCAGGTGCAGAACATCTTGGATCAAAATCGCCTTTTGATCAATGAGATTAACCAGAACCATGAATCCAAGATCCCTGACAATCTCAGTCGAAATGTTGGCCTAATCAGAGAACTCAACAATAACATTAGAAGAGTTGTTGACCTCTATGCTGACCTCTCGAGCTCTTTTACCAAGTCCATGGAGGCATCATCCGAGGGGGATTCAGTTGGAACTCTGCGTTCCGATGCCAAAGCAGGTCAGAAGAGAATTAGGTCTGGGTAGAGGAGAAATAATAGGTGATCTTTGCATTGTTGCAACTGTTATGTAGCTTTATCTTCTCTGTTCTATTATACAGAGCATGCACTGCCTGTGTTTTCAAATAGTCCAATTTTTCATGAGTTGTAGTGTTCCTGTATCTTTTTTAAAGGAGATGCCTTTGTTGGAATTTCCTGTGAAGACAAGAGTGGGCATTGCAGCTTTTCTTATAAATTTTTGTTGTTTAATGCTGTGCATTTCTTTACTTCTTTTTTGTTCCTCTGTCATCCATGAGATATGTGTATCACAGATAAATGCTAGATCAATTAATTGATGTTTGCTTCCAGAGAAGATTTTTAGTATTGCTGTCAGTTGTCACTCACTCATGTTGATAATTTAAGCATTTTTTTTCTTGTTGAAGTTATCAATATAAGGAATTCAAGTTATTTTGTCATGTCCTTTATAGTCCAATATTGATATTTCAAGAGGTTGTATGATATTGTGTGCTTCTGCATATTCTTATAGTTGAACTTGTTATCATTTGCTTTCTGCCTTATCTTTGGTCGAAAAGTTTTCGAAGGATCTGGTCTAGGTTCTTATCTTCTCAACATATATTCATAATTGTTAGCTCTTGATGAAATAATTTATTCCTTTGCCTACTTGCTATCCTACGCCTTCGTTTGTATCACTTCTTCTGCTGCTCCTTTTTCTTATGGTTCCCTTTGCAATTTCTGGAGATCTCCCAGGGATAGACAGGAAGTTGCCTAGGTCCTTGTGCTTTTGGTCCAATTTTTTTTCTAAATAAGAGACCCTTTTCATCCTTTCTAAGAATGCATATACTTGCAATTGCCTCAAAGTTAGTGGGCTTCTGAAGATGCTTTAGAATTAGAACATAAATCATGAGAGCAACTTCTATATTTTTTTCTGCATTCCACCTTAAACCAGAAGGCCATTTTCTTGTATAAGAGCAGATGAGCTTCTCCAGTATCGTTTAAGTCAAGACAATGCCAATCTCCTGCATGTTCCTTTGTTGGAATTATAACTACAAATCTTGGACAAGGGAAAGTATCATAGGAAGTGACCTTCTACCTATACAAATGCATTGACATCCAGCAATAGAACAAGGGGTGCAAAAGTTCTTTTTGGAGATGGGAGCTACATATCAATTTTCATCTCTTAGGTTCTTTCTTTCTCTTCTTTCCTATGTCTGTGGTGAGTCAACAGGAACTGCATTCACTACCCTTTTCTCGTGTTGATTCAATTGTCCCTAGATGGACAGAAATCCTTTTAAGAGGCACTGCCTGGTTACAGCCATTTTAGGAAGACCCACATAGTTCATTTGGCAGGACTGAGTAAAATCTGCTATGGCATCAATTCAGAATTAGGTCTTTGCTCCTTTTGCTGATATGAAAGCAAGAGAAACTTAATGAATCTGAACTGCATGATGAAGCTATGGTTGAAATGACTCATCCAGCCATTGTTTAAGCTGCTGTTATTCATGAAACTATGGAATTGCTATATGATGTGAGAAATAGTTTTTTTTTTTTTAATGTTAAATCAGATATTGCAATTCCTTAAAAGAATAATGTAGATTTTTTGCTGAATTCTAACTCTTCAGTTAGATTTTATTGTAAAGTAGTTCATATTAATTAATCAGATCTTCCTTTCTTTTGGACAGAGCTTGCTTTTTGTTTATGTTTATCCTTATATTCCTTTTATGAGAAATAATTATAGCGGTGCAAAATGGCTATCTGTTTTAATTTTTCCTCATGTTCATATTTATTTGAGATAGCTTTGCCAAGTTTGTTTATATTCTCATGGTATATGGTACAACTGTTACTTCTCTGTATCATTAAGCATCATTGTACAATATCCATAAGTTGCTTGTATAGATGATTAGATGGTGGAAATGTATTCAAGTGTATATCTATGTCGATAAAGAACCTAAAGTTCTATGCAGATCTATCATTTATGTGACATTTTTCTTGATTGTAAAACAATCTGTTTTGTTTTATGAGGACAGGGAATGATTTGTGCTTTTGGAAATGTCTTGAGAGGCTTGACATGAACTAGTAGAAGTGTGAGATTAACAGATAGGGCTTTAGGCATTCTTCTGTAGATTGAGTCTCTCTGTCTGTTTTACAATTGGCACTGACAACTTCATGTTTGATCACATTTCATTCACTTATTTATAGTGAAGAATCTTTCAGTAACTTCCTTTTACTATGATAAATTCCTCTACTGAAGAACACCTTGATTAGATGTCTCAGTTTTGTTATTTATAACTTCAAATTCCAGTTTGAGTCAGAGAAAATTCTCCTCGGTGGCTTATGAAGACACCACTCATGTAAAGAGACACGAACAGTATCTAGAGATGCCAAGCTGTGGCTTTTCCAATTTGTTAACTATGAGTAGGACCCACATCAATGATGAAATAGATACAGAAGAAGAAAAGTATATTCTATCAGCAACTCTGGGAGTCTAGTTGGCTTGTTTTGACCCAAGGCAAATGCAATCCCTGGCTTGGAATTAGGACTCCTTTGTGTTACCACAAATACAATCTTATCTCTTAAGAGTTAGTTGTTTAAATATATGAGATATGCATATGCCCAAGTCATGGGTTTATTCTAGTCTATATGCTTTTTCTTTCTCTAACATCTAAATTAATGGCCTTGTCTAACTTTTCTGGTCATAGTTTGATCTTTGTTTGTTTATAGATAGATGTAAGCTGTCATTCATTTTGTTTATATCTAAAGTTGTACATCTTATGAGTGAGTGGAAGAAAGGAAATATTCTAACCTAACCTACTTTCAAAGTATACAACCTTAGATTAGTGGATTCTTTTTTAAACAATTCTTCAAATCTATTGTAAAGCAGTGGTTGCAACTTGCAAATGAAATTAATTAATTCATCAAAAAGAAAAGAAAAGAAATGGATTGAGTGGTGTTGTAAATATACTGGAAAAATAAATAAATAAAGGTCAGTTTGCAAATATCTCTGTCCAGGAACAGGGCAAGGAGCTCATTGAGTTGTTCTTCTGGGACATTGAAGCCACATCACTAAATCTTATCTCCTCTTTTGTCATTGTCGTCAATGTGTGCAATGAATGCTCATTAGATTCCTCCACCCTTTTCTCTATGTTGATTGCTATGTGGCCACAGCTGGACCCACCAACACTCATCTGTTTCTTTTCTCAACCAAAAAAAAAATAAATAAATCATCTTGTTTGGAATCACAGCTGGGCTTGAGGGACTTTTGATAGTGTGCCAAAA
This sequence comes from Typha angustifolia, assembly GCF_048772165.1. Lineage (NCBI taxonomy): Eukaryota > Viridiplantae > Streptophyta > Magnoliopsida > Poales > Typhaceae > Typha > Typha angustifolia. The sequence goes on from NC_133251.1 coordinate 1,549,032, forward strand.
TGGAGTTCTTTTTTAATCTTTGGTCAATTGGATCGCATGCATTACGTTCTTCTAAATTCATATCATTGGTAACTTGTGCTCTCCTAGATACAGTGTGCCCCGTTAGAATATATCAATATTAGTATAGTTATATTAATATATATAATAATTATATTTAGTGTAATATAAATTTAAAATGATAATTTGACAAATAACTAAAATATCCTTTATAATGAATGAATGAGAAGATAGATAAAGAAGAATAGAGAGAAGCAGATATTATTAGGTAAGTAATTATTTACTTAATATACTAATATAAGAAGATTTATATCAAAATGATTTTTTTTTAATTCTACAAATGAGTGAGAGCTTAATGTTCTTGTATCATTCAAGACTCCGAGAATAACATTTACTTGTAAATTTCATTTAGTCTTACAGAATTCTGTTAAGAAAACTACAAAATTGAATCTTTTGGTTGCTTCTAATCATGTTAAACTAGGGCATAAATAACAATCAACAACCAAAGTTCCAGTCTGTGCTTTGGGATCATGTGCTATGAATCAGTCCTGTCTTGGATATTGATACAAGGATGCTAATTTGTGGGTGCCAAGAAGATGGATATTTGAAAGAATAAAGCTCAGGAACCTAGATAATTAAATATGTGGGTAATCCAAGTTAAGTAAATTTTTAAGTACCAAAGTAGTAGTCTTTAAATTCTATATAATGAAACAAAGAATCCAACCATCAACTTGTCAGGCCAATAGGATCTTTATCCCTGAATTTGATGGTACACATAATGATAATTGCAGAGACTGACCAAAAAAAAAACCTCTCCTGTACTTTTGACTTTTTTTTTATGATTTTTACCAATTTTGGGTGGGGCTCTGGTCATCTAGGGCTGCCTAACTTTGGAACAGTCATATAGATGAACAACTAAAAGTACCAGGTGCTCCTATGGATGGAATTTAATGGATTATTCTTGTAGATTAAAGCATAGTCACCATTTTACATGATCAGAGATGAAGCTAAGAGTTGCTCTTGGATCTATTGCAACTGTAAAAAAATGGCCATTAATTTGCAGGCATGTAGTTTGAATTACTCCCAGATAAATACAAATAGCAGATCGCTCATCTATTGAATATTGAGAGTTATAGACAATACAACAGAGAGTACCAACCATGCTAGGAGAAAATATCCCACAAGCCTCGTCGGTCCTACATCTTCAGGTTCCTGCATCATGAAAGCATGTAAATTTAGTGGTCTCAAAATATCAACAGATCGACAAAAATATTTTGTAAACTAGAACAATATAAGAATGATAGGAATGCAAATGCATGCCAGAGGCATCATTGCTGGAGTTGATAGTAACTAACTTCAAAATTACAGGGTATCTTCATCTACGCAGCTAATATTGCTATTAAGTTATTATCATTCCCCTGTCTACCCAATTTTAATATTTATATGCCATCAAGGATACAAGGGGATAAGTGAACGACTCTAGATGCACCTGTAAATCATTTTAACTGTGTTAATATGGCAAACCCCATTCTGTCAACATGAATGGATTTTACCTCCAACATGCTCATATTTGTTAGCATTATTGGACTGAAAAAATATCCAAAATCTGATCGGCAGCTTAACAGACATTGCACAGGAGTCTTAATCAAGTACACAAGTTGGTAGATGACATAACGCATGCTGAGATTAAAAAATGGGGTGCCTAATTTTCTAACAGTTTCTAAAGTACCTTGTGTGATGTGTTAGGATAAGTGCATTAAAAAAACAAGGAGAGAAGAAATGATTTATCTAGTAAACTTGATGAAGGTGAAGAGATCTATAAGAGTACTAGAAAAGTGATTTCACAAGGTGCAGTTCATAGTCTATGTTTTGTTAGATAGATGGAGCACAATTTTATTTGCTGCATACTCTACATTTATTATGATCCCTCAAATTCAACCCCCAAAAGGCTAGATAAAAATATCTTTAAAGAACAAAATGTGCTCGATAATTCAATGATCAAATTTGAACCAACATTCTGTTCTCTTGATGAACCGACAATCTGATAAAGATAGTTTATCAGGTTGGTTTCAGATGTAAATCTGCCCAGCAAATAAGCCGGTGGATGACAATTTGTTCAGGAATACGTTACCATGTATCATGTGTATACAGATACTCAAAACTTAGGTGAAAACTAGCAGTTTCTTGTTGCATTCCTCCACTCAGCCTAACGTATTCTCCGTGCAGGTCCAAATTCAAAACACAGACTACTATTACATAGTATGCAAAACTATTACCTATTAGCTCTTTATAGCTGAAACTACAAGAAACCACAGCTTATCAATAAAATGAGCATCTTAGAAAACTGTAGCTCCATTGTTCTGACAAAAGTTTAGTCTAAAAGCAAAACAGTTGTAAAAATCTCTACTTTTTTTTTGCATTGGTGAAGTTGCTGGCTGATTAATCCAAATAAACTCAAATAAAGAAGACTCAAAACTAAACAAGAGCACGATTCCATCGCTGGATTCAAATAACAATCTTGCTTGGATTGCACCAGAACATTAATTGTATACTCTCGTAACATAATAGATAGCATGCTATATTCTATTAGCATAGTAAACTTCTATTTACTTGAGCTATTTGTTTACAAGAGCATCACTGAAGTATTAGTAGAGATACATACTTGAGGAGGAGGTGTCCCTTTAGGCGTTTGTGTAATATCAACCTCGAAAGGCCAGACATATCTATCTGGCCTTTCACTTCTAGACAAACTCCAATCATACAATCTTCTCTCATCCTCAGAAGAAAGAATCGCGTAGGATTCCTGTAATAACATGCAACTACAATAAATAAGCATACCATAAGTGATAATGATGTGAACTTGGCATGTTGGAATGTAAGTAACTGAAAACAAGCATCAGAAGATCACAAAACCTTCAATAGTTCTAGCTCCTCCTTCATTTCCTCTTCATCCAATTCTTTGTTCATTAGTTCCTCACACTTCTTTTCATAGGCAACTATGACCTGGTGCACAAATCGGGTAATGATGCATCTGATTCCGCATCAAAGTTTCTAAATTTTTTTTTTGAGAAAAAAAAATATAAATGTCATGAAGACTAAGAAGTGTGAAGCAACAACCTTCTCCAGTTTTAAAAATGTACTTTTGGTTCCATCATTTTGCGTTTATTGATGAAAATAACTAAAATTTCGAGACAGATTGAAGAAAAGTAGAGCGTAAAAATGTAAGAAACGCAACATAATGGTTCAAAACGAAATTTTTCATAAGAAAAGTTACCTGATCATAAGAAGTTCCCCTAGAGATTCCAAGTCTTCCATAATGATCAACTTCAGTAATCGCTGCCACGCAAAATAACAAACGCGTCCTTCGCATCACATCTCAATCGAGAGTAAAAACAAAAACAAAACGCAACGATGTGAGAAAGAAATAGGAATCAAGATGAGCTACCGACGCCTCGGAGAGCTTTCTGGACGTTGGCGGCGGAGATGAGAGAGTTGGGGAGGCGGCTGGGGGTGACAGGACCCTCCTCCTCCGTGGCGGTGCCCGGAGCCGCCTCGGCGGAGCACCGGACACGGAAGGTGAGGTTTCTCGCCCTTAGACGGAAGGAGAAGCGCGGGGTGAGCTTAGCCGCCGGTGACGGAATACCAAGAGTAGCCATCTCCATTCTCCAGGGAGGAATCGAAAAATTTCGGATTATTTTTGTTTTGAGTTTAAAAAATTTTGAGATGGGAGAGAGAGATAAGGCGGGATTGGAGTTGATGATGGGAGGCCTCAGGCCGTCCTACGATGCACCGGATCCTCCGGTTCCTGAAAACAACTGGATAGGCAATCTCTTCTTCTTTTTCTTTTTCTTTTTAAATAATCAAAATATTCCATATTAATCTAGTATTAAATTTTTTTCTTAAACATTTTGTGTAATTATATTTACTATAATTTATGTATGGTTAAAGTTTTGATTTGAGTATTTTTGGTTTAAATTTTTTTTTTCTAGGCTGAGCCTAAGAAAATTGGGCCAATTTGGGCCCAGAAGAGCCTGTGGTATCCCCTAATTATGGATCCAGAGGAAATCGATCCGAACCCGTTTGCTTGATCCGGTTATTATACTCAACCTTTGGTCTGCGCAACCGCTCTCTTATCCTTGACCGCCGGTGACCGATCTCCACCGAGAAGGCATGGGAGGTGAGCATAGAGACGCCGGCGGCGACTTGGGGCCCAGCTCCCGGACTCCGTCGAACGTGGCGCCGGGACAGCGGCGGTTTCCTCCGGCGGCGCAGCCGGAGATCATGCGGGCGGCGGAGAAGGACGACAACTACGCCGCCTACGTCCACGACGCGTGCCGCGATGCCTTCCGCCACCTCTTTGGTCAGTTTAGATCGCAATACACTTCCTAATTTGATCTACTTATGTTGGATTGTTTTGGGATTTGTGGGTGTTTATGTGGTTGGATTCTTTCTTGTTTAGGTACCCGGGTTACTGTTGCTTACCAGAGTGAGGTTGGTTTTCTTTTTTCCTTGTTCTCCCTTTTCTCATTAAAGGATTTTATCTTATTGTGGCGTATTGGTTCTCAACGAATTCTTTGATTGAATGCTATTTAGATTGTTCTACATGTTGACAAATTGAATCTCTGATCACCAATTAAATAATTTAATCCAGGGTTTTGGTATCTTCTTATGTCTATGTTGCCGGAAAATTTATAGCTCCCAGCCTTCTAAGCACACATTGTTAGTAATCCTCTACTGATGCCATGAAATAAGCTTCCTTTGGGACTTTAGAAGATGTTGCGTGATGAATTTGATTGGTATTGCCTGGAGTTTTCTTTAAGATGCTAGTTTATAGACTTTAGGGAGTCTGGAGGTAGGGTGTAAAGCATGATTTGTTAAAATTTGTCTCTTTAATTCCCTTTTGATTCTAGCATATCCAGGGTGAAAGAGATAATCCACAGAATTTTGTTTGCGCGCTCTTTTTTCAGTTGTGTTCTTCGTCCTTATGTTTCAATGCTGCACTTGGAGTGCAATAAAAACAAAAGGAAGTGATAAAAAAGGCATTATATTTTTATTATAATATTTGAAGAAGATCAAGGATCCTCATATGGCTACTAGTTACTATGTTAATTACTGACTTACTACCTCACTAATAAGCAAAAGAAGATCGGACCTTGTTTTACTTAAGATAAAACTATGTAATGCTTATTTAGCTATATGGTTGTGCTGATATGGAGATGTAAGTGTATCAGTGTGGCAAGTGTCCAGAGAAGACTTTTCTGTCACAAATAATAAAAGAAAAGACCTTTGCTATTGCTGCAAAACATTACGCTACATAAATCTGAATGGAGTCAACCCTATTAACTGAGGAAGTGCTACATTTTGATTTCAATATCCAATTAACTATAAGCCGCATCTTCAAAACTACCTTAATTCTTTGCTGAGTGCCATATCAGCAAATTTGCTATAAACAGTGTCTTAAAAATGTACCTTTATTCTTTGCTAAGTTGCCATATCAGCATATACTTAGCATGTCAACATTTGTTTTCCTTGTGTAGAATGGGTTGCTGCTTAACCAGCAACTAGTATAGGAAGCCAATTACTTTGCACAAGAAATCTTTAGATATGTGAAATTTCGGAAATACTTTCCCCTTCTATTTTTTTTTCTTTTTGCTTGTGATAGTCCTTTAATCATCTATTTCTTTCTCTTGAACTAACTCATTTGCCTTTTACAATTGTTCTTCCTTTGCTTTTACTTTTTAAGTTTTTAGTCTTAGTAACTAAATTTTTACCTCTGTTAATCTATTGCAGATAAAGCTGCTAGGTCAAACACTTTATTATCTATTGACAACAGGATCAGGCCAGCAAACATTGGGAGAAGAATATTGTGATATCTCCCAGGTTTTTTTTACTACTGCTGCTCTAGCATTCCTCTGTTGCTCTATCAGCAATCAGATTATACATACTCAAAGCATGGAGCTCATTGTAAATTGCAATCTGACTTTTATGCTGGCCATCTATTGTTATAGCTCATACAAACAGAAAACCATAATAATTGCATTGAGTAGCGTGGGGGATTTAATATATTGTTTTAATTCTCTTTTTCACTACTATGTTTGAGAATCATGGGATTCACGATTCTTTCTTCTTCAAAGAATTGCAAGTGCTGTTGTTCAGCTCAAGTTTTGGTGAAACTAAGTATCTTTTAGCACCATATTTGGCTTAATGGAGTTTTGATATCAAAAGTTGCACAACAGTAGCTGCTACCAAAGTACCCTGCTTTTACTGACCATGCTTGCTAACATGTCACTCTATTGTGTAACTGATAGATCTTTGATCGAATATGCACTCATTAGCAAAAGAAAGGATTTTTCGGAGTATTTCACCATGCCATTCTTATCAATGTAACCATACATTTCAGGTAGCTACTTCTTATGGACTGCCACCAACACCTGCACGGCGTGTCCTTTTCATTTTATACCAAACTGCAGTCCCTTATCTTGCAGAAAGAATCAGGTTTGCCACTTACATTTCATATTGTTTCATCTTTTCCGTTGCATTTTCTCCCTACCATTATTATGGTGTCCTTAAGTGTTTGACATAGAATTTGGTGCCTGTGACCTACTAATGCCCTATGCTTTGGCAGCTCTAGAATGGTTGCTCGTGGTATCATCCTGAATGAGTCTGCATTTGAGGAGCTCTCTGGAAGTAACTATCCTAGAACAAACATTGCGCAAACTTCTAATACTTCTGAGAACTCTTCTTCAGGAGCCATGCATATATCTGCTGTATCAAGGTTGAGAGGAAAGATTCATGCCTTGTGGTTATGGACTATTCAGAGATGGCCCTCAGTATGTGAAACTCTTCTCTGAACATTTTGGTGTTATCAATCTGCCATTTGCATTTTCTGGGTGGCACAACCAGCTAGATTAATGCAAGTATAATTGGTGTTACAACTTCATCTTTACGGATGCTTTGCTTTGGTAGAACTCCCTCTCATAATTTACCATGACTTTTGTGTTTGCTTCTTTCTGTTCTACCCAGGTGCTGCCGTTTGCCCGGGAGATTTTACAGTTGGCTCTCCGCACCAACCTTATGTTTTTCTACTTTGAAGGTGCTTTAATTCACCTGATTAGGTTATCGTTAATTAACTGAAGTTTTTGTTCCCTTTCTTCTGTTCTACTCAGGTGCTGCCACTTCTAAGTTCATATTTTAAGCCATATATTGCTTTAACTATTTTATACAGCATGATGTTTGATATTGTTCTATTCTGCAGGCTTATATTATCACTTATCAAAACGTGCATCTGGTATTCATTATGTATTTATTGGGAAGCCATTGAACCAAAGGCCTAGGTATGCAGACATCTTGAGAACTAATAAGTTTATGGGACTTCCACTTCCGCACTAAAATTTTCCTAGCAGCCAGTATTTCTACCTATTAATGTGTCCTTAGCACAATTAAAGATTTATGTTATTCTCTTCCTGTTTTATGCAGATACCAAATATTGGGTGTATTTCTGTTAATTCAGCTTTGTATTCTTGGTGCTGAAGGATTAAGGAGGAGTAATTTATCATCTATATCTAGTTCGATTCATCAAACAACACAAGGAATTCATCGCTCATCTGCAGGTTTTCTTTTTCCCTTTTCGTCATTGTTCAAACTATGTAATTATTTATATTATTTCTATTATTTTCATTTTCTAGTTTGGAATAAGGATTGACCGGTCCCTAAGTAATGGAGATGCTGCTGCTATATCTTGCCTCCCTAGATCTGGATTGGCAAGAGCCATGCGCACCAGGATTCCTTGTGATGCAGTATGATGAAACTTGGAGTGGAGTCCCTACTGTTTGATGGTGTTATATACTTTGATTAACTGCTATCTGGAAGGTTTATTAGAAAACATACAGTTAGAAGAGTATGAGACAGAAGTCTTGAGAAAGACACTAATCTTCTGTCCTGGGTAATGCACAAGGCTGTTTTTACTCCGGAAAATTGATCAAATTTTAGATATATGCTGACTAGATTGGAGTAGAAACTTTTTTGAACTCTGGTAAACAAAGCTAAACCATGTTATGGTACTGTGTGAACCAATCTTGACTTGGCCACACCTAAAGCTTTTGTAGATTGAACTTTAAATAACATTGTGTATTACAGTTCGTTTATGTTTGATTTGGTCATTTTAGGATACTATATATGTGTATAGTGTCCTATTCGTATAGAATCAAACAAGTTGCAATTTTTTCTCAAATATGCACATTGAAAGGGGGAGGATGGTTGTAAGCCCAAATTTGTTATAATCTACTTTATTAACACCTGACTATTATTTTTGTTCTTCCATATTAATGGTTAGCAGGGCGAGGTTTGCCCATTTTGAATGAAGATGGTAATCTTATCGGTGATTATAACCCTAGTAAAGGAAGCTGGAACTCTGATTCGTTGGTTGTTCCAGAGGTACTTTTTCTCTGTCCAATACTCTTTTAACTTTAATGTTTTCCAAACCACCATTTCATGTAGATTATGACCTATGGATAACTGGACTGCAGCATATAATTTACCACAAACATGTCATATTTCTATAATTTATGAACCAGATGATCCTGCACATATTCATACATTTGTGGTTCAATCTTCAAAGTATAGCATGAACTTGTCCAACAAGTTAGCAACATTTTACACCCAAATGCACTTAGTGAACTATTTGGATACATAAAATGTAGCTTAAGTTGAAATTTCTTCTACCTTATATTTCAGCCTCAAGATTCAAGTAGCATCAGCAAATGCACTCTCTGCCTCAGCACCCGCCAGCATCCTACTGCCACATCCTGCGGCCATGTCTTCTGCTGGTATAGAACCAACTCTTTTGTGTATCTTGAGATTTGTCAATAAAAAATTTCCAGTTTTGCTTGTTATTTTAAGTTGAATATTATCACAACTATATGCATTTATGTTACACCTTAAATCTTACGGTCCTGATCCTGCCTGCAGGAATTGCATAATGGAGTGGTGCAATGAGAAGCCAGAATGTCCTCTCTGCCGAGAATCCATTACTCATTCAAGTTTAATTTGTATATACCATTCCGATTTCTAACAAGCTGTCGAATAGTAAGACACTTCTTCAATTATGGGCTTGAAAGAGGCGAGTACTCTGGCATCAATGATAAAAATGAAGCCAGACACTTCTTCAAATTACGCATTTGCAGAACTATTTTTAACATGAGAGATTCCTCAGCCTTGGCACACAAGAAAGTAGGCACCTCTTTCAAGTTGCATCTAAAAGGCAATTTTAACACAGTTAGTTTTCATCTCATTCAAAATAGTTTGCTGATGAAACTCTCATGTTATGTTATCCTACAAAATTTCAACTGTATGTCAAATTAAAGATGCAATTAGGGAGAGCAAAGAAATTTTGGTTAACATGTATTATCAATAAGGTGATGAATCTGTGTACATTTTGTGGTCCAAGAAAGTGACAGCAATCTTGTATTTTGTAACACAATCATTTGTTACTACAGTTTGGGTCCTTGGGGAGAAATCTAAGAATATTGATGTGTTGGAAAATAATGAAATACTCATGTTATTACAAACTTGAATACAAGTATACACATTGTCTGAGAACGTAGTGTTCCATGCAATTTGATAATTTGAGGTTTTCTATATGTGAGAATATTTCTCCCCATGGATAGGCCGCAAGCAATTCTTTCTATACTTGAATTGCGATCTTTTATTTTATTTTATTTTATTTTATTTTTTGCCAATGGGTTATTTGCGAATGACACCTTGCAAACTGTTTATAATGACAGATCTAACCCTATATTATGCGCATTATTCCGTTTTGCCTAAGAGATATTTACGATATAAAATATAAATACATATTAGAAAGGGAGTAGAATGCATATACACAGACTGCAAGGGATCGTCGCAATATTGTCCCTTTAGACAGGGAGGTATTTGTAAAATACCCTTAGTTGGGTTTATATGCTCAGATAACCCGATTCGACCCGGCCCGACCCGATTATAGCGTTTATCAAAAGAACAATCTTCGTCCCTCTGTACCCTGCACTGCGACGAGAGAGGTAGGGTTTTAACTTTTAAGTTCGAAGAATTTCGTTTCTCTCTTCTTTCCTCTCTCTTCTCCGCCATGAGCAGGTCTGGGCAACCTCCGGATCTCAAGAAGTGAGTCTTGTTTTCTTTTTCTTTTTCTTTTCTTTGCTTTCCTGTAAATTTTCCTTTGTTAGATCTGCGATACTCACTTTTTCTCTGTTTATTTGTGTTTCTGTTGATTTCTGAACGGGTTGACAGGTACATGGACAAGAAGCTGCAAAGTAAGTGATTCTTTTCTTTCCCCCTTCTTCTTTTGCATGATTTACTTGCAAAAGTTTATCCATTTCGTTGGTTAATGTGTATTGGGACTCCTGATAGGTTTTATAGTTAGCACGTTTTGTTAGAACGTAAAGGAAAAGAGAAGCCGGATAAGCTTAGATTACTTTGTTGGAAGTCTCCTGAAAGAGTTGAGATCCCTGTTTCTTTTTTCTAAAGTTATTTTTTTTTGTGGTAAAGCTTGTGTCTTTTAGGTGTTTAATATATGGTTTATGGTAACACTATGGCCCCGTTTATTACTCTTTAGACCTAGGCATTAAGTAGTTTCTGCAGAATCAACAGGAGTTTCTAATTATTTTTAGAAATATTTTATTGCTATGAGTTCTTCCCTAATGACAATTAGAGGCAAATATTATTGTTTTATTTCTGTTACTTGCTAGTTTACCGTCTATGGATGCTTTACTATGATCTATAATAATTCAGTGTTGGCTTTTCTTCATATTTCATCACTTTGGACTATCTTAACCATTATTGGTTAAACTTGAACAACAAACTTTATGGTGTGTCACTTCTTGCACTTATTAGTTGGTGTAGTGAAATACATAAAAGTAGCAATGTTTTAAAACATTGTAGGCTGTAGGCAGGTGATCAGGGGGGTTACTTACCGCCAAGACGCTAGGCAGGTGCCTAAAACTAAGGCGGTCATATGACAAAAAAGTTGTGAAAAATTAATATGTTCATATGTATCCACAAGAAAACTTGTTATTCCATGCATAGCGGCAATGGTCGTCCTTGCCATTGGCCTATTGCAAGAGTAGTTTTAGAATAGTAGCAACTAGCAACAACCTTCTAGCTGTTGCTCTTCCCTGAAATGGTTGCCGTTACTAATCCGTACAAGAATAGAAGAGAACGGGAGAGAGGATGAGGATATAAAAAGTATGGCAAAAACAACCATTTAGTAGTATGAGGAACCTCTTACAACTTGAATGATAAGCAGGTTAAGGACCAAATAGGAATAGCATTTTATACTTAATACCTATACTAGAATTGTTTACAAGTTTAAAAACCGCCTAATGACCTAGTGCCTAGCACCTGACTTACCCGCCTAGGTGCATGTTTAACCATCTATGCGAGCTCCTGGGCGCCCATTGGTTAAAATCTGTGCAAGCACCTAGACTCAACCCGTCCTTAAGACCCACCTTACACATAGACACGGTGCCTTGGTGACTGCATCACCTAAGGCAGCCACCCTAACCGCTTTTTGAAACAAGTTGTGACTTGATTGTATTTTTCGTGGCTTTCACATATTTTCTGAATTTCTCGTCATCAAACAATATACGAGTTACTCCATGTTATGTCACACTTTCAGAGACTATGGAAGTTGGAGTACTTGGCTTAATCAAGTGATTTCCTAATGGAAATAGGCATGATCATGTTGTCAAAGCTTCGATGAAATTGCATGATTATAGTTCAAACGAAATAATTGGATCGATGCATCTGTGACAGTTATGGGCTTCTCCGGACTAGTTTCTGGAGTTGCAAGTGGAATTTATTCATAGCACCAACTAGTAACTGTATTAACTCTTAATTAGGGATGATATATGCTTGTCAGTTAGATCCTGTCAGATGAGTGTTTTGTTCCACTGAACTTATGACTGTTCCATAGATGGTTATATGCTTGCCAGTACTGTCTGTGCTTATTTGAAAATATTTCTTTCTGCAGTCAAGTTGAATGCCAATCGCGTTGTCATTGGGACACTCCGGGGGTTTGACCAATTTATGAATTTGGTGATCGACAACACTGTAGAGGTCAATGGCAATGAGAAGAATGATATTGGGATGGTGGTAGGTTTATTCTCATTTATCTTTCTCATTTTGTTGTTCATTTTTTCTGGTGATGTCAGTAGTTTTAAATTTTAAAGACGAGCTACATGCACTGATTTTCAGTTTATATTTACAGTAGATTTTCACATCCTCATTGAGATGAATTAATGTTCGAATATTATAAAATCTTTTACAGGTTATCAGGGGAAACAGTGTAGTGATGATTGAAGCCCTGGAGCCTGTTGGGAGAACGCAGTAGATTTGCTTTCATTTGCAATCTTAATCTTCATGACTTCATGACTGTAAAACTGAAGTATATGCTGTCTTTATTCTCAATGAATCAGTCAGTGTATTCTCTTTTATATTTCTCGCTACTATGTAAGAATTCTCAGTTAGTTTCTCTTGCTGAAGAAATCTTGAATTTTCTCATTAGTTCTTCTGGAGGCGCGATGCGAGAAGTCCTTCAATGAGTTCTAAGTCTTCTGACGATGTAACGGGTTAACATTAATTATGTGGCCGGTTTGATAACAAATGGCTGGATTTTCAATCGAAAAACTTTATTTCTTTGCTGTTGCAGATGACTCAAATAATTATTTTAACTTTTTTTTCCTCTTATTTTCTTCTAATATAAGGGTAAAAGTCGAGGGCCTAACATTGATCATATAATGCTAATATATTATTTTTGTTACTAAAAAAATTAATAGATAACTAAAGATGATGTTCTAAAGGTTTTTCATGGTTAAGAGAGTCAATGTGTCACTAAAATATTAGAGGGGGGAGGTCCATGGGTCAAATTATAAGTAATTCTCAGATAAGTTATATGTTAAAGTTATTCCATTACTAGTCTATTAACTCTATATTTGTGCCGCCCTAGAAGTATGATACAAGCCCGATACAAATTTTAACCATCTGATAGTTCATCACCTCACCTTTAAAAAGTCTATCACAATTCTCAGTTGCTCCATCACCGATCTAGGTTTCAAAGACATAAGAGAGCTCAATAATAACTCAGGCATCTACTCTTTATTTCCTTATTTCGGTCCCACATAACTTATTCGATGAACTTGCTCGATTACAAGTCTATTAAGCCCGTGTCTAGGCTGACTAAAAGTTGTCGAGGACTTGGAGGTGATCCGAGCGACAGGCATAACAAGTGAGCTGAGTGGACAAAGGCTTAGGTCATGCCGCACATTACCATTATGGACTCATTACGGTAAGAGCCCAAACCGAGCTAGTGCCGGGCTTAGCCCGCTTAAAAAATCGGATGGATTTGGGCCGGTCCAACTTAACCCCCTATTTGGTCCGGCCCAAAAGTATCAAGGCTTGGACTTGAGCTGATCCGAGCCCGATACATATATCGGAATCTCAACTCCATCACCTCACTTTAAATAGCGTAGCACAATCCTCCATCCCTAATCTAGGGTTTCGAAGAAAGGAGAGCGCTCGAGAAGGAGACGGCGGCTACTCTTTTCCGATCCCAATAATGGCGACGCAGATTAGCAAAAAGCGAAAGGTAACTCAACTTTCCGATCGGATCGCTTCTCTGTCTTCCTCTTCTTTGCGCTGTTGGATTTTTTTTCCCCCTCAAAATTTGGTCTTGTTGTGAAATTTTTTTTCAGTTTGTTGCTGATGGAGTCTTCTTTGCGGAGCTCAACGAGGTGTTGACGAGGGAGCTCGCGGAGGACGGCTACTCCGGCGTGGAGGTTAGAGTTACCCCTATGAGGACGGAGATCATTATTAGGGCCACGCGAACCCAGAACGTTCTTGGTATTGTTTTCCCCTTCTTTGGATTTGAGTTGGTTGAGTTGAAAGACGAGTGTTTTTATTCAGTTTAAGCACGAATTGACATGGGTTTTTGGTTGTAATAGGTGAGAAGGGAAGAAGGATTCGGGAATTGACATCCGTTGTCCAGAAAAGGTTTAATTTTCCTGAGAACGGAGTTGAGCTTTATGCTGAGAAGGTGAACAATAGGGGTCTTTGTGCTATTGCTCAGGCCGAGTCTCTCCGTTACAAGCTCCTCGGAGGACTCGCTGTTAGGAGGTTTGTGGCATTCTTTTCCTTGAATCATTTTATTGTTCTGGTCATTTTTTGTTTATATGATTGATAGTATTGCGATGATTCAAAAGTGATTAAATTTGATCTAGAGTTATTTGTGTTGATGTTTGGATGATTTATGTCATCTTTACAGCAGGTTGGTTCCTTGTACCAGCTTTGTGTCTGAGGATGACTAAACCAGTGAACTTATTGTTGCCCTTCAATGTTTTTTTAAGTGTAATGGTTAGAAGTGTAGTGCTCCATTGCTTAATCATTGAAGGGAAATTTTGAAAAATGTGTAGTGTAAGGATGTCTTCTGCAAATAGTTGTTGTACCTACTTGTCATTTACTATTTGCATATGCTTAACTCTCTTCAGTATGTACGTTTATGTTTTTTCTATTGAGTTTATTCCCTTGCATTACTTAGTTTTTCATTTGTTACCTTTAACTTTTCTCCTGCTATAGTATGCAGATGGTTTGTAGGATTCATAGGCTTGTCATAAATATGGCCAAAACTCAGGAAAGGATAATAGTACAAATTGACAAAACATGTTTCCATTGACATGCATTTTGCATTTGATGGAATCTTGGTAGTACAAGGTTGCTTCTTTCTTTGTTGCGCTTATGAGATGATCTGCCAACTAATAACTTCAAGGTTCAGATGATATGTTTATAGTTTGATGCATCACAGTGGATCAATTTAGTAATTCCATTCAGTTGCTTTTATTTGAATTGTGATGATCCATTGTTCGTGAACAACAATTGTTTTAATTACTATTGGAACATGGCAATAGCCATTGGCTGTTAAATGTTATTGCTTACATATTTCCTTTCTGTTTCAGGGCTTGCTATGGTGTCTTAAGGTTTGTCATGGAGAGTGGTGCCAAGGGATGTGAGGTATATTATTGTGATCTTGTACTTTATATTTTATCCAGAATAATCATGTTTTAATCTATATGCTCAAATTTTAGGTGATAGTGAGCGGAAAACTTAGAGCACAACGTGCTAAATCTATGAAGTTCAAAGATGGATACATGATTTCTTCTGGTCAACCTGTTAACGAGTATATTGACTCGGCAGTGAGGCATGTTCTTCTGCGACAGGTTAGTTCCCATTACTACAACCTTTTTTTTTATTTGACATCCCTCTTTATTGGTTGCTAAATAGTTTCGAGACTTGAGGGTTTGGCTCCGTTCTGCTCATCTTACCTTATTGCAGTTTCAGCTCTGTAATTTAATAAATGACTGTTAGTAGGTGGTGCATATCATTTTATGATTGACCCGAGTTACTCTCCTGTGAACATTTGAACGAAATTCATATTCTTCTTTCTTTCTCCTTTTTGGTAAATCTACCCAGAGCTATAGTTATAGGATTTAAACTATCATCATTGTCGGTTCCCTGTGAGCTTTTTCCTGGAGCGTTAGTTTTTCTATGTGTTCGGATCACCTCATTTCAGAGGAGTAGAATTTATCTAATTATTTTGTCTCCCTATTTTTTTTATTCAGGGTGTTCTTGGGATTAAGGTCAAGATTATGCTTGATTGGGATCCAAAGGGCAAGCAGGGACCTACAACACCTTTACCAGATCTTGTCACTATTCACGCACCAAAAGATGAGGATGAATACCTGAAGCCGTCTGGGATTATGACTACTGAGATTCCAGCGGCATGAAGCAACTCAGTTTTTATGCTAAGCTATCATCTTTAACTCAGGATGTTGACCGAGTTTCACTCATTAGTTTCTTCGATGCTTTGAGGAAGAGTTTGCTTTTATCTTGTTATTAGGTTTTTTTTTCCCATATGCTGAAAGGATATGTTTTTTATGTATGTGAACTAGTAAATCGTAATGGTTTTGTTCTTCCCAAATTTTGCTTCTCATGAATGGTGTCCACCAGAGATGCTTTCAGACTTTTTGTTGAGACAGGTTTTGACCCTTGCAATGGTTGTTGGAGGACACATGAAAGACCCAATCTTTAGGTAATGTCTAAAGTAGACTTTGGCTTGGTGGTTCAGAAATAGGAAGCATATGAAAGACAAAATCATGTATCGCAATGAAGATTCTTTAGTGGGTTCCCTGGGATCTTGCTCAACCTTTTGTAATGGTTATGCATTCCTTCGGCTCCCCTGTGATGGAGAATGTCTATGCTATGGAGATTCTCCCCTTGATGCCATGGATCATACATTGCAGAGAATCCTTTTGAAATCGACCATTTCGTTCCTGAAATTAATCAAGTTCGACTAGTCTTAATAACATGTTCCCATAAGCAGTGGGCTCTTCAATGATAATTCTCTTTAGAAGTAGTCCTGATACAAGATTATCTTTTTCCAACTTTTCTTTTAATTGAATGAGAAAAATAATACTGCAACAAACTCTAGATCATGGAATGTGGATTTCTTTCACATAATTAACAGAAGAATAATAATAGAACTCGGGCTGCAACCAAGTTCGGATCAGACCAGCCCGACCCGTTTATGGTCTTCATTAATGGGCTTTAACATGGGCCTTGGCCCACTGCACTCGCGCAGTTCTCTTCTCTTCGGCTCTCTATATATAACGAATGCTGCCTTGTGGAAATCTAGGGTTCCAAAAGTTTTGAGAGGTTCTTCCATTCGACGCCTCGAGAGCGGTGGCGGCTACGACCCGATCTCAGCCATGAGTAATTCGAATCCTTGTTCCAGTCTTTTGATCCCGATGGATCCTTCGATTACTACTTAGTCTCATCGTTTGATTTCTCATCCCCTTCCGATCCGTTTCTTTAATCTCTCAGATCCATTATTTCTTCTCTCTCTCTCTCTCTCACTCATTAGTTCAGTCGATGTAGAGTTCTTCCATTCTGCAGGATAGTGTGTATCGGCGTTTTGCATCAAAACTGTGCATTTCTCGCCGGAAGTGTATCCTGCTACACCAATCATAAGGAAAGTGGGCAGTTGGGTTATTCCCTAATTCTCACTGGGTATTCCAACAATCATTTTCCTTACATCTCGTTACAATTTATTTATAGTTTTATCTCTAATGCATCGGTTTAGTATAGTATTTTTGCGGATAAGTAAGTAGTTTTGTTATCCAAGACAAGAGCAGGATAGTGTGTATCGGTGTTACGCCTTCCTCTATGCGTTTCTTGCCGAAAGTATCACCTGCGAAAGAAAAATATTAATATTGATGAAGGTGGGCAGTTGGGTTATGCCTTCAATTGTTAATGGTTA
This sequence comes from Typha angustifolia, assembly GCF_048772165.1. Classification (NCBI taxonomy): domain Eukaryota; kingdom Viridiplantae; phylum Streptophyta; class Magnoliopsida; order Poales; family Typhaceae; genus Typha; species Typha angustifolia. The sequence continues at coordinate 1,566,388 of NC_133251.1, forward strand.
CCTCAACAATCATCTTCCTCACATTCTTCTAATATGCTAACAGTATGAAGAGATAGAAGGCGATTTGGGGGGATTTTGTCCTTTTTCATCATTAATTTGCTTGTAAACTATTAACATAAATACATGCCTGGATGGAAATTGGCTCGACGTATGAAATATTTAGCCTTATAAATCTTACCACAGAACAAAGATAAAGATTATTGCATAAATAAGATGCTAATACTAAATTTAATAGAATTAGATCATAAATCAATGGGATGGCCCGACCCAAATGGCTTAGTATGTATGGGCTATAGCATGATGGGCTCCTAATTTTATTAGCTATCAAATTCCATTTACTTGGATTGTACATACTATGATAACATAACCAAATGCAATTTAATCATGACGGATACCTAAGAATCTGGAACGTCCAAATTCTTGTGGGATGAACATTGGTGAGCGTCCTCGGACGATACGCTCTTACGAGTGCACGTCGGATAGCAACCAGATCCTGAAGGCAAGACTGGATTAGAACAAGTAATTACCAACTTTATGAACTGAAAGAAAGAGTAGAACAGGTATAAGGTAAATCCTGTCTTTAAACACTAGTTACATAAGAACAGTGAGGTGGAAATAATAGAACCGTGCTCATAGGTGAAAGATGTAATCACCAGTATTACGGAAGAGTTTGTTTCCTTTGGAGTAAGTAAAAGCCCAACAAGTCTCAGTTTAGGGCCCAACAAGGGTGCCCTTTAGCTATAGTCTATGTAACACTGTTACAGTTCATAAAAATTGATGACCAATTTGTAACCAGCGAATATGTTTCTTTTGAAAGAGAAAAGGAGAAGAAAAGAAAAGAAATAGAGATGGAGAAATATGTTACGCAGACGTTAATACCATCTGAGTTACATCCCCATGTTAATCTGCCTCGGGATCCGGTCCCATGTTGGATCCTCAAAAAGGCCAGAAGATTGAGAAGGATCTCATTTCTCATTTAAAGCAGGAGCCCACTTCACAGTTAGTAGAGAGAGAGAGAGAGAGAGAGAGAGATACACATCACGAGATCTCACACGCCCCCACTAAGTCTAAATAAGACCACTTCAATTAAAGGCTAAAGCAGAGGAGACGGAGACATACACAGTAACACAGACAAGCAATAAAGCAAAGCAAATTGCACGTGGGTCGAGCTCACGCGTGGTAGATGTTGGCAGGAGTTGCCTTAACTGTCTCATATTTATTTATTTATTTATTTGCTAGGTTTCACTCCACCGTTTCATTTTGCATCCGACCCGTTTTAGTGTATATCGGATCGTACCACTGTATCGGACATTCGTTGCTCATGCCTTTTGTAATCTACTCCTCTAAGCTTAGTAGTACTTCTCACATAACTTTAACTAGCAATTGGTGAAACTAAAAAGCTAGGGCCTGCTACTATATCGGAGATCCGAACCCGACCCGTTTGGAAAAAAAGAAGAAAAGATTAATTGCTCCCCTCCTTTACCTCTGCCTCATTTTCCTTGGGATCGCATCCCCTCCTTCTGTTCCAATTCTTGTCTCTGTTGCATCTCTGTCACGCTCTCTCTTTAATCTCTCTTTAATTTCTCTCTCTCTCTCTCTCTCTCTCTCTCTGCTCCTAAGGGCGTGTGCTTTAGGTCAAGAAAAGAATCACAAGTCCTGGACCTAAATTGGTGGAGCAAGCCAGATAGACTCGTCCTTTTTATTGTATATGAATTCATTGCTTACTCTGTTCTCATCCACTCTGCGTGCTACTATGCACGTCTCTCTGTCTTCCTTCTGAGAAAGAAGGATATTGTACACGGCTAGCCTAGATATACATGGCAATCAATGCATATGCAGCAATATAAAGGACGAGCTAATAAAAATTTAACCTTTTAACCACTAAAAAAACATCAACATTCCATACCTTAGGAGACACTAAGAATTATTCGAAGATATATTCTATAGAAAGAATGTTTTAGTGAGATAAAAGATGGGATTGGATAGTCAGCAACTTCCATTTTGGGGACCATATCCAGCCGTTTTATTAATCATGGAAGGCCTTTTCTATCCCTCTGGCCTACTGAGAGCAAAGAACCTTTCAGGCTAGCAAGGCAAACCTTTCTTAGGCTTTAGCATTATGTTAATTCCGTGCTTCCGAGTCTCCGCAGACAAGAAAAAAGAGTACGAAATTGCATGGTGGTTCTGTCATGGAATATAACATAATAGAAACCAAATTGACTTCATTGTAGCAATTCGCTAGCTATATTTAAGATCGAATCTAAGTTATGATATATATTATTGAATTAAGTCAGCAGAAATCCACTACCCAACCACGAACCACCCCACTACATCCGAATCTCTAGATTTCCACCCACCGTTTTCTCCACCACCATTGCTAAAATAGTAGAACCTTTGAAGCATCTCAAGATAGTAGGGAGATCATGCGAAAAGTAGTGGGCGACGAGTCCAATCATCTAACCAATTGCTGAAATCACGATAGAAAATCTATACATCTTATTCCATATATACCACTACTAGTAATAATATTATACAGGACTGGTGGACAAAAAAAAATTTTGAAACGTGTTACCTGTGAAATTTGTTTAGGATTTAATGTCAGTTTTATACTTGTAATGTTGGATAGAGGAATGAACTCTGCTGAAAAAGTTGGTCATCATGGGATTTACCCCTTATACTAGCCAGTCAACTCAATCATGTACATAAGGAACAGTGCTAATTATGAACAGGGGAACTGCATATGAAACGAGAAGGATCGTTATATCAAAAACAAAAATGTAAATTTGTTAGTAATTCATAGACTTGTCTCCAGCTAAAGATTAGCAGTTATATACAGTCAACTTTCTAGATATGTTATCCTACCTAGGCTTCAGAAACTTCCCTGCTTCAATTTTAAAATCACATCTCAAGGCTTAGAACCAACCTACTACCAAAAAGCCTAGAAAGGGGAGATAGGAAGGTGCATGATTAGTGCATCACCTGCATTAGTTATTCTGACCAATCTAAGAGCCGGGCACCTTTTTGCCCCCCATGGGTGTTCCCTTAAATTAGTCACCTCCAGGCAAAAGCTTCCCCATTGAATCAGCAATCCAACAAAGGCTTGCATACTTGACAACAATATTCGGCCAAATGGATACGTCCAAAAAAATATTTGTTACTTTCTCTCAGTCCCATTTTGCTATTTAATACAAAGTTGGGATAATATGGAATGCTTTTATCTGGCTATTATCTTTAAACTGATTGACCTATATATGTCTCTCCACTTACAGCCCTAGCGCATGGACAGTTGACAGATTACATAATATATAGGATCTTCCCAGATGCATTTCTTTCTAACAAAATATACCAACAAGGAGGAACTTCTATCTTCTAAAATATACTTGCAAAAATTTCCTCCAGCAGTTATCATGGAGAAAACCATGCAAGAGGGAGTCACGGAGCTGCACATCTGCCAAGTAACTGGGTAAGTTGAATCCAACAAAGTAACCTCATTTAAATAACATATCTAACTCGGCCCTAAAGATGAAGCATATCAGATGTGATTCGATTCAATGAACAATTGGCCGTTTTCCTTGTGAAGGACCCAAAACAATCAATCCGTTTTAATTAATGTTTTCTGTTATTTTCCTCACCGACAAAATGGCCCTTTGTTTTTATAACCATGAACTCTTTAGGCTAATTACAAAAAGATACAAAGAGGCTTTCTTTTATACAAATAATCAATTGAGCAAGCCAAGTGCTAGCATATTAAAGAAAGATTAAGTCTATTTTAGATGAACTATTATAGCCACGTAGTCGAGTCCTATCAATTTATGATAAAAATTATAAACTTAATTCTCCGTGGATGCAAGAAGAGTTACACTTTAATTCGTTTAGCTATAAGTGAATTTCGTTTTCACTGCCTCATCTATTTTTCTTTACAAACTTAACCCCCTCACCAATTTAAAATAATCAAATAAGCCATTCCTATTAATTTATCATTCAGATTTCTAACATAAATCTATCACATGTTTATAACATAACATTATTACTGATCAAAATATCAGTATCTTTAACCTATTTCTCTTCATCTTTTTCATGTTTCTCTCAAATCACAATCCTAAATGAAAATCTCATCACCATAATCATCGTCACTATTCTTCTCCTCTTTTTCATCCCAAATAATTACAATTTGATATATAAATCGTACCACCACCATCAACATTGTAATTAATATCCTCTTTGCCTCAGTACCTAAATCCTAATAATTTCTTTCTTTTTTACCTCGCTGTTCTAACGTCTTTCTCCTCCTCTTTCTCTGAAATCCCACTCTAAGCATAATAAATATGACCTTCGCTACTAATCCCATTGCACATAAATATTATAAGAAATAATAGTTATTTTGTAACTTTTGTTGACGGGCCAAGTTAAGGGAAAAAAAAGAAAAACACCTTAATTGAGAGGGACAAAAATGTAATTATACCTAAATTCTTTGCTTGACGAAGACCTCTAGGTATCTTTGGAAAGCCATCCATAAATAAATAGGAACACTTGCAGCATCCGTGCGGTTGCCTTCCTACCTCCACCAACTCATTTGCTCTTTAATGGCCTCTCCAGTCTCCTCCAGTGATATAAAAAAAACAAAAAAAGTTACGTAGAATACACACCACCTACATCCCTAATCCTTTACCAGCATGATCATCCTACTACTACTACTACTACTACTACTACTACTACAGTACTACTTGCCCTTCCTCAAAAAGCTCGCCTAAATTACCCAAATAGAGAGGAATCCGTTTCTCCCTCCTCCTTTCCCGTTTTAGGTACGTGGCTTGATTCTCTTAATTTAATAGGAAACGTACGTAAATAGTAAGTTTCGGTCCTTTTAAGTAAAGAGCGCCGTACCCTCTTGTTGTCGTGTCACGAGCACCCTCCATTTATATCAACCTATCCTTCTCTTTTTACTCACGTTCCTATTTATTGTCTTACTGCCAATCTGCTGTCCCTAATCACCCCGCCTCGTGAATCCGGTCCAGAATATCTCAGACCCGGTCCGACCCGTTAAGCACGAGATTTATGAGTTGCAAGCTGTAACACAACTTAGCAACTAATCATGATGTGAATTCCTGCTCTATTGGAATTAATACCTCTAATTTTGCTTTCAAAAATTGAATAAAGAAATAGCAAGAGAGTAAAGCCTATGTATCAGAGATTTGAGGAACATACTAGTGATATATACAGAGTATATTAGTAATGGGCAAGGATCTATTATCTATATGGTATGGCAGATATAATGCTAAATTATTATATCAATCAGTGCAAAGTTAAAGATGGGAGTAGAGATAATACTTTACTTTGTGACGGAGATCGAGGAGGCTACCGAGGGGAATCAGAAATCAGACGAGCGACATCGTCCTGGGTCCCACGCCCTCTAAAAGAAACAAGGGGAAGCGCCACGTCACCACCATCCCGCGCGTGAAAGCACCTCAAAAAGGAGTCCAACCTCTCCTCCACCCTTCCTCTTCAATCTCAACCTTCTATTCTTCTTCTTCTTCTTCTTCTTCTTCTTCTTCTTCTTCTTCTTTCTTCCCATTGCTATCAAGTTTTCTCCTCTTATTCCATCTTCAGAATTTTATTTACAACTCGTGCTTGGGTAGTCGTTGAGTGTGAAATGGAGAGGTGGGGGAAGACGCCGTCACGGGCCCGTTACGGTTATAGTAACGGGTGCGATAACCCCTCGTTCTCGTCCACTCTCCTCGACGCCATCTACCGCTCCATCGACGAGAACGATGGCGAAAGGGCGGACCAACGCACCGGTGGAGTACCATACCGCTCGGCTTCGCTCACCGCCCCCAAGAAGAAACCCGCGGTGAGCGAGAGGGCGGTGACGCGAATCGGCAGCCGCCGGGGGTTCCCGAACTCGACCTCGAGCTCCTCCGAGGGCTCCAGTTACGGCGGCTTCTCCTCTTCCGAGGCCGAATCGACCGGCATCAGGCCGATCCGGACCGGCCTGCGTTCCGATCCGGTCCGCTCACCTCCGATCACCTCCCACCACCAGGAGAAGAGCAAGAACTCGATCCGCAGCAAGATCCGCGAGTTACGCAAGAGTAAAACCCCGGCCTCGCCCGGCGCTCGGATCGCTAGCTTCCTCAACTCCATCTTCACCGCCGGGAAGACAAAATCCTCCGCCGCCGCCGCCTCACGCGGCGCCCGGCCAGCGGAGTCGTCGTCGTCAGCGTGCTCGACGGCGTCGTCGTACACGAGGTCGTGCCTGAGCAAGACGCCGTCGACGCGGTCGGCGGCGGGGGCGGCGGATAAGAGGACTGTGCGATTCTACCCGGTGAGCGTAATCGTTGACGAGGAATGCCGACCTTGCGGGCAAAAGCGCATCCACGGCGGCGAAGCCATGGAGGCGAAGAAGAAGGTGGAGGACATGATGAGGATTCACCGATTCGACGCGGAGGAGGAGGAAGAGGAGGAGGAGGAGGATAGCGATGCAAGCTCGGATTTGTTCGAACTGGAGAATTTGGCAGTGATCGGAAATGGAGGAGGAGGAGGTGGCGGAGGTAGCGGAGGAGGAGGCGGAGGAGGAGGGTATAGAGATGAACTTCCAGTGTACGAGACTACGAGTCTTGGGACTAATCGCGCAATCGCCCATGGTTTGCTCCGATAATTTGAATATTAATTAAATAAATAAAATTGTGAAATGGGAATAGCTTTGTTGGATAATTTAGTGCTTTAATTTTCTTATTTATTAAGTTTTCTTAGTCTTCCTGATGATTATTGGTTACTGTGGTATTTGGTTTAAACTTATTGTAATATAAATATTAGGACGTTTGAAAGAGATAGACCCATGAGAAAGTTGCACACGTACGTTTGTCTAATTTGTCTGATGCCGGATTATAAGAGTGATTAAGAAAATAATTCTTATAAAACTGTGGTGCCTCGACGGGGTTAATGCAACACGGAAGATTAATGTGTTAATTAATATACTAAACGGCAAAAATACTGCCTAACAATTAATTAAAACAAGGACTGTTTAGTATACCATGCTCCTGAAATTAAGGTATATCATCCCTACAGTCTTACTTCTAACTTTGTTCTCTTCAATTTGTTTAACAGTTCCTCATTTAAGCATGCAGATCACAAGAGAAAGGACACATTCTAACTTATTTTAAGAATCAAGCTATAAGTTTATTATACTTAATTCTCACTGTTTGTGAGAAAAAAATTATCATTATTATCATGAATAGTTTGTAATTATGTTCTTTTTTTATGATTAATTAATACTCTTACTTTGATGTGGCTTTCTCTAAAGTAACTCCTCTCATTCTTATCAGCAAGAAAAGATGATTGTAACACCACAATAAAAGAGATAGTGAGTGTGTATGTGTACATATGTATGTAAAGATATTGTTCATAGGAGTTCTCTAATTCTTCATATTGTTCACAATGCATGGATCCACCCACTTGGAACATGGCGTCATGGCCATCATTGTTAGGTTATACACAAAATCCTAAGTTTATCCCCCTTTTATATGAACTATTAATCTTTTGAAACTAAAACTCTTTTCAGCTTTAAGTGGCTACCAGTCAAAAAAGCTAAAAAAGAAGTCATCATATAAAAGCCATGCAATTTGATCCATCTCATCCCATCAATTGATCATTTCCATACCTTTGGTAAATGATATATAGCTATTTAATTAGATAGCTAAGGACATGGGAGTCTAATCTCCCACTATATCACTGATATAATAAATATAAAACATAAATCCTTTAGTAGTACCCTTAAATTCCATTTATACCAAGGTCTTGTACCGAGGTTTGGGACCATATGAAAAGAGAATATTGTTGACTTGCACCTTGATTTCTTAATATCAACTTACATAGTATAGTATGTACATGTAGTTCTACAATTAAAAGAACAGTATCAACCAGTAGCTACTAGGGAAGTGGGTGGGTTGCATATGACTATGTGAGCCACGAGCTACAATTTGTTAATTGTTAGCATGCTTGCTATTATTATCCCTATATATTTCACTAATATTTGTCCCCTATAACACAAACCAAAATTTGAAGCTAATATAGATAAATATCTATCTAATTAATCTAACCTTTATCTAGTCTATGCAATATATATTTGATAATCCAAATCCCTGAGTCTATAGGTGGGACTGTGGGGCTAATCTTTTTCGATACATAAAGATATTTATACCCGTAAGTTTTGAGATAATTAAGTTGGATGACTGAGTCAATCATCTCGTTACAGTAAACCATTAATTAATTGTTGCAAAGAACTTTTTATTATTGTTATACCTAGCTAACAGGGAGAGATAATAGTATATTATCTATCACTATTCACTATCTTTGAGCAAATCGAATGGACCACAATCCCACAACAAGGATATATAGGTATTGCATAGATTATAATATCAGCTCAATGTCCTCTTCTTGTCAAATTGGTTACCTAGGCCTACTTGTGTCTGTCTATATATCTATAGATCTACTCATATATCAAGGGAGGCTTCTTTAAATTGCAATGAGTGAGGAAAGGAATATGGACCCTCCACATGAAAAGGTTTCCTTGATGGGTTCTCTTTATCTCATACTTCTGAGAGCTTGCAATCAATAAACCTGAAGAGTTTACTTATTATTATTATTATTATTATTATTATTATTTATAATTAAAAAAAATGTGATGATGGGTTGAGAAGCTTTTAACCTATATACCACTTGGGACTTATATATATGATATATAATCACTCCATATTTCGTGGGGCTTGCTACATTTGCTTGGTTTATAAGTAAGTAGTCAATAATCTCCCATTGACAAGAATTAATGTAAGCATCTTTAGAGGTCACTTTGGAGTGTCTATTTATACTAAGAGCCTTTAAATTTTAGACAATCGCAAAAGAGACACAAAATAAGCGATCCCGAGAAAGAATACGAGGAGGAGTAGTAGTTTTCCAACTTTTGCTTTCAAACGATGTCTTTGCTTTTCTTTTGTTCACATTGCAGCAGCGAAGAATGCAAGCAAAGATATATGCGAAAGACTCAAAAAGCAAGGCAAAACATTAGATAGAGATAGAGAGAGAGAGAGAGATCGGGATACGATCAATGCACACACAGGAATGCAGCTTAAAATATATATATATATATATATTAATAAGATTATGAAAGCTTTTATTTGTGCCAAAAGCATGGCAACATCGATCACGTACTACTCCCAAAACAAAAAAAAAAGGTATTATTAACACCACGACAGCTTCTGACGTTGTCTGCCACGCCTGAGCTCGAATCCACGTGCAATCCTCTCTTCTTCTCTTTTCCTTTTTCCACTCGACTACTCACCACTGTGATCCGGAATATCGCATTTTCACACCTTGCACTTTACGAATTTGTTATTCTAGTGAAATACTATCTCTTGATGGGGGGGGGGGGGGAGGGTGTGGAATGTAATCTGTTTTTTGCCTTCTAACTACTGCATATTGTTTTTAATCATTTCATGTGAGTGTAAAGGGAACGGATATCTCATGAATGCCCAAAGTACTGTCACTGTTTTGTTCAGAGATCATCACTGTTTGTGCTTTGGACTGAGATATCTCACCGAGTTTCTGCAGTTTCTCACGGGGAAACGGTGGAAGAGGAGAGAGAGAGAGAGAGAGAGAGAGTAGTCTTTAATCGGAGTTGCATGGATATGCCCAGATCTGGAGACAGGGATTAGCTGTCTCTTCTGGGGTTGAAGCCCAGAATAATTATTGGTGGATCCACATTTATTCTCCTGCCCACTTGGAATCCGCATTAAATTCCAACGTGAGACTGGGAGAAGGAAGGTCCGGAGAAATACTCACAGATGGAAGAAAATGATCAAAACTTGGAACTCAATATTGATGCTTTCATAAGATTTAATGCTCCGACAATAAGTATAACAGCAGAAGCTATACCCTCTCCATCTGCAAGACAATGAGTTCTTTAATTGTTCTCCAGATTCCTGTCATGAAAATAAAATAAAAATACGAGGATCACATGAGTTACTCTACATTTCTAAATGCCACCAGTAATATTTATTATTTCCTCAACTTGCATGAGTTACTACTGCAATGATCTCTCCGCACTCTGACAAGGAACGCTTATAGTCACAATGTAGCCTGCCAAGAGTGTATCAAGGTCAATGCATTACCAACCACGACTAATTAACGCACATGGATCAGCATATGTCAATGTTACAAAAGTCTACACGTACAGCTATTTTTCTTCTTTGTTTCTTCCAGCACTGGCATATGCATGTAGAATTATTCAAGAATGCAGCCCCAGCTACAGTTCAATGAGAGCTCAGTCTCTGGACATCTACCAACTGATACAGATCTCCCCGCCGTTGCTTCTCCAGAGGAAGACTTGACCTGCTCAAAGTATTTGGTTTTGAAATGCCACAACAAAGAGAAATGCCTGGTTCAGTCAAAAAGAAAAAGAGAAAGACTGTGTGCTACAATAATTACTGCATGCTTTTTAACTATACTACAAAGAAATTGGAGCACTGATGTGAAGGATTTAATCATGCAATACTCGACTCCAATAGATGTAATTCTAAAAATAATTCAAAAGGTAATAATATACTGCGGATACTTGATGAAAATAGTTTCCTTCTTTTTTGGGTCCCTCAGAGGTAAAATCTTATCCATTTTGGACTCTATAGTGAGCTAACACTCCACCGTTTAGGACCTCAGTCCTCAAAATGGTCACAATTTGAACTTTTCAATATGCAACAAATTACATAGTATTCTGCCTTAATGGCCATACTACTGTATAATGCCCTTCCTTTAAATAAACCTAGCTCATATCAAGTGATCCACATTTTGAATGAACCACAGAAATATCAACCAATTCTGCATCCATCAAAAAAAAAAAAAAATTCTGCTTCAAAAACTTATAAAGTAGATTACCTTCTGAGTTCAATTAATGAGTAATCGATTTCCTCCACAATGATTGCCTCCTCATGCTCAGTGGTTGCAATCACCTCTCCAAACTGACATCCAACAGATTTTTTAGGAACATAATGTATCGCTTTCAGCAAGCCTACATAATCATAATTAGATTTTGACTCTTCAAATCAGCTTACAGGTCCGACAAGGGTGGAATGGCCCCAAGCAATGTAGCTAGAACCAGTATCTCGAGCAGGGGAACAAGTCGCCACGAATAACTGAAAAGAAGAAAAGCAAGATGGCATAACTTACAAGACAAAATGCCAGTGAGTTGTTATTCCACCAGATACATGTACCATCTTACCATTTTGACAGTGGTACAGATTGATGTCAGATGAGAGAATATTCATTTGAGCAGTACAGATTTAATTTATTGATCTAGACAGATATAACCTTTCCAGAAGGTAGTTTATGAGTAGAGAATAATAGAGATTATCAGATGCTTTGTCATAACCAATGCAACTTGCTGTCAATTCAGAAAAATACAAGCAAAATGAAATGTTTCACATACCTGATTGTCAGCAGCCCTGTCATGGGAAACATAAATCATCAGTACAGAAACAATGACAATTAAGATTACTGGCAAACTTAATTTACTGAATATCCAGAAGAAATGGTTGTATGATATGTTATAAAGCGATTGTCCAAAAGCTAAGAAAAAATGATAGATGTAAGGAATTCTATGCTAACTCAGAACAATCAATTGTCATTGTTCAAAAATCAAAAGTAGTCCAGCATATAAGTCCACAGCTATGCCAATGTCTTATTGTACACATTTATTTCTAATTCATATCATACGCTGCATTGCACCAACTATATTTTCTCAGATGAATACATGAACTTCTTGAAAAACTTAGCCCTTATGATATACTAAAATACTCCTTCCAACTCAGTAAGGTTACATTTAGGATTCTGTCAGATATGTTGTGTCTCAATAGTATCAACAATGCCAACAGTAGTAGCAAGGTATTAGCATGGAACTTGGAACCAAGGAGATAACTAGAATGAAAAGAATCCAACATATGTGGATTTTTTTACCAAACTAGCCCTCCCAAACTTTTATTTACGTGTCTATTACACTTTAAAACTTAAATACAAAGTTGGGTGAGTTTTGTCGTGTTAGTAAAACCATTGAACCTGATAATGACTTCCAACTATAAGTAGCTTTCTAATTCAATGATTCATATAAAAATTGAAACGTTGAGTAGAAATACTATAGGTATTAGGGAAAGAAATTTTCACATAATTAACTTCTTAATTCAGCAATTTATATGAAATTTTTTCCCCTAATACTTAACAGTTTACTCAGTGACATTCATTTTCTACATAAAATCCTTGAAACAAAATGTGACTTATATGTTGAAGTTATTGTTGTTTTGTGACGTGGCAAAACCTACTTGATCTCGAATTCAAGTTTTAAAATATATTTGACATGTGCTAAAAAGTTTGGCAGACTTAAAATAGTAAAAAACTCATATACGTGAGTGAACATGTAAATCCATCAAAAAAATAAGGTTTTCTGGTAGTGAATTTTCAGTAGGTGTGACTTCTTATTTCCCTATGAGCTTGTGTAGTGCTCCTTCCTACTGTGGCTAGAAGGGCCTTATGATCTTAGAGAATTTACCAGCTTCTCAATATACTAAATTAGTGAAGAACAGTAACACCAATCAGTCCAAACTTACCTTGCCCTTTGCAACAACTCCCAATGCAAGGGACCTGTAGTCATATTAAATGCACCAGGATAACATAGCAAATGAGCACCTGCAATCAACACATTTCTTCCATTAATGAGAAATTCCTAGAATAAGTTGCTTATAATCTGCTAGTCTATGCTCATGACCACTAGCAAGTAGTAAATGTAACAAGATGCGGTGGGGAAAAAAGATCAACTACAAGGAGTGAACTAATCATGTTTGATTGTCTGGAAGTGAAGTGAAGTGATCTTAGGAAGTGGAAGTTCCTAGGAACTTACTGTCCTAACAAAAACTTATCATTTTCTAATGAGCCAGAGAATATGAGATTGGGATTGAATGTCTTATTTTTTATTGTTTGAGAAAGACCAATTCTATCCTTTCCTTCAAAAGGATTTCCTACTTTTCCATACATTAGCAGCATTATCAGTAAAGTATTGTTTAATGATGATGCTAAAGATGACAAATCTTCACTTCCGCTGCCTGACAAGCCTATCTATTAGGTTGAATAATAGTCAAATTATTCTGCCGGCTAAGTCCCAATGACACTTTAAGTGGGAACAAAGAAGCAAAAAATCAACCAAGATGTTATTCATTGTAATAATTAGGGGTTTTTATAAATCACACCCTACATTTTACCTATTTTGTGATTCGCACTCCGTAATGTTCATTTAACACCTTAACGTTACTTTAGCTTACTGATATTAATTATGTTATATAGTTTATGTAACTCTAGTTTAAAGATTACTAAAATACCCTTACAAATTTTTGACATAACCTAAATCCCCATAAAATCCTTTTTCCCCAAATTAAACCAATCCCACAAAATCTAAATCATCTTACCTATAACTAAACCCTACCTCACAAAATCTAAATCCTCTTACCTACGACTAAACCCTACCTCACAAAATTATATCAAAACCCACAACCCACAAGAATCCCTCAAAATCTCTATCACGTACAAGCCTTAGAAGCTTTCCCCAACTTTACCTATTTTTCTCCATCTCTCCAGTTCAAACCCTTTTTTTCTCCATCTTTTCCTAAATTTTCTTCATCTCCCTCTCCATCTTTAAGGTCGCAAGTAATAAAATCAGCTTGGCGTTTGGGGAGGTCTAAGATTTCTATGGCTTAGAGTTTGAAAGCTCTAAGATTGGCTTGGTATTTGGGTGATGCTCTCCATGGTTTGAGAAAAAGAAATAAGTACGAATGTTTAAATTACGAATAAAATTAGAGATAAGTACAAGGATAATTTAGGAATTATTATAAATTACATAGTGGACTATAACAGAATATTCTCTTTTTGGTATCATTCAGTTTAATTATAGTTAGATTAAGTTAACTCAGGATATTAAATGAGCATTATAGGAAAAATGAAGGATCACGTTATAAAATCCCCAAAAGACGGGGTGCGAATCATAAAATAAGAAAAATGTAGGGTGTGATTTATAAAAATCCCTAATAATTAACATGAGCATTGAAATTGGAAAACAATAACTTAACTAGGATATGAAAGATACCTCTTGCCGCATACAACATTGCTAACTCCTGGAAACGAATGTCATAACAGATACCTATACCAATACGCCCCACATCTGCAACCACAATACGACAATAAGTGATCAATCTGTAACAGCCAAAATATCAAAGAGAATACCATGTAAGATTGGTAGGTACACATTACAAATAAGTTAAACCTGTGTCCACAATGGTAGGATGCTGCCCAGCAGTAAGCGTCATTGATTCTTTAAAAGTAATCTTCCCTGGAATATCAATGTCAAAGAGATGGATCTGCATGCCATGTTATGCTCATATGAGGTATTTTGTTAACCAGAACAAGTCGCAAAAAGAGAGCTTCATGTAGAGAATAGGGAGAGTGGAAGAAATGCCGAAATACGTATCAATCAAGCAAGAACTTTGCAAATGAATCTAATGTTACAAATTTGACTCAGCATCTAACCAATTCTTTAGTCTATCACATTCACAACTCTGCAACTATTACTGATGACCTATGTATAATAGAACAGACAAAGAAGCAAGAGATGTACACTCTGACCACTCTTTTGCAAAATATCTAATTTGTGCACTTTTAAACTTACGAATTCCAATAAGATATGAAATCATGAGAATAGATTTTTGCTTCGTACCTTTCTGTGTTTACCCTTGAGCTTGCCATCTGCACCAAAGACGAAGCATGTATTGTACAAACGATCACCAACGCGTTCTGGTATTGACCCACCCACAACTGTAATCCCTAGTCGAGAAGCAACTTCAGAAAGCATGGCAAATGAGGGAGCTGCATCACCGCCTGCTGCAACATCCTCGGCATATACCGGAAAGCTATCATTGGAGTACGGGCTGTTCCAGATCTCCTAAGAATGAATACTTATTATAAGTTGGAAGATCTAACCACAAGCATGAGCATTAGCAATCTTTCAGAGTGCAACACACTATACATTCAAAAAGTTATTACCTGCTACTGCATACATACACACACACAACATAAAAGAGGAACAATAAATAAAGTTTATCAAGCTGTCTGGTTTTGTTTTGGCAAAAAATCAAACTGCTACAAAAAAAAAAAAGTTTTAAAACAACGAATAGAAAGTAAACTAGAATTTTGTCAAAAGAAAAGGTAGAGTAAAAGTACAACTCACCGGCAAAAGGACGAGCTTTGCGCCCTTTCCGGCAGCCTCCTCGATCGCCTGGCGAGCATGCGCGATGTTCCTCTCCTTATCCGCCGTCACCGACAGTTGACACAGAGCGATCTTGAACTAAAACAAGAAGAAAGAGTAATCAAGAGAGATCCGAATAAGGAATGGGACCTCAATTCAAAACCACTTCACGAAATCAATCGAGATGTCCAACGAAGGTGATCAAACCTTAGTGACAGGTGGCGTGGGGATCTGGAGCGCGGGAGGAACCCTAGCTTCCTCCGGCTTGTAGGCGGAAGCCATAGCAGAGACTGAGGCGATGCGGCGGCGTTGCGGCGGCGCCGGCGGCCTGGCTTGGATTCGTTTAGAGATGAAAGGTTGGAAGGAGAGGCGAGAGGAGGGGAGGAGAGCGCGCGATGGGAGGAGAGAGAATGCGAGACCACCTCTCATCTGTGGGAAGTATCGGTGTGAAGATGACGTTTGGGGGTTGGTAAGGATTACCGGCGGAGGAGTTTAAGAGTAGGAATGGAGAGGGATTGGATTGGATCGGACCCGTTCCACTTTAGACCGGACCGGACACCGGGCACCGGAGTTCGCAGAGGCCAGACGGCTTTTCAATTTTCATATCTACACCCTCTAAAAAGAAAAATTATCCAAGGGAATACAAACTTTCATTTATACCCTTCCAAATTAGCTTATTCGTGCACACACCTCTAAATGTTATTTATTTCAGGTGTATACTACTTGCTTTCTACAACTATAACTCTATGGAGATAAACACAAGGATAAGAGATTTAGTTGTAATTATTAATTACCAGAATACCAGCAAAAGCAAAGATTATGAAAAGCATATATAAGAAAAAGGTAAGAATTTTAAGGACATTTGCATTAGAATTCAATGTTGTAAGGCTGGCTATGTTCGAAAAAAGTTCTGGAGAGTGCAAAGGAGTTTATTCATCCTTCATTAGTACACCAATGTTTTCCTTTCAGCATTTAATTTGTGTGAACTGACAAGTGAGCCATTGACTTCAGAATCTTGCAGAGAGTGGCAACTAATGGTAACTGAATGGGATTCAATTGGACCACTCATTCGTAATCAAAAGAAAAGCAACCTGGAAAGGAGAGAATGCAAAAAGATGCAAGTGCATTCAAGCATCATGTAGTAGCAGCTATCAAGAACAATTTCCCATACAGATTAAAAATAATTTAGATACTTTACAATTCTGTCTAATTTGCAACAAGGCCACAACTTCCTGAATTTGTATACTTGAAAATACAAATATATTTGAAGCTAGTTAATTAAGAGTTTAAATTGAAGTCAGAACACCCATCCCGAAGGAAATCAATCATCTGGTTTTACTGGATTTGAAAATAAGAATGTGTCAGTATGGCAGAGGTAAGAGGAGCCAGTATGACTTATTGGCAACTTCAGCATCATCTGCACAATGTGGTAGAAAAGACCACCAGAATTGCTGAGCAGCACAATTGATAATGGGAACTGCTCTACCATATTCGATTAATTGTTGCTGCATCAGAAGTATATGTGCTTGTGACGCACTGACTATGCAATGTCATCTTACTGCAGTATTTAGAAAGGCATTCAATCTGTCATAAACAAGCAGAATGGAAAACTCTGTAATATTTGAAAACATGACCTGCCTATAAAGGTCAAATATTATTAAGACAAGGAGATCTGATGAATCGATTTTATCACTACTTTTATCTCTAATTTATTAGACTTGTCACTTTGTTCTACATTGCACATGTGGAATTTACACTGTTTGAAATTAATTCTAGATGGATTTGATTTGATTTAATTTTAGTACAATTTAGTTGACTTCATTTGGAAATGAGTTTCACTGTTTAGAAAAGAAGAATATTGAAATGAATATTGCATTTTCCTGATTTACCTTTAGGCATCAAGAAGAATGTAACTAAATTCAACCAAATCCAACCAAGTGAAATAAATTGAAACCTTATAACTTAATAGTTTCAAACAACGGGATTTAGAAAATCTACAATTCCAATTCCATCAGATTCACAGGGTATTAAGGCCATGTTCAATCAAAATAACAAAAAAGAAATAAAGAATTTAATTAAAGTAGAATATTACTCTTGTCGGTAGGGTCATTTTTGCAGCCCAAGTCGCATATCTGCATCTCTGGAACATACCTGTCCAAATATAACTGTATTGTCCTCCAATATCGGTCCCCTCCAGAAATCCATGTGTCCATATGCATACCAGAAGGAAAATCAACGAACATGCATTGCCTGTTATGTTCGACATGTTTATCATACAGTATCTGCATGTGTGAAGGAGGGACCAATTCATCTTGCAAACCAGATAGGAAGAGGATGGGCTGTTTGACCTGTATAATAGACCAAGTATGAGGCAAATTCAAATCAGGTAAACCCATAAACAGGACTAAAGTAATTAGACAAGTATCACAGTTTTCAAGACATCCTAATGACTCGATACAAATAAAGGTCTTTCTTCTAAATAGGACAAAAAGACAATTGCATCGAGCAACAGCAGCCTGTGCTTATATGCACATAAATTAAAGACAAAGATGCATTTGGAGATGCTTGGTCAAATATTCCACTACTATTCCCACTTTGACATGGCTCACTATATAGAGATTTTGGCAGGGTCTTATATGCCAACCTTCTTTGTTTTCCGATATCTTAAACTTATGATAGTTAAAATGTCCAGCAACACAAGGCCAGGAGCAAACTTGTCATGGATCAGGTCGCATGATGTCATATATACAAAAATCAAATGATTTAACAAAGAGAAGTCGATTTTCATTTCAATCTATTTCCTTTGGTCCCCATTAACATAAACAGTAGCAGATGCAAAATTATTTGCAACTCCAAGCATGAGCCCAGCCTATGAGTGTTCACCTGCCCAATGATATCAATGGTACTCCATGGAGAGCGCACGAGAAAATTTAGAACCTTTGGACCACTTGATGCACTGCCACCTATGAACCATTTTAGGAAGGGCAGCATAATACCAGCCATATCCAATATAGAGGTGAAAGTATTTTCCAGTATGAGGGCAGAAACCTGCAGTACATTAAAAAGAAAATCCAGCATGCAGTATTTAATAACATTGACATCAAAAGATGTTATTTTCCACGACTCAAAACTATGACCAAGGTGTACATGCAAGCCTTACCATCACATCAGTGCAGCACACTATAAAGGCTTCATAATATCAGAATAAATATATAATGGGATATTAAATAATAAATACTGAAGGCCCATGTTTTATGAAATGGAACGTTGAAACTTTATGGTGTTTTTTGCCTGCAAATGGGGAGTACATAAAGTGAATGGTGCCAAACAAGCAAGTGCATATAAAAGGTAGTAAAGATTCTGTACATGGAAATCAGAAACTCTAATAGTCATTATAAGCATACATTAAAAAACACAATTAATTTCAAGGATTCTACAATTGTAGTCAAACAAACTCTCTATATCTATTAATTGATTGCATCAACTGTAAATGCATGAACATGTGATAAGTTTCTGTGGTTACTAATAGAAAAGGAAACATAGCAAGTTTGCTGCCCACTCTTAAACACCTCCCAAAGTAAGTGGTATTTGTTACATCAGGAATCATTATACCATCTAAGCAAGACATTCTCTGTCCATAATAAGGTATAAAGCCGCCACAGATGATGGTACCACAGAGAAATCTTCCAACATCATCACTTGGAGAAGAACCATGGGAAATCTGTAGATTCTTAGACTATAAACAACAGTAGCCAAGTTACATTTATACATACATCTAACACATCCAACTCTCTCAGCCAATGTTTATGTGATAAGTCTGGTTAATCACCTGACAGTCAAGCTAACACAGAAATTGTAGTATCACATTGGGGGTGAAAATTTTAGGTTTCCCAGGTAAAAACAATTTGAAATGAGCTATGTCAAAATAAAATACACATGTTCACCAACAAAGAGAAAAGGCTTAATATGTATCTATATAGCAGCCAGATAAGCTAAAAAAGTAAAGGGGTATGAATGACTATCCTTAGGGCAAGCAACACGACGACAATTCATACCAGTTCAATGGATGACCTGTAGCACTAGGTTACATAACAGATATGGTAAAACTAAATGAAATATCGTGTTCTGAAGTACCTTATCAGGATTATTTTTTGCAAGCACAGTTCCAACTGCACCTCCCAAAGACCTCCCAAAAACAACTATTCTAGATGTGTCAATATCATTTCTCTGAGTCAAATGATCTAGTGCTGCCTAATCAACAGAAAACCAGGTAAAGTCAGAAGATAGAAGAAAATCCAGAAAAAGATAAGCACAGAGGTAAAAGAGAAAAAACAGAAAACAATAAAGGAGTACAAACAAACCTGTGCATCCCTTATAATGCCATGTTGAGATGGGTAACCATCACTTTCACCATACCTGATTTTAAATGAAGATACTTTTGCAAGATTATATTTACAAAAATACAGGTCAAGAACAACATAAACATGATATTTAAAGGACTACTGGAGCAGTAATGACAATAGTACTAATTTAAGGCAGAACAATACCCTCTATAAGAAAGCATAAACACATTGCATTGCAGTCTCTGCATCATTAATCGGACAAACTCCAGACGATGAGCAATATCTATAGAGCTGAGTAAAGGTCTCAGAGATGTATTGGGCAAAATTAAAGCTCCTAACTAATTAGAGACTGCTACGGAAGAGAAACATCAGGATACTGCCAGCATTTTCTTGGAAGAAAAGAATCGTTGGACCTGCAGTAGCAATAGCACAGTTGAATAGTTGATTCATAAACCATCACCAAGTAACATTTCTAGAACAGAAAACACAAGTATTGCAAATATGGAAGAAACTCTAAGCAAATTGATATCCCATACTGGTAATTACTAAACTCACTGAAACAACTGTTAGAAGTTATGAGTGTGGTAGAAGGATAAGAAGCAATACTTATGGTTTCATAGAACAATATTAGAAAGGCTCAAAGAACAAAATCTAATTTCACTTATTGTAGCCGATTAAATGTATTAAGTGCCTCCGGAAGATATGCAGCCACTGTATTGTGTATCCTGGAAGAAAGATTTCAAAGTTCGAAATGTGGATGAGGACAGATACCTGGATATTATTATTTGTATCCACTTCTATTATTTGAGAAAGAAAATGCAGATGTGGTAAAGCCAGAAAGATAAATTCATATTCATAGTAGTGCAATGCAAAATAATCATCTAAATGGACTGAAGAGCAATCATATCCATTTTCCTTCTAAATTCATATGGATAAAAGCAGATAATAGTTAGTGGATACCATAACCTGACATAATAACAATCTGGGATAGAAGAAGGGAAAACAATTGTATATTCTCTTAGTGAATTTTTTTGGTTAAAATGGATCAATGAAGACTGCATGTCAGCATATTCACATTGATAACAATTTTTGTCAAAGAATATGATAGGTAATTAACGGCTCTATAACTTCCATCCATACTTGTTGAAAGACAAGAGGAAACCAGTCATCTCCAGAACCTCCTAAGTGGATATGTACATATCCAGATGCTGATTAGCATATGGCATGGTGTGACAACAAATACATGAAGACGTAAAGAAAATATAATAAGCAGTAATTCATGATTCATGAACAACCATAGAGAATAGCGTATCAGAAACACCCTTCCGAATTGTTTGAAAATAGGTATGAAAAAAAACTATTGTAACTTCAGACAATCATGGGTCATAAAGAAAATCCCCCAAGCCCTCAAGGGCAGCATACCAACATAAACAGCATGAACAACCACACTGCGAGTCAAAAGGAGGAGGACTAAAGCTCATGCTAGGATGACAGTATTTAAAAAAGGCAATAGTTAACTGCCAAAGTCCATGCTGGACAAGTGAATTCCTATCTTACTCACTCTTCTTTTCTAGGAATCTTAGTGCCTTCCAAATATATAATGCTTAAAGCAAATTCCTAAAGCTACCACCATAACATACTTGCCAGCCTCGATGATGCAATATCCACAGAAAGCACAAATGCATCCCCACCATATTTGATATAGAAAGTATGCTATAGCACAAACAAAGAATAATCTCTCTATACCAGGACGGAAAAATAACAAAAAAATTTGCATTAGAAACCCACCATCAACCATTAGTTCAGAGCCACGAGAACTTTTCAAGCTCACGCAATTGTACCTAATCGACTAACCCTTGCCCTCCAAAATCCAAAATTTATCAATACTCACGAAACCCAACACCCTCGAGCTGGACATCAATCAACTCAAGGAAGAGATCAAAGAAAACTAACAATAATTATGACATGATTTTCATTAAAACCCCATCTTCAACTATGGGAGCAGAGATGCAATAGCGTATCACCGTACCTCAGATCTCGCACCATCCAAAATCCAATATTTATCGATTTCCATAAAACCCACGCTCAACCAAAGACCCACAATTGATTCAAGGCATTAATCAAAGAAAACCAACCAAAATCCATACTTTATAGCAGAGCCGCAATAGTGGGGTTAACCGCCTCAGATCACCCAACAGCCAAGATCCAAATCTTATTAATTCCCACGAAACCCAACACCAATAGCCCACACAATCATTTCAAGTCAAAATCCAAGCAAAACCAAACCAAAGCCTATGATCAAGATTCAAGAACCCTAGTGGCGAAAAGTACACACCTCGGCGCGCAGGGGAGTGCTTGATGAACCAAGAGTGGAGGCGAACCCCATCCGACGAGTGAAGCCACACGTCCTCGTAGTCGAGGCGGAGCCGAGCAGGCGTGATGGTGTAGGCGCGCGCGAGACCAGGCAGCTCCGGCACGTAAACGAGGCGTTCTTGGAACGCAACCAAAGCCGCCATGCCGACCACCGCCATTCCTCCGGCTCCGTATATCAGTGCCTTCAGCCACGACGCCATTGAGCTAGGGTTTTCGCGACGCCAGTGTTCGGAGGGGAATTTTGTCGAACAGGTGGTGGGCGAAACGAGAGAAGCGAGAAAGAGTGCCCAGCCCCCAACCTAACAGAGTCACGTGCCGTGTTTCGTTTTAGGCAAAAGTTCCCCTGGAAAGGACGCCCGCATACAAGCTCACCTCCTTTGCACTTTACCCCCTTCTATATTTTCTATTTGAGATAATACCCCTCAAGGTCTTCGTTTACGTCCTTTACATGGATTCCCATCATTTTTTGTTCCTAGTTATTAAAGAATTAAAAAGGGATTTTATATCTTTTCTAGCTTAATATGTTAGATTCAAATTTGGAGTTATCTAATAAAATTTAAATACATTTTTATTTATATGTAGGCTAATTCATATGTTAAATAAATTAACTTATTTTCTTGATATATATCAATTTTTTCGCTTTTATACTCCGTAGAATTTGACATGCAACCTTCTACCACAAAGAAAAATGCTCATATAGACTATATATCATCTTCCATTATAGTCGGAATTTAAATTCAGATTATTTATAATTAAAAATGATACTAGACAACTCAAGGTATGGTATGGTGCCATTGATGATTTAGCTTCGCCCATTAGCCCAATAAACATAAGCATAAATTAAATCCGCAAATATTACGGCATACTAATATATAATCTGGCACTATTTGTCTCTAATTAATGGTTAAGACTTTTAAACACATTGCTAACCTCCATGAGTAGTATTTTAAAACAACGATTTGAGAAATTTAATCAAAAGTATGTCTCACATGCGTTGAGTAGAAATGCACTAATAAAAAATTAGGGTCACATATGGTTAAATATTATTTACTTATATCTATTTTTCTTTAAAAAAAATTCAAATAATTCCACCAAATACTTATAATTATTTTAATTATTTAGCGTTATTATCTTTATGTCTTATTTTAAAAAAAGAAGAGAAAAATATTCTGATTATTTTGACATCAGTTCGGTTAAGTTTAACAGAAAAAATTAACTGTCTTAATTTAAAGAACTTTTTAAAAATAAATAGAGTAAAATATATTTAATTTAAAATAATAATAATTAGAAGGCATAAAGAGTTAATAGGGGTTTAGTAGTAACGTTAGTTGGCTCTATCACGTGCAAGCAACTTCACCATCATGCTATCATGTCAAACATAATGTTGATACGTAATAAAGAAATATTCATTATGCTTGACAAAAGATCCTCTTGACATAATAATCTCTTGGCTAATCATATTACCTTTCTTATGAGATGGTGGAAAGATGATTGATATAAAAGATTGATACTG
Source organism: Typha angustifolia (assembly GCF_048772165.1). NCBI lineage: Eukaryota > Viridiplantae > Streptophyta > Magnoliopsida > Poales > Typhaceae > Typha > Typha angustifolia. The sequence continues at coordinate 1,589,939 of NC_133251.1, forward strand.
AGGACAATGACAATGTACTAAATTACTAGTGCAATTTGCAAGTGGAGGGTGAATGCCTTTAATTGCACATTAAAATATCTAAATATACAATTAAAACACATCTTTGATGGCCTAAGTTTTTCAAAATCACACAATTGATGGATGTAATTAGAGGAATAACAAAGTTAGAAAAATGAGGTGATGACTATGATTGATCACATCAACAATTCCATTAAAATGACAGGCAATAAATTTGAATGAGATGATGATCTCCTGTTCTCCTTTGTCATTTTTTGTGACAATTAAATGAGCAGTTCAACTAATATAGCAGGTTAATTATTATAATATTGTCAACAGTACACTTGCATCATGCATCTCCTAAACTCTTGTTTACTAAATTTAATGGTTGTTAAAGACTTTTCCGGCAGCATCAAGAATTAACCTTAATTCTAAAACCTGTGGTTTTGCTTAGGAAAAAGAGGTGATGTAAACAATAATGAAAAATAAAATGTAAGGTATATTTTATACAATTTGTCACTTTCAAATTATGAATAACTCGTTTATCTTATGTTATGTTAGGTCGTCGATATTGGATCTTCAAGCATTTAGGGATTTATAGAGTTGATTTTATACTGTTAGATTTTGATAAAACCGTCGGCTGATTCAAAGCTACTTGTTTTTATAATTTCTATATTGCTACTATTTTATTAAGTTTTGTGCATCATATGCTCTATCAGTGGGGTTATCTTAAGTTTAGACCGAGTATATGACTTACGTTAAAGAGCCATCGCTCTACAGCTATTTTTTATGTATCAGACTACTGTTATGTTGTATCATTTATTATTTTTTAAAAAATATTATTGTTTATAATTTTGTACTTAAAATAAATTTAGAGTTTTATATAATCTATACACTAAAATTTTAAAAAGTAAGAGGGGAAATAGCAAAAATACTACTACTTTTTAAATCTGAGGATTATTTATTGGCTTAATATAATAATGTATTAGAAAAATTAAATCTTATATTTGCAATTTTTTTCTCATTGAATTAAGTCAAATTAGAAAATATAAAAAGTAAGTAAGATTTAAAGTCATTTTCTAGCACCAATCAACTTTGAAAAAGGGTCTCCTACTTGGGTATATTTACAAGTCCACCCAGAAGCCATTGGGCATGAGTCATCAACAGCGTTACAAGTGGCATCCAAGCATACAGAGAGGATGCCACTTGTGATAATAAACCCAAATCCCATGGGCGTTTAATGAGATAGAAAACGACATTCAAGAAGAGGGCGGCTCGAGAACTCGAGAAGAGAGAGAGAGAGAGAGAGAGAGAGAGAGAGAGATTTGTTTTAGTGTGAGATAATAAAAGGAATACCGAGAGAAATGAGAGGGATGGCGTAGTATATTCGGCGGAGGGGGGAATTTTATATCGTTTGGGTCTAGTTTTGGGAGGAGAGCGGAGGAGGAGGAGAGGAAAGAGAGAGGCGAAGGGTTTCGTGAAGCGGAGCATGTTCCCCTCCGAGAGGTAATCTCGTTGCTTTCGAAAGGTTTGACCTTTGGGTTCGAATTCTTTTGGGTCCTCTATGTTCAATTTTTATCTTCGAATTTAGATGATTGTTGAAGTGGGGTTTTGTTTGTCGGTGGAGAATTTTGGAAATTTTGGGGTTTTGTGTGTTAGTCTGGCTGTTCAAGGGTTAATCTGATCTCTATTGGGTTTAATTTGATGGAGCTCTTTGCCAGGAACTTCAATTTATTTTTTTCGGGGAAATTTTGTAGCGGTCTCTGGTTTTATATTTGCCAATTTTTAGGTGGGTTTTATTTAATCCTCGGGGAAAGTTGATGGGAACTTTGCATTAGCTATTCTTTGAGTTTGAGAGAGGTATCAATGATAATTCTTCTATGCTTTAATAAATTTACGGAAGCTAATCTAGGCATGCTTATATGCTTTCTAATTTTAGTAGTTTGGATCTCTTTATGGTTCTAAATTGTTGACATACTATTTCTACGAAAGTTTAGATTTTAATGTCATTTTGTAATGATTTGTAATAAGGGCTATACTCACTTCAATGCTATTCATGTTATAATTTCGTCCTGTGATAACCTGATAATACATTGTTAGCCTATTCTCGTCTAGCGACAACTAATCTAGTATCTGACTTGTTTTAGATGGCAGTAGCAGCTCAAAAGTTTAGATCCGTGAAAATAATCAAACTTATTGCATTAGGTTAGGCATGATTTAAGTTGCATTTGTTTCTCCTCCTTTTGATTATTTTTACCAACTATCTGGTGTTCTACTAATTTCAGGAAGTAAGAGTAGACATTCCTGAGAATTCACAATGTTCCTGGAGCTGACTGATGCTTTTATGATATTATCAGGATACTGGCAAGAAATGTATAGAGCATAAATTGGTCCATTCAGCACTAAACTTGTACACTGTTGTTGTTTGTGGTGGAATTCAAGTGTCTAGAACTTTCGGCGACCATCTTATTTCAATAAATCATACATGAATAAGGACTTCCTGGCATATCATGGTATTGGGACAATGCAATTAGGTCATCAAATGCTTGAGCGAGACTCCTTCTCAACTCATTCAACTGATCAGTCTCACCAAGAAGTGTCTGGAATGAGCGAAGGCAGCCTTAATGAGCAACATACTTCGACACATTCTGGTATTATCAATTGTAGGCGAAATTTAATTGATATGCTCTTTTGCAAACTTCAATCTTACATAGAGAGTGGTATCAATTATCTTCCCCAGTTATTTTTACTAATTTTGCCATTTTTCCACATGTTACTAATTATCTTTCCGAGTTCTCTAGAGACTACTATCAATTATCTTCCTTTTTCCCTTTTCTTTTGGTATGCCTACTCATCTGTTAGCTTTATGGTATTTGATATGGATCTTTTTCCTTTTGACTCATAGTATTCTTGATCTTCATTAGAGCTTCATCTGTCATTTGCTTTTATTTTTTTCTTACACGTGCAGCATCACTTGGATGCTTCACTTATTAAGTTATTTTCCAAATTTTATAAACCATTTTGTTCTTAGATCAAATTTTTAATGACTATAGAGGATACCATTGTAGATGTCTGTTTTAAGTGAAAACTTTGCCTTGTGAGCTGTCAGTTGACACTATGAAATGTCCAAGGCCTTGCACACAGCCTAATTTGCTGTAATGAATGTCAGAAACTCAGAAAGCCTAAATACTAGAATTTTCAATTCGCCAATTGGCCTTGGCCAGTATGCAAAATTGTTCTTGACACAGATTCAAATTTAAAATTTTGGAATTTCTTTCCAAAAATGGAAAAAAGAGACTATAAGATCTGGTTTTAATGTGAATTTGAGTTTCACGTTATAGCAGCCAAGTTTGATATTATTCTTTGATTTCAACAATTGTTGTCTTAGTACTAATTAGTTATCCTTGCAAGTGCTATTTGTCCCCTGGCTAGATCAGTTGTATGAGCTAGTAGTCTCATCTCATATGATTGTTTGTTCACCCAGGTAATGATGATAATCATGGAAAACAAGATGACAGCCAGATGAAGTCAGTACGGTCCCTGAGGACATTAGAATCTGCGTTCCCACCTCAAAAACTTGATTATAGCCAATCTTTTGTAAGTGCAAGCCACATATCAGAAGCTGCTTGTCATGGTTCTCTTAGTTCCTGACATGCTGCTCTTCTGAGGCATTACGTCTTTTAAACAAATTTCAGAGGGTTCTGTTACTTTGGCCGCTATTTATCCAAATTTCAAATGCATTAGCCTGATCTGGCAAGAATCTAATAGTTTTTCTGTTCCAGGCTCGCATGCACTACCCTTATGCTGATCCATGCTATGGTGGTGTCCTAACTGCTTATGGATCGCATGCCATTGTAAGTGATAACTTGTTCTCTTATGCTGTATAAATTTTCATTGCTTTACATAATAAAGATTAAATCTTTTGCCCACTGACTGGAATTTTCCAGAATTTTGGAGTTTCAACTAGAGAAATATAATTTTGTCGTAGCAAGTGTGTTAGTATGAACATTTCCCATTATGAAGCTCTAATTCCACCATTTCAGCTATCAATGTTCTGTTATGTTTCTATCTTGCAAGTCATTTTATATTTGGTATTATAATAGATAATCAATAACGTTGCATATCATAACCTTGGAAACTGAATTCTCAGGAGAAAAAAGTTAAAAAAAATTTAAACTCTCTCTTTCCCTCTCCACCTTGCGGTTAGTCTTTTAGAATCACAAAGCAAAACAATGGCCCAAAAGGGTGTATGTGCAAATATTCCTTTATATTTTACGCAGTCATTATCTTAGTTGTGTCACATGATGTCTTGTGAAACTACTCATTCCATACTTATATGAAAAAAAGTGAAAAACAAATTTCCTCAGGGGACTGCCACAGTAAGCTCATATTGATTCGCTAAACTGCATCTGAGTTGGGTAAAATTAAGATGTTAAACCATGTTGTACTAGTAATACAGAGCCATGACTTCTATCTAGCTGCTTAAAGCCTTAAAGTTGATATTGTTCTGAGTCAATTTGCCTAATTGCACAAATTGCATAAAATGAGCTGACTTCAAGTTGGAAGTGCATGCTTAGTTCTTTTTATCAAAACAAAAGAAATAAAATAAAACATAAAGCTGAAGAAGTGTTGATACTCTGGAAGAATTGAATATTTAAGGACATTCCAGTTTATCAATATCAGCTTCCCCCCATGTGTAGTTAGTTATATCTGAGTTCCTGCAATGCAATTGAGTTCTCCAAAGTGCATTTTTCTTACTGAATTAGGTTCTGGTGGTGGAAGAAGAATCTGAGGAACATATTAATTCTTCTGTTTTTTAAGGACATAAATGCATCATGTAATTACTATTTTTCATACCATTGTATCTTTTCTAGTTATTATCTCTTGGATTGTGTTTGCTTGTATCAGATTCATCCTCAAATGGTGGGTATGGTACCTTCTGATCGAGTTCCACTTCCTCTTGAACCTGCGGCAGAAGAACCCATTTATGTCAATGCAAAACAATACCATGCAATCCTTCGGAGGCGGCAGTTACGTGCAAAAATGGAGGCTCAAAATAAGCTCATCAAAGCTCGAAAGGTATTGCTGTTAAAGTATTTCCAAGTTACTGTTCTTGGGAGCCCCTTTGGTATCAAAGGGCTTCTTTCGTTGTATGCCATACTTTCACTGACAGAAGTTTTTGTTAAGTTGGGTCTCAGGGAATTTTGCCTTTTTGAGTATTTCCCGAATGTTGTTTCTGACTATGTCTATCTATTTTTCAGCCATATCTTCATGAGTCTCGGCATCTTCATGCAATGAAGAGAGCTAGGGGATCAGGTGGTCGTTTCCTAAATACAAAGCAGCCTCAGCAGCAACCCCAGTCTTCAGCTAAGGGTACTAACCTCTTCTCCGCCAACGGCCACCCTGCTGGTTCATCTGCAACTCCTTCCAGCTCTGAGATCACTAGTGTTTCAACCAGTGGTGGCATATTCACACAACAAGATCATCTTGGTTACTCATCCGCCGAACTACCCTCTCATCTGACAGGAGGAGGGGGTATGCAAGGTGGAGCAATGAACAACGGTTCGCAGCATCGGGTCCCTATCGCGAGGTAAAACATCGGATATGGTGGTCGCCGTGCTGGCAATTCATCCTTGGCTTATGATAACTTTTATCTGGCATTTCGTTTAGCATGGTTGCAGACTTAGTAGGTTTCCACAATACTAATATTGATCGAGTAATACAAGTGCCTGACAATTGACATCACCCCCTTTGGGGATATCTTGTGAATATAGAGATCTTAAATGCTCCACTCTTATCTTTCCTGTCTATGATATTGTTTGGTTTGTTCGCACATTTGAAATGGTTCGTCTCTCTGTTCATTGGTGCATGGAGTGTTCTTTTTGTCCCAAAAACTCTTTTGTCATTCCTGTAGTTACATTAATTAAACAAGAATATATTTCATTGTCATAATCAACAGGCTTAGTGCTTGGTCCTGTGGACATGTGCTGAGGATAAAATTGGATTATTTATTTTGATACAGATAAGACACTGCAGTGAATCAGCATCCCACTAGTTTGGGGGATTATTTTTAGCATTTACACTCTCTAAACTACTCTTATCAATTTTTTTCTTCTACTTTTATAATCTTTATATACCAAAATACCCTTCGATAGATAGAACTTTAAAAAAAAAATTTATAAATCACATATTATATTTTATCTAATTTAGATTTTTGAGGTTTTTATAACTCTGATCTCTGTTTCTTTTTTTAATTCTCATTTAATATCCTCTGTTAATTTAAACGGTACGAGTTGTGAATCATAATTAATGCTATTTTTTAATGATGTATACCGTGATGATGCAAATTGTTGTGTGGTTTCTAAACATTTACTAAACGTGGAGGTAAAAAGCAAAGTAATTTTTTCTCCAGCTCACATTATATTTTATATATGCTTTGTCCTCTGAGCCTCTGATTACATTCATCTCCATTGTTGCTGATAATTAGGAATTCTTCCTATCATGTCCTGGTACTTAGAAACAGAGATTTCAATGATTATTATTGTTACACTAGGCTCAGGCTGCCTCAAAACATTATTCCATCGTTATATTCCAAATTCCATATATATATATATATATATATATATATATATGATATTCCACGTGGACCTAGCATTATTATTATTGCTGCAACATCACATCAACAAAAGGGTATAAAAAAGGAAGAAAGAAAAAAAGAAAAGGTCTAGTCCTCCGCGGTAATCTTTATCGCACATTTTCTTTACTACGCCTTGGAGTTCTCCGCCGCGGCGGTGATCTTGGCCGCCTCGAGATCCGCGGCCTGCTGGAGGAAGTTGTTGCCGTCGTCCTCGACGGCGATCTGGATCGGCGAGGAGCCGAGGCCGTCGGCGATGGCGAGCATGATGCGGCGCATCTCGGCCCGGAACTCGGCGCGGTCGACGGCGCCGCTGCCGTCGACGTCGAACTGCTCGAAGATGGAGTCGTAGAGTGCGGCGACCTCGCCCGGGGTTGCGACGGCGTCGACGCCGAAGTGGGTCTCGAGCAGCCGGAAGGTCTCGAGGGCCCGACGGAGCTCCGATCGGGAGAGGACGCCGTCGCTGTTGAGGTCGAGGGCGGCGAAGCGGTCGTCGACGCTCTTGTTAAAGGCGGCCTCGTCGCTAACGAAGGCGCGAACGGTGGATCCATCCAAGATTATTACTCCCATCTCTCTCTCTCTCTCTTCTCTCTCTCTCTGATTGCTTGGAGGTATTGGAGTTTAGGTAGGGGGGGATTTTAATGGCGGTGGATCTCTGTGGATGAGCTTTAGAATTAGGAATCGAGTGGCTGAGAAGGAAATTACCAAAATGGCACTGGAGTCCAGGGAAAAGGTTTGACCGAATAATAAATTGCAAGATAGTTTCCCACAGGAAGGAAGGAATAAATAAGAAATATTAACAAACTAATGGTAGATAATTGCTTGCCTTCCTAACCTATAGAGATAGAGAGGCCTTCTCCCTTTTACAAAGGTGAAAGACAATTAGTCTTTAAGAGTCTTCTTAATGTTACAAGCTTCTCAAGCAGCAAGTCAATAAGTCTCACGCTAGGTATAAAACTTGATTTTTTTAAGGGCAACTTAGTCATAATGAAGTTTAAGTAAGATAGTATCTAAAAGCAAACCAATGGACTTGAAAACCAAGGGATCGGATATGTCATATGCTCGAATAAGCAAGCAAGTATATCATACCGCGGCAGCAAACCCGGGGAATCGTGTTCTTGTTTGTTGGGTTCGGATTCCATGGACTATGCGTAGCGCGGCTATCATGGACCCTTCATATTTGATCATGCGGCCCAGCCAAGCTTTAGATCACGTTATTCTTTAATATGATATATATGGGCCGGGCTAAGGCCTAAGCCTAGTCGGGCCGAATTAGTTCTGGGCCCGAATCCAACCCAAGTTAACCCATCCTTTGATCTACATTAAATTATCTAAAATCTCTATATATTCTAATCCTTTTCATGCTAAAATAAATTCTTGCTTTACAGATATAATTTTTGTTTTGAATGATAACGACACAAAAAAAAAAAAAAAAAAAATATTGGGTTTTAGATATGGATCATTGCAACTACCACCAGTCCGGTCTATAAATTCGCAAAGAAATTAAATTAAATTAAATTAAAGATCTCCGAAATAACAACCTCTAGTACTCACGTGAACTCCCTTACCTTCAGCGCTTCAACCCAAATCAGGGTTATAATTTTGCAAAAGGTTAATTACATCTACACTCCCTCCCTGAGTTATATTCGAATTTTACGAGGATCTCCTAATTTTTTTTAGATTATAATAAGAAATGCCTAATAACAGTTATACCCCTAATAAGTGAACCAGTCCATTAGTAAAATAAAATAAAATAAGTAAATTATTAAAAAATCCTTAACTAACTTAAGTAAATTACACTACTGCTATTCTCAAACCCACTGACCATTCCTCATCTCCCCACCTTCCCCTCCTCTCCCTCCTCCCCCTTCCCTTCCCTGTCTCAATTCAGCGAGCTTGTGAGAAGCCAAATGTGAGGAAGGGGAGAGGGTGATGCCATAGCAGAAGTTGTCGGTGGAGAGGGTAAGGGTAGCCGGGAGGTGGGGGCGAGTGAGTCCACAGCCGAGGAGAGGGTGTGCCCTGACATCGATCTAATATATCTTCGATCGTTGTTGAGGAGGGTGAGGACTAGGGTCACTAGTGAGGTAGTGAGGGAGAGGCGGTAGCTGCGCGGTGAGGGCGTCCACGATCGAGGAGGGCGAAGGCTGCGACCTAGCTCGATGGTGCCACCCTGAATCTTGTGCCCTAGCGTCACCGTCGAATTCCCTCGATTGTCGTTGGGGAGGGCGAAGGCCACGACATCCACGACGCCATGAAGAGACGAGCTTTGCTTCGCTGCCTCGGCCCTCACCCTTATCGCGTGTAGAAGATTAACACCCTCACCCTCACTGTTGCCTCTCGAGATTTGCGTGCATAGTAGATGATAGTGAGGCGAGGGAGGGGAGAAGGGGAAGGTAGAGATCGGCTTAGTGTAGGGAGGATTGGAGCTGATAAAAAAAATTAATTTAATTTAATTAAACTGTTAAATACAGTTATACTTTGTTAATTTGATTGAAATACATAACGAGAGCATCTAGGTCATTCCAGAGAAATATGAATGTCACACTTGCTCAATTTTTTTTAATGGAAGAGTGACATTGAACTTAACAATATCAGAGTCCTTGAACTTTACCCTTTTAGATATTTGCAAAAGTCACCTATATAAACACAGTTATTTCTTTTCTTTTTCTTTGTCTTTATACTTTATATTTTAATACTTTATATTCATAAATAGTTAAATTGGAACGATGCTATACTATAGGTTGTTATTTGCAACAAAAAGAAAAAACAAGAGAACTTCTCCCCTACGTCCTCTCGCCCTAAAGCCATATTATACCCTAAAAGAAGCTATTTATATACAATCTCTCTAATCTCCTCTAGTAGACATAGAAGAAGAAGGTGTTAGACGAAATTCTCATGGCGATGCCGAAGATTTCGACAAAGAGGACCTCGTTCTCTCCCTAGCACCTCCATGTCAAAGGCCACCAACACGATCCATTGACATCAATGCTCCTCCTCCTCGTCCCTATAAAGCAGAAGAAGAGAAGTCATCTTCTTCTGTAAGCCACATCACTCCTCTCTCCATGTTTCCATCAGCTGTCGGCTTCTCCACTAGACCTAGCCCCATCTCGCGAACTAGACGCAACCCTAACCAAAACCCAAAGGCCGGGAAAAACGAGATCATAAATCCACCCTTCCCTTGGTCGACTAACAGCCGTGCCATTGTCCACGGCATTCGTCCCCTCCATTCGACAGGGATCCACTCCGTGCATGGAGCGCTTCAGTGTCACAATTGCGAAAGGCTGGACAACTTATGGTGCGATATTTGAGAGAAGTTCGTGGCGGTGGCGGAGTACGTGATGGAGAGGCAGTACAAGATGGGCAACCAAGCGCCGCCGCACTGGCTTAATCCGACATTCGGGACATGCGGCGCCTGCGAGCAACCCAACTGCATGCGCCCGATTGTGGCGAAAAAGAAGAGGGCTATCAATTGGCTCTTCTTATTCCTGGGACAAACGCTAGGTTGCTGCACTCTTCCATAGCTCAGGTATTTTTGCAAGCATAATAAGATTCATAGGACTGGATCCAAGGATTGTGTAGTCGTGTGCTCTATCAAATTAAAGAGAATTGATCGTGTTAGGAATAATTTTTTACTTATTTTTCCTACTATTAGATGAATAAATGGATACAAATTAGATGATTTTTACTTAAAATTAAATGATTTAATCATTTAAGGTTCATAATAAATGGATTTTGTTCTTATATCTGCATTTACTTTAATTAAAATCCTATTATGAGATACAATCTCATATCCGGTGATTTTTTGGAAGGAATTTATTAGAGAAGCCCACAAGAATACAGTTATCTTATTCATGTCCAAGCCTGAGTTTGGATTGGGCCCCAGGTGTTGGATAACTCGAGCTTGATTCAAACTATAAGAGCCGTCCAATATCCAAAGAAAAAAGTAAGACTTATAAGGTCGGGAAAAAGTTTTACTTTAAACAACTCGGTGAAATTAGTGTCTCTTGACGTTAAGATAAACTTTGACGTATCCGACCAAAAAGACAATATGTTTATTACAAAAACAGATTAGAGAATAGAGAGAGAGAGAGAGAGAGAGAGAGAGAGAGAGAGAAAGAAGTATAATTATTCCGAGTGGTTTGTCCATATATTAGATAAACCCGAATCTTCCGTACCACAGTGGACCAATAGGAAGCAAATTTAATAATGCGAAAGAAACGTATGGTTCAAGTAACCGGGCGGTGGTCAATAGAGAGTGGAGATAGACAAATAATCCAGCTCAGTGCAGCGATGGCAACAGCTTAGTACCAATCATCACACGAATCAAAAGGCAACCAATCACACCCACTTCGCCCTGTGATTGGTTTACACAAGAGAGAGAACATTAGTAGAGATATTGGAATTAGGGCTCAGGAAAGGCTTACCACCACCACCACCCCTTCCCTCCCCTACCCAGATCTGAACCATTCAATGGGAGCCGCACGTGAGATCCCCGTGACCGGAGAACCTGCTGAGATGAGATAAAAAGAAAGGAAGCATCTGCCAAAAACGCAACCATCACTCAGAGTTGCACCCAAGAAACTTGACCACACAAGAAACAGAGGCTTGCAAAAGAGGAGATATAAATTACTTCCGAAGGGGGGGGGGGGGGCAAAATATTATATATATATATATAAAGGAATAAGGGGATGCAACGGCTACTATGCGACTTCTATTTTGAATTGAAACTCCTGCGCATGCTTGCGAGGGAAACTCGAGCCCGCGAAGCTATGTACATAAACTGATATTTGAAAGTATGGGAATCCAACGGCCAAAGACAGTAACGAACTTTCAAAATAAGGAGGGAAGACAACAGATAAACACAATTCATTCCCTCTTGGTTTGTATTCTTTTTGAAACTACCAAATTCAAGTCTAGGAAACAAAGTTCAGAAGAACAAAAACCCACCATTTTTTTTTTCTCTTTTTCCCTCCATCAGAGTCCATGTACATACCATGATGGATCATCAGTGATGCTTGGAGGATCTCCAGTCCTCCACACTGTCATCATTCAGGTCATCTTCTTCATCTCTCTTCCTCTTGCCGCCATGAGAGGAGGAGGGCTGCTGCCTAGCACTGCCACAGTGGTCCTCGTCGTCATCGTCGACCTCATCCTCATCTTCATCTTCTTCATTGCACGCATCAAGGTCCCTTCCTCTGGTCTCATCAGGAGGATGAACAATGGGCTGTACTAGATATTCTGTCGCAATATCTTCTTCCTAGGAAGTTGCAAACAAAGATAATTAATAATAGGATAACCCTACCAAACTTGGGAAAAAGGGAAAAGGATGCACACATGCATCTAAAGACAACGCTTAAAGCTATCAAGATCAAGCATTATTGCTGAAGAACACAAAATAAATTGCTAGGAATCATTAGAAATGCAAGTAAACGAATAAACAATAAGCTTATATACATAACCAAATATTGAACTCAGAAGACGCAAAATATTCATTAACTGCTCAAATAATATGCATGAAACAAATGATTATTGCCCTAAATTTTGTTTCAAGAGAAAACTCATGGTCAAGAGAGTTATATCAACCAACTTTAAATTGGCTAGCTGCATCGAAAAGTAAATAGTCACAAACACAAGTTGATCAGAACTCGTTAAAAAAGAGGCATTATCAAAAGTAACATCCATATATATATAAGATAAAAATAAGAGAAATCATATGATTGGGTTAACAACTTCCTGTGTAAAAGCTAAAAAAATAATATTCAAGAGATGTTTTGCAAAGTATGTATCTTTGAGGAAAACGTTTTAAATGTCCAACTAAGGAGAAAAAAATATACGAATGAAAAAGGTACTAATATATAGAACAAAGAACAAAAACCTGTTGATAGAAAATGTACTACAATTGATTTATCAAACCGAAAAAAGTTAGAAACTCGTAAGTGACCAATATGGTAGTATTTGCATCTATAAGCTGTAGCTTTAAAGAAAATTTGCATTGATATAGCATAGGAAAACATTTTCCAGATCTAACTCAGTAAAACATGAAAATTTTCATAAAGATTATCCATGCCCATGAACCAAAAAGAAAAAAAGACCAAAACAAGATCAGCATTGCCCCTTCAGAAACAAGGCCAAGCTACTAGAAGCCTGAGAAAAGAATGCAGAAAAAAAAAATCAAAATCCCTTCTGACTTTTGAATCATAATTCAACAAAAATACCACATAACCACATCAAAATATACCATAGATCATAACAGCCTAAGGCGACCCACCAGCTTTGTATTTATTAACAAAATTTCCAGATGAGAAGTTATAAAACGACTGTCAAACTACAGATGCATGATAGTGACAAAATATGGTCAAATTTAACTGATATATAAATATTAAATAAGACTGTAAACTCAGAATAAAAGACCCAACAGCAAGGATGGCTGCAGTTTGCCACCAGGACATCAATATGTATCCGGTTTTGCAGCTTTTCTACTAATATATTTCATATATGATACTGCAAAGTAAAAAACCACCAGATTCTAATCAATAAAGAATTATACATCAATGATCAGAAAAAAATGCTAATGATTTGAAAGCACAAAGTACTTCAACCCTTCTCAGATAAATGAATCATATGTTTTGGTGACTAAATTTTTTTGCGTGAAGGCATTGTAACTATAGAATCTGAAATAAATGGAAAATAGGAAAAAAAATATTGCATCCAGAAAATAAATATGATGACTAATAATCAGAAACGCATATCTTAAGTTTGCATGACAATAGAACCACAAAAAATTTAAGCAAGTAGGCAAAATATGGAGAAGCATGTATGAAAGGTAATTAAAACAAGAATCAGAAACACCCAAGAACTAAGACCATGAAAGGAGCAATGGTTATACCTCATCCTCATCCTCACCATCCCCTTCCACATACTCTCGTTCCTCCTCCAATCCCTGCACATCTTCCTCCTCATCCCCAATCTCCCCATTCTCATCGTCCTCTCCTTGATCATGCCCATCAATCTCACCTTCCAAGCTTGCCATCCTCCCAGTGCTCCCCGCCTCACCATCATCCTCATCCTCTACATCCTCACCATCCCGATCCACATCCCCATTATCCTCTTCATCATCATCATCACCTTCCTCCTCTCTCTCCTCTTCAACCCCATCCACATCCTCATCTTCATCGCTCTCATCGACATCATGCACCTCAACAACATCCTCCTCTTCCACTTCCTCTTCATCAATCTCCTCGCCTAAGTCCTCCTCCTCATCCTCCTCCCCATCGTCTTCTACATCCTCCTCATCTTCTCCATCAATAGAAACCGCCCCAACTGCCGCAACCCGGTATCCAAACCCATTAGATAGGTACCCATTAGTTTGTGCTCTGCCTCCAACTTCCATCTCCTCCTCATCAGCATCGCTCTCCTCCTCATCCACATCAACAACCCCAGCCGCTATAGGGCTTCCTCCATTACGGCCCACCAACCTCCCATTCCTCTCATCGCCATCAACCTCACCACTCTCCGGATCGTCGTCGTCGTCCTCCTCCTCCTCTTCTTCTTCCTCCTCCTCATCTGTCTCAGGCCTCTCGTTCTCATCGGCGTCCATCTTATCAAGATATCTTAAAGTTCGGATCATCCCAAAAACCCTCGATCTGTAATCCCTAACCCTTGTAACCGGACACTCGTATAGATCCAATGAAACGAGCCGGAGATTGGCGAGAGGGGCGAGATCCTCGAGGAACTGGATCCGATTGTTCGAGAGATCGAGATCCCGGAGCGAATCGAGCCCAGCTTCCACCAAGAACTCGAGCCCGCCGGCGATCCGGTTGTCGGAGAGGATTAGTCGCGTCAGATTCCGGAGGCGGGGAAACTTCTCGAGGGAGGAGACCCCTACGTTGGCGATCGAGAGGTGCTCCAAGCTCTGGTACCGCTCGAGAAGCCATGGGGGAGGAAGACGTCCATGGAGGCACTTCACGGCGCCGTCTAGAGTTAGGCTCCTCGGTGGCGACGACGACGACGGGTTCGAATGGTTCCCCAGAGCCGTCTCGACGGCTCTCTCCCACGCCTCATCCATATCCCAATCGAAGAGAACGAGTAAGAAGACGATGAAGCCCTAAGGATTCGATCCAACAACAATATTATAAATATTTCTCTCTATTTCTCTCTTGAAAATTTTCCCCCCTTTCTTTTTCCTCCCTTCCCTTCTCGGCGTCTCCAAGGAGCTCTATGCGAGAAAACTCTCGACCCTTTTTTATTTCTTTCTTCTTTTTCTTTCAAATTTGTGTTTCGATTTTTAGTTGGAAATTTGATTTATTTTTGTTCCGAACCGGGAAGCGAACCGGGGAATGGACCGGCCCATTGCGAACGGCAAGGGAGATTTAGCGTTGGTTTTCGCTTTCTGGAGAAGTCAATTATGGCCGTCAGATTGAAGGTCGCGGATCGATGACGTGGACATAGGGAGGGTGGATAAGGCATTTGGAGCGTTGTGTTTCTTTTGAGAGAGAGGCGAATGCTCTTTTCGGTGGAAGATACCTAGCGTTGCGTCTCTCTTTTTTTTTATTATTTTTCTTAGGATATTATTGGGAGAAGAAACCGTGTGAGTCCATATAAAGAAAGACGGTGTGGTTATGGCGGCTGGTCCTATTAGATGATCCAAGCCGTCCATATAAACTTCTTTTGTGTAGGAGCAATGGAATATCAGTTAGGGGGGTGGCAATCCACGTGGCTTAAGTTCATTGGAGCCGGTTAACGTCACCCTAGCATAGCACGAATACAATCCGATTATTAAACGGATAATACGACACGATTCGTATAATCTATTTAATAAATAGGTCATGTTAATACGACACGACCCGTATAACGCATTTAATAAATGAGTCGTATTAACATGACTCAAATAATACAGTAATATTTATCCCATAGAAAAATTAATATTTACTAATCTATCCTATATAAATAATACATTATACAATAATCTCTTTCCAATTCAAAATTTATATATATATAAAAATAATTCTAAGTATTAAGTTATTAATCATGCATTTAATCCTAACACAAATACAATCTATTATACAATAAATTCTCAATTTAACCCACAAATCCTGCAGTAACAAATCTTGCGGTGGCGGCGAGATCGAAGAGAGCTACGGTGGCCTTTGTCTCCACCACCAGGGAGAGAAGGATTTTGGATGTGGCCTTCAGTGGTAAGATTGAAGACGGTAGAGAGAGAGAGAGAGAGAAGAATTTTGGGTAAATCTCTCTTTCCCTCTTCGCTTCCTACAATGAGGCCTTTGTCTTTACTGCCGCCACCACTATCGCCGTCCTCTGGTTGGCGGGTTAACAAGTTGACAGGTTAAACCGATCCAACCCGTATATTTAAATGGGTCAAATGCATAAACTCGAACATGACCCGATTATTAATCGAGTTAGGTGGGTTGACCCGTTTACGACTCGAACCGTTTAGACTAAACCCAAACCCCCCTAATTGAGTCAGCTACATTGAATATTTGGTGGTATGGATTTGATTTGGGCCATCTGCTCAATGGTAACGGATCCATCCACTATTTATCGGGTTCGGATCTGAGTCGGGCTTAATCCATATTTGCCAATTGGGCCCCATGGAGGCTAGTTCTGGTTCGAGTCCGAGTCACCAACCACGCGTCCACGCCTACAGCCTACAGCCTAATCCATTCTCCAGTTTCCACTTCGGCGGAGTCCATCGTCGCTTGCTTTCCTCCTTGTTCCAATGGCGCCGATTGCCATCTCCGCCCCCATCTCCCTCGCGCCCACAGCTCCCAGGTATATATTTACGTATTACTTACGCTAGTTGTTTACCTCCCTCACCACTTCCCCTTTGTACGTTCTTCTGATGCCCTCGTTTCACTTCCCTTCTCAGAAACACGCTTGCTTTTGCCACTTCCGGGTCGCTAGGTTTCCGAGGTGAGACAAAATTATGTAGAAATTAGATATTATGGCATTGTAATTGTTTAGTTCCTCTGTTGTTTTTGTTGTCGCGTGATGGGGTTAGATGGAGAGGAAGGCGATTACTTGTTGGTTTTTCTTTGTTACTATGGACTATAATAGTGTGATTGAAATTGGGCAATTTATTTACATATAAATATTGTCCTATGACTTAATTTTGTTAGATAATTTGGGATGCTTGATTGCTTCTTAAAGCTGCAGATGGATAGTCTTGAAAGCTATAATGCTATATTACTGGTGGTTTTCTAACTCAGCTCTCATTTTGCAACCAGGATTGCGTGGTCGAGACAGTGGTGTCTCGTTGAAGTTTAATGAGCATGCACATCATAATAGTTCCTTAAAGTATGTTCCAAAGCTTCTCTTTTTCCCTATTTGCATTGGTGATAGAATGTAATTTACATCTCAGTATATTATGTCCTTATTGAAGCGATCTCTTTGCTTGGTTGGTATTATATGCATTTCCTCTAAATGCACATCTTGATATGATTCTTGCCATTCACATTAACTGACTGCAGGTTTAGTGTTAACTATAGTTCATCCATTATCTTCATCTTTTTTCGAGCTCAGCCTACTGATCTTTGCAACTCTTTTCTCTTCCCCATTAGTGCTCCTCTGTGGTCATTCTTTTTTTTTTTTTTCGATTCAAAGGTCATCGACCCAGTTTCATTAGAAACATAAAAAAGTTGTTATTCTAACTTTTCCTTGTCTTAGATCTTACTCTAAGCTGTCCTACTTTTCATCTCCAACTCTGTAAGACTATACCTAAGAATGGCCAAATCCCTTCTATACCAAAGATCAGGATCTCTCATCGTGGCTGTTTTCCTCTCTCCTCGAGCTACCTACTTAAGGTAAGAGAGAGTGATTATAATAAAGTGCTTCCTTTGCTAGGATTCCAACTCAGAGTGTGACAGTATCCTTTCCAGTAATTTTCTTGTTTACAACTTTTGGCATTTCAACTAAGATGTAGAAGTGATTTTCATCTCTTCCTCTTCCATATTCTAGTTTCCAGAATTTTGCTTACGACGCTCAAGCTTATGGCATCATCAAGATGACTTTTGCTATGTGTAGATGCCATTAGTACTGATTGATGACTTGGTTGCATAAAGCCTGTTTAATTTTTTTAGCGTGCTCTTTGTTCTAAACTCTATCTGCATAATCTAGAAAAATATGAAACTAGAGCATATTATCGAGTGGTATTAGCTTGTTGTTTCTGAGTTTTCCTACTACAACTATTTCTGATTTAGAATCAGGAAAAACATTTGTCACGCTGAATTGACCTCAATGGTTACTTTCTATGTGGTTACAAGTTTTATTCAACCTGCAGGTGTGATGCAACGATTGTAGCGAGAAGGGGGAACCCACCCATCATGCCTGCTGTCATGACTCCTGTGGGACCCTTAGATCTTTCATCTGTGTTGTTTCGAAACCGTATTATCTTCATAGGACAACCTGTTAACTCACAAGTGGCACAACGTGTGATATCACAACTTTTGACACTTGCTGCTGTTGATGAGGATGCTGATATTCTGGTTAGTATATTTCATCTTATTTTCTCAAATTATAATTATATCCTTTGTTGATGAAGAAGCACAAAAATCAAAGCATAATTGATTTGGCAAATGTACTAATATAATACTACTATTCCATTTTCAGCTTTCTCTTTAAACATATCTGTCTTGCTACCCTTCTTATCTCAATGATATTCGTCCCCTTTGCCAGATGTATCTAAACTGCCCCGGTGGAAGCACCTATTCAATCTTAGCAATTTATGACTGTATGTCATGGGTAAGACTGGGACTTGTTATTTTTTTTCTTATGGAACTAGTAACTCTGTATGTGAATATGGTTTAGTTGTTTCTTAGTCTAGGCATGCGACACTCTTATCAGTTCTATATATCTATATGCTATTTAGATTCTCAGTAATATTGATTATCAACCACTAGAATCAGCATGACGGATCTCTTTCTCTCGATTAACCAGATAAAGCCCAAGGTAGGTACAGTGTGCTTTGGTGTAGCTGCTAGCCAGGGAGCGCTTCTTCTTGCTGGCGGTGAAAAAGGAATGCGCTATTCAATGCCAAACTCCCGAATAATGATTCATCAACCACAAACTGGATGCGGGGTATGACCTTGGACTGTTCTACCATAAAGTGGGAATGATGAATCCATAAAAATTGCAATGACATTTAACTTGCTTTTTTGATCTAACAGTAGTGTTTGCATCTCGTCACAGGGTCATGTGGAAGATGTGAGACGCCAAGTGAATGAAGCTGTTCAATCTCGTCATGTAAGCTTTTTTTTAGGGACAAGTGGACAACAAGTAGAAACTTTACTTGCGCTTGTGATGATATGCTTTTTTCATTGGTGGTAATGTTTGTTTCACAATCCAACTCTTGGGATAAGGGGCAAAAATGTCCTACATTTATTTGGTGAAAGGATGAATAGTGGTTTCTGTATACTTATCTAAAACTTCTGATTTAATTATGTTCTCTACTCTTGCTTACAAGGTAGTGTAGATAAATTTGGAAAAAGAATATTATGGACCCAGTTTTCATTTTTAGCTCTAGTAATTTTAAAATTATCATGTGAATTCAGGCATCTCTAGGAAATTTGTTGATCCCTTCTGATTAAATTCCTTAAATTGACTGCAGAAAATCGACAAAATGTTTGCTGCTTTTACTGGCCAACCTTTGGAGAAAGTGCAGCAATATACTGAAAGGGATCGCTTCCTTTCTTCTTCCGAAGTAAAATTCTTCTCCCCTTGTTATTTCAGTCTCAAAAGATGTTATAACAACAGCCATATAAACTGCCTCACATTTGTGTTTGCTGTTCTCTCAGGCCCTTGAGTTTGGACTCATTGATGGGGTGCTGGAAACAGAATATTAGTAAAAACTCAGACATATATGCTTGACGGTTACAAAGTTTGATGCAACTTTCCCAGCTCAGCACTAAATATGAAATTCCACTTTACTATTTCCTGGTTTGGTTTTATTTGCGTTGACCTCCGGTGGACGTTGTGAGACTCAGGATCCACACATGCACACAGCTAGCTGCATCTATTGGGACCTTAGTGATATTCTCAATATATTTGTAGCATTAATTTCTTTTTCAGATCACCTCAAAATTTGGACCTGCTTACAGATGTTCATCTCATGGTCTTTGAGAACTTAACATGTCATCTCTGACAATTCTTATGATCAGGGTGAAGAATTAAATGATTGGGATAATGATCAACAAATAACATTCAGAGAGAGATTTTTGTAATCATGGTTGTCTCTAAAAATCTTGGAAGATCTCCTCTACTGTTGTCAACCATTTTGTTCATTCTTGCGACTTGAAAGTTGAAACCAATGCAAATCCAGGTGTGCTTCAAGCAATCTGTTTAACTTTGCTGTTCATTCTGATGACATAACAAGGGTGTCATTCTGGCGTGATGATCATCAGCTCCATAGAACTAGTGGAACTGAAGCTAACCAAATAAAGAACTTGGTGGCATCTCGGATTGGGACATCTGACCTAGTAAGTCTTCAAATAGAAGATGGATGACTCAGTGTTATTTTCTTTTTCCATTTAAAGATTGTTCCAGGGAGTAAAAAAGAATGGAGGAAGTTCCAGTAATTGCTTGCAGGAGAGAGACTAAGAGAAGAATTAGGTGGAGTGAGTTGGAAAAGAAAGAAAGAAAAAAAAGCAACCTTGGTTAGATTTATTTTTAAAAAAAGAGAGAGGAGAAATACTACAAAGCAGGGGAAAAGATTGTGGGCGAATCTGACATTGTATTATGTTATTCTTGGTCAGCAACATCCAAATTTGACTCAATCCAAACAGGAGATAATCAAATTCCTAATAGGATTTGAGTTTGGTAACTTTTTGGCCTTATAAATTTCTAATCACTTTTAGTTCCAATATCATTTAGTTATTGCTTAAATCTCCAACCAAATTTGCCAATATCGTTTGGCATGGTTGACGTCTGATCTTAATGTCAACATTAGTTAGCTTAATGGCAAGGAAGGAAGAACAAACATTGACTTCGAATCATCCTCTCATCCAAACGTTTGGAAGATCACCAAACATTCTTTACGGTCTTACACTGATTCTCATGTTCTAAAAGTTGTAGGAAATTCCTACTACCTCATACGTAGCATCATCTCATTGGCCATTTACCATGGATGAAGAAAGAAAACACCCAATCGAGGACGTATAGGATCCGTTATTTAACAACAAGTCAATTAATTAACACTGCTTTATTAGGCGCTGTGTTAGGAATTGTCCCACTAATTATCATTAATCTTCCTAGCAAGTAGTTAATAAACCCTTTAGCATTGGCGTTGGAAATAAGACGACTTAACCGTCTTCCTCTAACTACTCACTAACCACCCCCACTCTCTTCACAAAAAACCCCCTCGATTCTTTTATATTTGGTGCACAAGACATGATCAACCTTAATTTCCCTCACCCTGCTTAAATTAATATCACGTCCAACTTCTAAAACCGTTACAAATTTCGACTGTATCCAAGCACAGATGATATAATGATAAGAAGAGGACTGCAGCATAAACCACGCTCCCTTCATTTAATACCATCATCTCTTCTCCACCCCTTCAACGCCTCCATTTCTCCTTTAGTAACCTCCACTCTCTATAAATTCCACCTTCAAATGTTACAAATAACCGTAAGATTGTAGACTTTCTAGAGTGAAGAGAACTATGGAGTTGCTGCATGTCCTTAGCCTTCTCTTGCTTGCTGCTTTCATGGCCTTTGATAGTACCCAGATGGAATTTTGCAATGGAGATCAAGTAGCGCATGAGAATTTTGTCTCGTGGGATGATTTGAGTGTCGGAAATTATTCGAGGAATTATGACTCTAACGAGGAGGTTGGTAATCGAGTCATCTTCGTGTCGTTGGATGGGACCGGAGATTCAAGAACGGTGCAAGGAGCAGTGGATATGGTTCCGGATGGCAACAAGGAGAGGGTAAAGATTTTTCTTTCTCCTGGAGTTTATAGGTGAGTTCATGAATACAGAGGCATTTGATAGCCTTTTTTTTTTAAAAAAAGAAAATATAATTCTCTATAGTTTAGTTCTAAAAGAGATATTCATATGCTATAGCATTTATTCATCATATTGAATCATCCAGGAGTAGAACTGGAAGAGATGCATAAATGTTTCACATAGAAGATAGCAAGAGTTTGTGTTTACTTGTGCATTACATGTAGAGCTTGTAGCTTTTAGCTCTTAACTTGAACTTAAAATTGTTGTTTTCTTCTATGCAAAATATGTATACATTCTCTTTATTTTAGAAATGATGAATGGAAGCTATACTAGAATCTCTTCCATTTGCTCTTAAGTTAAATAGTTGCCTTCTGAATGCAGAGAGAAGGTGACTGTTCCTATAACAAAGCCTTACATCTCATTCATAAGTCAAGGAAACTCAGAGACTGTGATCTCATGGAATTCAAGAGCATCCGATCGCGATTCGAACAGGAATATTGTTGGAACTTTTGACTCAGCTTCTGTCGCGGTCGAATCCGATTACTTCTGTGCTACTGGAATCACTTTTGAGGTACTAATTTGATACTGTTTGTTATGCAAGAGAGAAGATAATATTACAGAGAGTAGTATGTATCTCACTTTCATAGCTTTTGAATTGGATGGAGTTACAGAACTCAGCTCCAGTTGCAGAGCCAGGAGCAGTAGGGAAGCAAGCAGTAGCATTGAGACTCTCAGGAGACAAGGCCATGTTGTACAGATGCAGGGTGTTAGGTTCTCAAGACACATTGTTTGATCACATTGGCAGGCATTATTTCTTTCAGTGCTACATCCAAGGAGCCATTGATTTCATTTTTGGAACTGCAAGATCCTTGTATCAGGTAATATATATATATATATATTTCAACTTCAACTTAGATAACACTTTGTATTAGGTAATTTCTGTAAGGAGGAGAAGAAACTAGTATTAGTTAACATCAGAGACTAAAATGATTTGAGTGTTGATGTGAGGCAGGATTGCACACTTCATGCAGTTGCAATGAGTTATGGAGCAGTGGCGGCATCGCAGAGGAACTCGCCGTCCGACGACTCAGGCTTCTCGTTCCTCAATTGTAGGTTAACTGGCTCAGGGAAGCTCTACTTGGGGAGAGCATGGGGGAGGTATGCAAGAGTAGTTTACTCTTACTGTCAACTGGAGAACATCATTATTCCAGAGGGATGGAGTGACTGGGGAGATCCATCAAGAACAAGGTCAATTTCCTCCTCCTTTTTTTTAATCTTCATTTTAAGTTTCTTCGAGTTTTTCTTTCCATTATCTTTCAACATCTTTATTTTTGTAGGACGGCATGGTTCGGAGAGTTCAACTGCAATGGAGAAGGTGCTAACATGAGAAATAGAGTGCCATGGGCAAGATCACTCACCTATGAAGAAGCAAGGCCTTTCCTCAATCGAGATTTTATCGACGGTGATCAATGGCTAAGATTGTAGGAACAAAAGTTAACATATCCTTGACACATTTATATCTCATCAACCATCCTACAATTGCAATCCCTGACAGAGATAAGGGAGTGGGACTACAACTCCATGTATCATATAGCTGCTTACTATTCAACACTTGATTCACAGATGTAGGTTTGTTAACAATTCCAATCAGAGCAGTTACGGTTTGGTGGAACAAAGCAATCGAAGTATGAATACTGCAACACACTCTCGTCATGGATGCATGCAAAAGAAAGAAGATGATTCATAGAAGTAAATGAAGTCTACTTGACTTTAGTGTACAGGATGCCCAAAAACGGAAGGAAGCTAGGTATATCAGAGAAAAGATGTGCTTGTATCATGCTTCAGCCCAAGTTGAAACTATGCCAGCTTCTTTTGGGATGATCATCATTGAGATGGACTCTATCACATCCAATAGACAAATTGTCAAAACTATACAGTACAAGGAAGCACATTATAACTATACACTATCATGTCAAGTGAATTGAGTTAACTGTTCCATTTGCAACAAAATTGATCACAAGCATGCATGCATCCAACCAACATACTCTGTACGTATAAATTTATATATAAGCCTTAAAAAAGGGAATCAAACAAGCCTCAGTTAGACAAGCTACAATAAATCTCAAAGCTTTAGAAGGATTCAATTTTCTACTGCAAATACTACATAAATGGGCAAGCAACGTAAATAGCAATGGGGAGTACCACATAGATCACACAACTCTGGACAACCAAGTTCTTGTTTGTAAAATATACAAAATTACCATCAACAGTCATGTAATTTGAAAGATGTTCTACAACAATGCCATACCCCAACAAGGGACTAGAAGTACAAATGGCACCACTAAAGTAAACCTAGGAAGAGGGTCATCTCTTAACCCATAGTTTTATGCCTTAATTTGTTTTGTTTCTGATAAACAAAATGAAGAGCTTAAACTAAAGCTAAAGAAATGCGCACACTCTAGGTCAGATCATATCCAAGTTCTCCTCAAAGGTAATGTAGAGATTTGGCTTTACTAAATCATATCCTCATGTCAGTAACACTATTTATATTTATCTTTGTACAGAGAATCCTAAACCAAGATTCCTGAGCCTGAACTTCAAGTCACCATCTATACCTACTTAATCATGATCACAGTTCTCTTCAATAGGCTGCTCCTTTAGATCAGTTTGCTTCTCAACTTCCACCAATATGCATGATCTTCCACTTAAACTGGCTTCTGCTAGCTTATCTTCTTCATTTGAATTGATTTGCAAAGCAGCAACTTCTTCACCAGACATTGCAGAACTACCAGATTCTGCTCCTTTTGTGGAGATGGTGGATACAGTTGGCCTTGTGCCAGGATTATTTGAAGATATTCTCGATAACATGTCGGGCCTAGCTACGATCTCCACCCATTGATTCCCCACCCAGTCTTTTGAAATTCTTACATTTTTGCGCTGGCATAACAGAGACACATCTTCACCTGAAATGGCAATGAACTTGTCATCTTTTCCTTGTGATAAACATCAAGTTGAAGCTCAAGTCAAAGAAAGCAATTGAAAAGCAAGAAAAAGAAAGAAACAGCAACCAAACAAAGAAAAAGAACAGATATTTATAGTTCAATAAACAGAACTGTGATTTTATTGATTATAATAAATTGAATCAGACATTTTTAAAGATTCTTTCTGACTGTTGGTACTTACAATTGCTAGAATACAGTTGCAGAGGCTTTTACACCAGTTTCCTTCATTTGCAGAAATAAATAGGACAGCCAGAAGATAATGTGCTGAAAACTGAACTTGATGCCTAAAAGTTCACTGGTTCAAAATATCTTAGATGAAGATGCACAATCAGTTCATCTTACATGTATGGAAGACAAGCATAGTGGATTCCTAGTGCATGTGATACTCGCCTCATACTCCACAGGAATGTATTTTGTTGCAAATATTATCATTATATCAGTCTGCATTTAAAATCTATGTAGGCTATAATCTGGAAAACAGAACATGCACATGCTAAATTTGATCAGATATCACAGGTTGATCAGTTCTATAAGTCAGAAATACAAACAATTCTCGGAAGCACAATTTTCATCTGATCTTTTCGGCACTGGAAATGCTTGAGAAATACCACGACATGTTATTCGTGGAATTGAAGTGCATCCTTTTAAACTTGGTTTTGAGTTTTGACAATGGTAATGATTTCATCCGACCAAGAATATCTAACTCAAATGCATAAAATAAATGCACAATAAGGCACCTCAACTTTTGGCCTGCTTTATTTACGCTTTTGATGGTTAAATTGAGTTTGAGTCTTATTAGAAAATATTTACTAAGTGATCAATTTAAAACCTACACTCTTTTTGTATGTGGTCTCAGGCTCAGATAAACACAATAGTCCTGTGGACATCTCAAGATATCGGTAACAGCTGCTTCTAACAATCTACCTTAGTGGTTCCTCCTATTTAGCAATTAACCAATAATGATGTAAACAACAAGCTGCTCCATGAAAGAGATAGCTGAACGAATGAATTTATTAACTGTTCCGTCCAACTAAACATTCTATTGTAGTTGCTATTTAAGAGTATTTGTCTAAACCAATTTGGATACAGAAATTATTCCAGCTTTATGAAGATAAAAAATGGCGTCTCTATTTAACTACTTTAAGGTATGCCCAATGTACATAAGAAGAGAAGTCCAATAGAAGACGCTTCAAGAACGGACAAACACCTAGAAAATAAACTATATGGACTATATGCTCATACAGATAAACAAAACAACGAGTAGAGCAGTGCAACGTATTAAGAACTTCAAGACAGGATAGGTACCTGGAAAGTAAACTTGCAGGCTATCATCTTCATAGTTGTCTGAACCAACTACAACCCCTTCCCACCAGCCATCACTCCACCAGACATCCACAGCACTTCCAGGTAAAGGTGTAAAGCTGTCCAGTAAATAAGAACATGTAGGGCATGGCCGAATAGTAAGACGACCTGAAAATCTCATCCCCAGTTTATCGGGAGCTGCTAATCTGAAGGCAGGTATCCATTCCTACGCCACAGAAATGGACCAACATATATGTGTCAAGAACATGGAATATCATTCCAAGTAAGAAATTATCTTACCCTATATATGGAAAAAAAAATTCAGGACAGTTCAAAACAGTCTACCACAGCAATAAAGAGAAATCTTCTCTACATAAGACGAGTTTATTCTCATAGCTGCATCATTATATAAAATTAACAGTTGAAGTTAAAGGTGATCTGTGCATAGGGAAACTAATTTCAGTTTACTGTTCGAATCAATAGATGGATACTAATATATGCTTGTGTATCGACTAAAGATGTGCACATAAACAAATCTAGATTTATTACATACTTACTAGCACTTATCACGTTTATTGAACAGTCAGGCTGCCCCATTTGATCTATAATATATTTGGCATGTACATACAATATGATTTACCAATACAGAATACATACTTCCATAGTACATAGTAAGTCAAATTGCAGTCATGGCCGTACCTCCAAACTTCCACAACCATCAACTTTCTGAAGATCATCATATCGAACCTTCAACCTCTTATGAGATAATTGTAACACGGTACACTTGAACCAGCAACCTCTGATGCCACTGTCCTGACACAGAACTTCTATCTTCTCATTAATGTTATAAGGAGGGAGAAGCCGATTGCTAGGCGGTACGAGCTTCACTGATAGATGTCTTCTAATAGGGCGCCTAGTGCTAAATTTCTGATAAGCTGGTCTGAAGTTTGTTATATGACCTGGACGGCCCAATATTTTAGTGCCCAAACAGTTAGGATAAAGTCTTTGATGCTGCTTAGAAAACCTAATCTTCCTGGGCAAACCTTGTTTTACAATCTTCCCGATGGTGGAGCCTTCCTCTTCCTTCTCAGACAAGGTGTTTAAGCACAAAATAACAGTTTGATTAAAATATCCACGCAAAGTTCTCAAGTCAAAATGTTTGAATTTATTTTTACTGTACTGACGAAAGCATAATCTCACTCCCACTGAAGAAGAGTACGGGAGTGAAGCCAAACATTTTTCATAATGCTCGGGAGTTAAAACTGTTGCAATATCATCCACACACTCTACACTGATGACCTGAGAATAAGGCGTGATGAAGACTTCACTGGGATGAGGAGCAGGTGGGGGTATTTTGCAAGCAAATTCTTGATTTTGATGAAACCATCGTACTTTAACCTTCTTTTGCCCTTTTTTATCCTCGTACATGTCCTCCAAATATGCAAGATAGCGGTTTTCTTCCTCCGACATGACAAGTACAAAAGAATGAGTCTGCACATAAAATACACTTTTTAAAAGTATAACATCACTTCTAGTTGGAGCTAAATATCGAACTAATGATGCTTACAGATATGGTGGTTGCATTGCGACAAAATGCTTGATAATGTTGAAGCTGCTTCCCGCAAGTCCAAGAAGTACCAGACCATGTGATGTCTGAGTTAGAACCTTTTTCCTGAAAAGGAAATTCAAAAGATGATGATATGCTTTCAAGTAGAATATATATATGTTTTACCAGTAAACAATTACCGTGTTTCTGCATATATAGCCTCCAGTATCATTGAACATATTTGACTCAACCTCAGAACGCATAGCACGCCCAAATATTGGAAAATCTGAGCATGCAATAGATATTAAAATTATAATCATAGCAAATTTACCACATAAAAGTTTAACGGACAAGTAACTAGTATTTGTCAATGCACCCTTAATATGTTACATCTTTTGAGAACTGAATAATGTAGTGAGTAGTTGGCAAAAGGAAAATCCAGAAGAAAGCTCTCAGCACTTTGCTTCTACAGAGTGTAATAAGGGAAAAACCTCTACAGCTCTGAGACAAAAATGACATAACAAGATAGCACATTCTTTTAATATTAGTATCATTCTTGGAGTTGGGACAGCTCTCTGTCTCTCTTAATTAGACCACAGATCATTTTGGCCCCAAAAAGAAAATGAAGCATAAACATGCTAGTTGTCATTTCTTTGATTACGAACGTGAAAAACAGGAGTCCAATTGTCATGATCCAAGGACTAATCCTGTCAAATGGATAAAGCATGGAGCATAACTAAGTTGACAATAATCACAGGTATGGGTGGACAACAGAGGAGCAATCTAGTACCTAAAATCTCAAGCAAAATAATGATTCCTAATTTCTTTCTCCCTGTTTTTTGTTTCTGTGGAGAAGTAGAGACTCACTAAGGGTTTGATTCAGTAACTAGGTCATTTCTCTCTCCTTTATCAACTGCAGCCCAAGCCATCCAATAAACCACAGTGCAATAATGACATTTCTCCTAATTTGCTTCTCCATACTTCCTATTAACAAGCTGGAAGTTTCACCTGGTGAACTATTGCAAGCCGAAACTAATTGAAAACTAAAGCAGAAACTCATCGATTAAGGGCAAAACCAGCAAGATTTTTGGCTTTGCCATTGTTTTGGACCGGCATCAGTTAAAATGGGTCCCTTCTATCCCAAATTTTCCATTTTCTCTAGGGTCCAAAACCAAAACCAACCGAAACTGCAACATCGAACCATGTGGAGAGCTTGGTCTTACTCAGGAATTGATTCAACAATGGCCTAGAACATTTCCATCCCTTTTACCAGCTACATCCAAGTCATCTAATAAGGAAAAGCACCAATTCCCAAGGGTAAAGTAAAAAAACCATGAAAGCATAGATTAGTGAAAATGCCTCATGCCTTTCATTCATCTTGCCCCATCTTTCCTGGCCTTTATCTGCCACTGAAAAAAGTTGATAGGTAATTCAGATTCAAAGTACATATTATCTATCAAGAACTGTTACAGATGACAGTTAGATACATTGATCAAGAACCAAGGGTTGAGGATTCGCCAAAGAGTTAGATTTGTGATATAACAATGTTGCACGACATCAAGTTAGTTATTGTGAATTGTAGAATTGCATATATTTTACCTCCGCTATGTGCACAAATGCAAATTAAGAAATCCACATAATTTTATTATGTACCGGTAGTGTCAGATTTGGGGGTCTATTTGTGATAGACAAAATTTGGTGCAAAAGTCTCTAGAGTGCTACTGCACCAAGATATCACAATATTGCTGAGTGACGAACATATAATCATGACATTATGAAGCTCAGAATTCAGGTCATTCACCTCCAAGATGAAGCAACAATATTTTCACTAGCATGGATGGCAGAAACAACTTACATTTTAAAAGCCTTCATACAAGAACTAGATAAAGAATTATCATTTAACACTAACTAGTCCTTCAAATAATAATCTGATGCAGTATCATATTTTTAGCTTCTTTCAATTAACTGAGCTACATGCAAGACAGATTCTTGCAAGATAATCCTTAAATAGCACGACTATAGATCTTTGAAATGATAATATTGCGTATATATCAGTAAAGACAGTTCGCTGGCAAGCATGCAAACCACAAAACATGAGTAAATTAAGACTTAGTAAATCGCGGGAGATTCCAGCATGCAACAATAGCAGAAACCGGAATTACTTTGACTAAATGGCCTTGTTGGAAGAAATGAGGCGAGCCAATCGACGACCTCCCTTCGCGATCTCCATTTGAGAGAAGAGACCCCGAGCTTGTTGGAACAATGATCCCTGCAGAAATCTTCTGAAACCACATAAAGCATGTGCCGCAAGCTTCTTTCCGTGCCGATGGCGGCGAGATGCGAAGCCCCAGAAGAGTCCTCCAAGTAGTAATGGACGACTCGGCTGCCGCGCTCCTGCGAGATGAATTCTTCCCTCCATTTCACGAAATCAGGACCAGTTCCTGACATCTTTAACTACTGCGTAGTACCGCTGCCAAAATAGGATCAAGGCAGAACCCCGCACCTCATCAAGAGAACCTAAGACTCACAAAAACCGGGAAATTTCGACAGGGAACCGACGGGAGCTAGGTTTTACCGCCCGTAAGAGCGAAACCCAGCCCAAAAGACAGGCAGCTTTCTAGAGAAATCGAAGAAATAGAAGTGGGCTTCCGGCGAGAACAACTGGCTTGAACCGGGAGGGGCTTAGATTCAACAAGAACCCCTCCATGGCAAGTGGATTTTGTGCGATCTTTACCAAACCCCAGCACAAAACAAGGATCGAAGCCCTTCGAAAGGGGCCGCCCCCAAGAAACCCTCAAGAGGTAGAGAATACTACGGAGAGTTGCCAAAAAGGGTGGTGGAAACCGCAAGGGAAGAGAGGAAGGGGAAGGGGAAGGGGAAGGGTTAGGGTTAGGTAAGGGACTCTAAGACAGGAGAGAGACGAAGCCGAAGCACGAGGAAGAAGGGGTCTCTCTCTCACACACACACTCTCTCTCTTCCAACCTCGGATTTAGAGAGAGAAAGCAGCAGAGCTATTTGCACTTTAGGAGAAAACGCCGTAGAAATGAGATAAGAAGGCAAGAACGCCCCCCTCCGTCTTACTTCATTTAATAAGGGGATATTTTTTAATCAAGGGGTTAAAATTAAGAGCATGGAGAGGTAGTTGAGGAATATAAAACCATCTCTTGATTAGGGAAAGAAAGAAACAATCTTTCTTTCTAATGAGAGAGATTAGTTAATTAGTCATTACAGCTAGCATTAAATCTGGATGAAATCAGAAATATTTCTATGTTATGGTAACTTATTAGAGTTTCTTTTTCTTTTTTTTGGCAATTAATTTTCTTCCGAGTATTCTAGAGAATAGAAATGACCTTTACCTAACCAAGAGGTACACCTATAAAGTAGACCGAGGGTATTCTCGTTCTTCTATTATTAATTGCTAGTTAACTTTCAAGGGTATATGTGCAAAAGTGCCAATTCACAATGATATATATATATATTTTTCTTAATTCTTATAAATGGTCCTAAAAACAGACCGGAGGAGAGCCTTCTTAATCATTTCATCATGGCTAGATTAGCCCATCTTATCAAAGACTAGAATCAGCTCTCGCTGGGGTGGTCTTTCTATGATGCATCTTTAGCATAGGTTTCGGATCGAGTTGGTGGAGTCGATTTAGACGAGCCAAGCTGAGTTTGTATTGCTGAGCTCGAGCATAAATTTTATTAATTTTAAGCTGACCAGACTCTGAACTCATTAGACTCATTTACAACCCTGGAACAAATTAATGAAAGAAAAAAAAGATGAACAGTCTCTGCACGAGTCAGCCGTGACCAATCTGAAAGCTAATTTTAGTTTATATTATAACTATTTTTTTTTTCCGATAGAGTAGATTATAACTGAGGCCAGAAAACCCATTTGTATCTCTGCATACCAACTTAAATTTTCCAAGCATGCTTACAGGTAAAAGAGAAGAGAAAAAAAAAAGAAAGAGATACTAATCCTAGTTCCTGCTCATGTTATTAACTTATCAAGTATCCCATATCATCACAACTGCAATCACTCCTATCCCCAAGACCACGGCCAGCCATCTGTTCACCTGTGTGTCCACTGCTGTGGGCTTCTGTGGCTTGTAGCCTTTTGCAAGGAGATGGTTAATGGAGACATAGATGAAGACTCCGCATGCCAGGCCCATGGAGATGGCGTAGATCCAATCGGCCACACGGCCTTCAGTTGTAGCATCTATTATGATTCCTATGGCGACACCGATGGGGGTGGAGATTGCGAAAGCAAAGGCATAGGCCACGCATGAAAGAAGCGGTCGATCTGGAATCATTCTTAGGAGTGCAATACCCATGGCTATGGCAGCAAATATCTTGTGGAGACTGATAGTCCACAGAGCCTTCCATGCATCACCTTTGGTTTCTGCAAGAGAAAATGTTACTTTTAGACTGGGTTATGATTTAAAAGGATAGCAGCATTTGCAGAACCAGTCAATAAAATGTGATTATTGAACAGATATACAGCTTTATTATAGAAGAATATAGTTTTTTATCTGTTATCTGTAAGAATCTTGCCACTTAATACATCAAGCTGGGCAAAAGCTACTCAGTTAACCTGGAAGATATTTGATCAACTTGGCATCTTAAGACTAGAGATCCTTGAATTTTGTATTGTTCCTCAACTTCACGTCTAAAAATCCTCAATCAGTTGATTCGGTCTTGTATGAGAAATTTCAAAGCATTTGACTGTTAATCTTAAACCGGTCCCACGATTTCGATTTTAGAGGAATGAGAATGACCCTCATATAAGAACATTCAAAGCATTTGACTGACTCAGAGAAGGAAGCGGATGCAAAGATTATTCAGTGAGAAAAAGGACTGCTGACACAGTCGAGAAAGAATGAGCTCCCTGAATTTGAGTGGCAGACGAAAAGACGTGTCAATTAATTAAGAGAATTCAAGATAAGATAGCAAGGGTATCTCATGGATGTATTTTGGCTTGGCCAACATTTTAAGTGTCCTTTTCATATATCATGAATTAAGCTACAAGATATGATGTCTATGCAAAGAAAACTAATGCATAGTTTATAGAGATCTGCACAATTGAATCATGAGAACTTTCTGCCTAATCTAATCTAGTCGATCAGAAGTTGTATCATTACATTTTATACTTTGCTTCATTTCTGTGAGACACAATCCTAGAGACATTTATGCCTTATAGTGTCTTCTCATATTTCTTAAAAAAGATGGAACTACGACAGCAGAGAGAACAAGAGATAATTTATATCTTACCTGCAACTCCAATTGCAATGCCTTCAAAAACAGAATGGAAGCACAAGGCAAAAATCAACAATATGCTATCTCCAACTGTACTGGCATCGCGGAGCATAGATGGAACAGAATGATCAGTTGTGCTGCCCACAGCCTATAGAACCATAGAACAAATATTTTAGTATATCAGATCGGTGCAAAAGAAGTGAGAAAGCGCTTCTTACTTTCATGTGGGTATTCTACTATATATACTCATATACAAAAAGTGAGGTAAAAATCTTAGTGCCGACTATAAAATAGATTGTCAACAATCAGAAATACCAAAAGATGATCAATTCTATTCATTTCCCCTGTTACAGAAAGCAGGCAAATTCTACTAAGATTAAGGTATCAGGCCATTGGCTGCAACGCAAAGCTTAGTACTAAACAGGAATAACTATAGAAAAGGATAATGTGGTTCAAATAATTGAGTTTCAGCAGTAGCTGGAAAGAATTTATTCAAAACCAAAATTGCCAGATATATTCATCACATACAGTAAGCATAAATATTCAAACTCACCGCTGATGGTGAGTGCAAGCCACCATCGTTACTGCTTAACTTAATCTGTTGAATAGATCCTGAAACAAGAGTAAAAATACTAAATATCACAATACAATAACAGGAAAAATGCACATGCTGCATCAAATAGCTAATGGAAAAGAGAATTATCTTCTCTATTCCGATTTGATACTTCCAGCAACTCTTCTTATATCAGAAGGTAAGTTTGACTCCAATTAGAAACGCTTAAACGAGAAAAGAATTTCTTCAACTACTATTCTTTAAGATTAAAATCGGCACAAAGCTCCAAATTACTAGACCAAATTACTAGACCAAAATTTTGTCAATGAAACAATAATAAACTAAGTCAAGTTTACATTTTTAAAGCATTTCTTTGTCCCCGTAAATTATACTTCAAGTAACTCAATCAAAACTTTTGTTATGAGACAGAACAAAAAGGAAAAAGGAAAAAAAAAGAATCGCCAAGAACCTTTTTTTCTTCCTCAAAATTGGATTTTTAAGACATTTTCTTCTTATTCGTAGCAAAGAAAAAAAAAACTCACCTCCACTTCCATTATTAGCTCCTCCTCCTCGTTCGACGTCTCGTACGCTCCTCCCCCTGGCTACGACGAATGAGATCAGGCAATCCGCGAGCATGGTAATCACGAACCCTGCACTGGCGAGCATGAACGCGAAGGGGTAGTCCTTATCCGTAAGATCCCCAAACGTCTCATTCGAATCGCTAAGGAAGTGCATAAGCGCCGTCCCCAAGAACACTCCTCCGGCGAACTGTGTCCCCAGAACCAAGAACCCCTCGTTCCATTTCAGGAAGTACGGGGAGACGCCGCCGACGAAGGTCCCAATAAATACAATAATTAGACACCACACCTTGACGAGGATGAGCGACTTAGCTCTCAGGTCAGGGTGGTCATCCCCCGCGCCGGAGTCGGCATCTCCGTCGTCGTCCCCGCCGCCGCCGTGGCCGGCGACAGAGGCAGCGAGGAGGAGGAGGTGGAGGGAGAGGAGGAATAACAAGAGGAATCGAGGCATGGCGATGGGCACGAGGGTTTCATGACTTTCTACGGCATTTATAGAATCATGGGGGTGGGAATTGGTTGGAATTGTACTGCAAAAAGGAGTCAATTTTCGGAAGCGAGGAGGAGAGGGAGGAAGGTGTAGTACACTGCGGATAAATTAGGCGATAAGTAGTACGATAAGGATGGTCCGTTCGAATAAGGAGTTTTCACACCCAATAAAAAGAGACTTGAGATATAATTAGCAATTTATCGCATTTTATTAAACCCTATATTTGAGAATCTATAAGATTCTTTGTCTCTAAAAATACTGACGACGATATAATTTAGCAACGGAGTCAAATTACTAAAGTCATTCATAAAAAAGTAATTGTTAATTTAAGTTATTTCAAACATAAGTTGCTATTAAAGGTTCAATAATTAATTATTTCTTTTTAAAATATATTATTCTGCACGTTATTTTTTTTTAGCAATCATATTATTTTAATAATTTATCAAATAAATAATAAATATAGTATTGATATCTTTTTATAATTAACTTGGTGAGAATTTAATTAAATTCTATCTCTTCGATAATTTTTTAATTATTTATATATATATATATATATATATATATATTATTAGTTTAAAATTAATTTAAACTAAAATTTAATAACATATGGAGATAAAGAATTAAATATAAATTAGAGTCTAACTCTTATAAAGGTAAAGAATCAAATGTAAATGTCTAGTATTAAATAAATGGGCTATTATAGAAGTTAAATTATGACTAAATTTTATAGGAGTATTAAAGTAAAAATAAGATGATATATAAATTTTAGAAGGGTATTAAAGTAATTTTCGTCTGGAAAAAGTATTCGGCCAGGAAAACGGAACGGATCCGAACCCATCAGCTCACGGGTGGACGAGGAATAGTGGAATAAGCACGAATCTGAAAGTCGATAACTGTGGCCCCCCGGATAGCAATCTATGCATGTGTACTAAGGTGATTGTAGTTGGTGGATCTTTTATTTCAATTGCGACAAAATGTTTACATAATTTTTCATCGATAAGACTTCTTCGTCTTTAATTTAATGATCAAGGTTTCAAATAGTGCCCGTTATTGCCAAAGAGAAAGAAAAGGAATATTAATATAAGTTAGTAACATATTATAAGTTAATTAAATATATAGAGAGGAAGAATATGACAATGCTTTAGATAGCAATAAGATGATATATAAATATGGTTGGTGGAAAGAGATGCCAAACCTTCTTTATTATATGTGGGCAAATGCCAAGAGTAGAGGAAATTTCCTTCTACTTTCCGCAAGTATGTTGAGTATGAATGTTTATTTTTTAATAAAAAATATTAGGATTCATAATAATTAAATTTATTATGTATCATTAAAAAGCTCGTAGATTATCCAACTCTTTTAATAAATGCCAATGTGCACACATATGAAAGCATTACAAGATATGAAACATTTTATATTAATGGCAACTCTTATCCTATCTTTATCTCATGGAATAGAGAACAGGAGTAATTAGTAAGATTTATTAGCTATATAACTAGTAACTAGATTCACAATATTATCAATAAACTATTTATTAGATTTCCAATCATATATCATGGAGCTTCTCTACCCACTCAGGAACAAAAATATGCATAAGCATGCAATAATGTATATAAGTATATAAACACTTCTCTTGGATCAAGGAGAAGTGACACTGCGACACCAGTGGATTACTTGTAAGTATTCAAAATTCTCATCTACTCAAAAGTATTCTCTAGTGTAGTAGCACTCTTCTTAGTTCACATTATAGAGAACAAGCACTTGGGTTCTCATCACTGAACATTTTAGGTGGCTAAGATGAATAAGAATGGCTCAACATAATACCTAGCAGGTCAGTACTCATAGTTCTTCACATCTTCTCCAATATTCGCTCCTTCTTCCTTCTTTTCCTCCTCATTGGCTTCTTCTTTCTTCTCCTCCTCTACTGGTTTGCTCTCTTCTTCTTTCTTCTCCTCATCTTGAACTATGGAGGCTTGCTTTCTCATTCACTGGTTTATGTACGTTCTCTATTAGTATTGCAGGATCGATGGTTCCTTTCCTTTAACAATCACCTGGCTGTTTGCTAGGTCTGTTATTACTGACTCCACTCCTGTGCATGCAAAAGGAGATAAAGTTATACCCTCTTTTTTTGTTTATAATTTTTGTCACCTACTACTGTTAAGAAAATTGCTAAGTCTAAGTTGATCCGATTAGTGACATGAAACAACACACATAATTCAGTATAATTATTAAAATATACTAAACGAACAAAAAATGAAAAAGTTTGGGGAGGCCAGTTTGGCCAAGAAATCATCTTTCAACTATCTTCCATGTCACTTGTAACCTAGTTGTTTTATTTCTTTTTCTCCCTTTCTATTTTGTTAAAGTCTTCGTTTTTCCAAGTCTTTAT
Organism: Typha angustifolia; assembly: GCF_048772165.1. Lineage (NCBI taxonomy): Eukaryota > Viridiplantae > Streptophyta > Magnoliopsida > Poales > Typhaceae > Typha > Typha angustifolia. Next base: position 1,626,642 of record NC_133251.1, read on the forward strand.
AGGGCGCTTGGTTTGAGTTCCCAGAGAATCTTGAACTAGATCAGAGATTTCTAATCTAATTCAATAATTAAATATCTTTTTATTTTTTTTATATCTTCAAAAAATTAATACTAAAAAATAATATTAGCTAATTAAGTTTAGAGTTTAGCCTCAAACTAAGTAACCCTTATTATAATTATTATAATAGCGAGGTTGGTGATGCAGTTACGGTGGTCGATGGTAGTGATGATGTAGTTGGAGGTGGTGGTAATAATGTGAGTAGATATGTGATTTAGAGGGGAGGAGGAGGGAGAAGGAAGCCAACTCTACGAGACTAAGAAGAATAATAGACAACAGAGAAAGGAGAGCGTCAATCTTAGTGGTGGGCGACAACTAGATTGAAAGACTCAAGGAAGACAGGGAGAACGTGAGAAAAAAAAATAAAGAGGAGAGGAAGAGATAGGTCCAAATAGTTTTTTATTGATTCGCTATATTGAGCTACTCTCCATATTTAGAGATGCTAACCTTAGTCCAAACCCTTAAAATAACCAAGTCAAGTTAGGAATCTGCATCAAACATTCAGATGCTTGCCGGGCATTCGAACACCTAGACAAAGGTGTCTCTTCATCTGTAGCATCAAGAGGCCGAAACTTTTACAGTCGAAACCAAGAAGTCTTTCAAAAAATAGTAAATGACTACATTTAGATAAGCGAGTTCAATCCAGCAAACTTAATGTCCCTCCTGAGGTGATCTGATCATTCTTAGATCACATATAAAATATTAACTTTTAAATTTTATTTAATTACAATTTAATATCTACCTCTTGTTTATCTAATTATAGCCTAATACGACTATCTATTATATCCAATTGCAATATGTTAGTCAAGATGCATCAAATTAAGATTTAGATCAAATAAATACAAGTTAATAAGTCCAAAATAAACCCTAAATTTACATAATAGATTTAAGGTAGACTACTCGAGTAAATAATTTAAAAATGTCTAATTTCGTCAAATATTATTTAAACTATGTCCCTAATTTTTTAAACACGATTATGTGGGCTTGGAAATCTATCCTAACTTATATTTTAAAGTCGTTGATTGAGTCAACTGTTTCCAAACATACATAATATTATACTTAAGTTTTGACAAAAAAGAAGAATTTTAATATAAATTAGCAACATATTATGAGTTAAATTATATACATAGAGAAGAAGAGCATGGTAATGCATTAGATAAGATTAAAATGGTATAAATATTGTACCTAGAAGTACTTCCAACTATAATTGAAGGGATGCCAAACCTTCTTTATTATTATGGACAAATGCCATAATAGAGGAAGCATCCTTCTAGTTTCTTCAAACTTGTACATCATGTTGGGTATGAATTTTAAAAAAATAGTTATGAAGAATAAAAAATAAAGAAAAATACTACAAAGATAAGGGGTATTATACTATTATTGCTTTAGTTGCTTTCAATAATTATATTAAAAGTATTCATCTTCACATCGTACTCGTCACTCTACGCATGCCACCATTCTTGTTAGGATTCATAATAAATTTATAATGTACCATTAAAATTAACATATCGATCGTGCACACATATGAAATCATTACAAGATACCAAACATTTTATATTAAGGCCTATCTTTATCTTATGGAATAGAGAACAGAGTAATTAGTAAGCTTCGTTAGCTATATAACTAATAGCTAGATTCATAATAAGATCAACAGATTAAGTATTTATTAAATTTCCAGTCATATCTCATGGATCTTCTCTACCCACTCAGGACAATAAGAGGCTGCGAACCCGGTCCAGCCCAGCCCAGTCCACCAAGGCTACTATGTAGAGATTCTTACTATCTGATTGCCCATAACTTGTTTGACATAAATTTAAGGGATTTAGATTTGTATAGTAGCTGTCGGTCGATTCGAGTGCACCGATTCTTGCAAGTTAATATATCGATAGTTGCCTATCGAACAACTTCAATTATGCCCACTCACATCCTACTAGCCCTAAAAAATTTGCTCTAAAATTTTAGTGCTTAATTTACTTAATATGTAAACATCTCAGATAAAAAATATACATAAGCAGCAGGCAATGCTGCATATGAATAAATAAACTTCTCTTAGATCAAAGAGAAGTAACACTGCAACAGCAGTGGATTAGTTGTAAATATTCAAAATTCTCATAATTATATATACAATAGTATGTACCTTATACTCATCTACTAAAAAGTACGTATTCTCAAGTGTGGGAGTACTCTTTTCTTAGTTCACATCACAGAACAGGCATTTGGGTTCTCATCACTGAACATTTCAGGTGGATAAGCTGGATAATACTCAATATAAGCCCTAGCAGGCCAGTACTCATACTTCTTCACATCTTCTCCAATATCCTCTCCTTCTTCCTTCTTTTCTTCCTCAGTGGCTTCTTCTTTCTTCTCCTCCTCTGCTGGTTTGCTCTCTTCTTCTTTCTTCTCCTCATCTTGAACTATGGAAGCTTGCTTTCGCATTCGCCGGTTTAAGTTCTCTACTAGTATTGCAGGATCGATGGTTCCTTTAACAATCACCTGGCTGTTTGCTAGGTCTGTTATTACTGACTCCACTCCTATCCATACAAAAGGAGATAATGTTATTTATAACCTCTTTTTTTTTTTGGAGGGGTCTATAATTTTTATATCACACACTACTAGATCTTACTTTCGCTATCGGAAGAGAAATCTAAGTAGGGTGTTATTTAAAAATTTCCCTATGAAGAAAAGGCAACAGTCATCCATCATTTTAGTGGCATATGAATTGGGTGCCACAAGTAACAACTTAATGATGAATAAAATTTAATGAAAAGGAAACTTTGTTGTTTGTTTGGAAACATACCTTCCATCTTCTTTATTCTCTTCTGTAAAACTTGAGCACATGCTTCACAGTGCATCCTAACTTTCAGGATGACAGTGATCACTTCAGGCTGCACGCCATTGATGAAAAATGTCTACCATTAAAACCTTATCTTTATTCTCAAAAGAACACACACCCCTAGTACGTACCTCCTTCTTTTCCTCCTCTTGAGCCTCTTGGGTCTCCTCCTTCTTCTCTTCCTCAGGTGGTGGTGGTGGAAGAGGAGAGATTAACTCGACCTTTTTGCCGGTCTTTTTTTGAACTCTTTCGCATATTTTCGCCGGGTCTGCGGCTTTTCCCTTCACCACTACTATCTTTGATTTACTGTCAGTTTTAACATCTTCAACTCCTGATTGCATTGAAACTTATAATGAGTACTCAAAGCTATATACAATGAACGAGATAGATTGAAGCAAATTTGTTTTAATTAACCTTCGAATCTTCTCAGTGACCTCGCAACTTTTCTTGCACATCCTTCGCAGTGCATGTCAACTTTGAGCACTATCTCTGGCGGTTCCTCTTCCTTCTTCTCCTCTTGCTCCTTCTTCTCCTCTTCCTTTTGCTCCTTTACATGTCAATGACAAAAGATTAAACACTCCAATTCTTGATGGTAATAAATGGGAATGGATATCGATTCAACTTACTTCACCCATATTTTTTTTTTCTTTTGGATACTGTTCTAGCTACTTGGTTTCTTTGGAAAGAAAGGGAACCCTCTTTTCCAAAAGGAAAAGAGAGCCAAAGGCTCTTCTCTTTCTCTTGGCTTCTTCTTCTTCTTCTTCTCTTCCTCTGAGTCTCTAATGGAAGCTACTAGGGAGATGGGGTTTATATAGACAAAGGGAATGTGGCTTTATTCAACTATACATCATCACCAAGTGTTTTGAGTTTTTCTTTTTTATCTTTTGGGTGGTGTAGTTTGTGTGCATAATGGATTGGAATAACGTCAGTTAGTGTGAATAGTGTGCGTTATCCTGGGAAAGGGATTACTCCTTTCGTCTCTTTGCTCAAAGTGGTGCAAACTAAGCCCACTTTGGAATTGCTTTCTTGAGTTTGGATTCTCCTCCTGTGCGTTGGAACTTGGAACTATTGCCTCGCACTTTAATTACTCAAACTATAATTAATTAATTGATTAATTACTCCCCGTACAAGACCAAGCTAGCTAGATTATGGATTACAATTTAACGTGATTGATTTGGATCGAATCCAGCTATCATGATCAAATCCAGTCGAGCACGTAATAACTAACTAGCCTTTTGCTCATTGACGAATAAATTGCGTCAAGTGAATAAGACCCGTGGATAAACTTATGAGAGCCGTGGAGGACTGACTGTATGTGTATCCATCGTCATGGAATCCAAACCCCCCCACCCCAATCATGAGGACTAAGAGGCTATCGAACGTGTGGATAAAAAATGAGAATAAGTCGTCGATATCCCGCTCGAGGTGGTGGCCAACAAATTAATGGCCGACATCTGTGGGGATAAGCGTCGGTTTATTTGCTTTTTTATTCCTCATCACTCGTCGGAATATCGAAGTGGAATAAAAGCTTTGGAGAATAGAATGGCGGAGAGAGGGCGACTTAAAGGTGATAGGGGGTGGGGTGGGGTTTTGTGTCCTTACGTGACCAAGTTGTCACAGAGAATCTAACAAAGATGATGTAGATTTATAGCCCAGCCAAGGCTAGGTGGAGGAGTAGAATCTTGGTAACTGTGATCTGAATCTTAATGCAGTTTAGATTGGCATTGAATCTGATTTCCTCGCTTAATTATTATTTTAATTATAAACGAGTGTCACTGTCACGGGTGGTAATCATAAAATGACTGAAATATTAGTGCCTTGTTAAATGATATATAGTATTGGATTGGATGTGTATAATAAATCCGAGAAGCCAATTGAACCATTCAAAGCCTGTGGCCCAGGAATTAGGAATATACATAGAAGAAGAATTTCCCCCCCTTTTTTTTAATTTTTAATTTTTTAAAAGCAAAGAAGAGAGCTTTGCCACGCAGAAAGTGGTCAGGATCATGCATTCCGGGATAATTGATTGATTGATGTGGTTTTGGACGGCATCCCCTTCATTCCCATAACTTTTTTATTTCTAGAATATAGTGACAACAAATATATATATATATATATATTATCAGCTATAATATTTAATAATAGTGTAATTTGAAATTGGATATTATATCATAGTTCAGGGGGTAATATACCAAACCCACTCTGCGCGCTGGGCTGTCGTTATTTGAGCCTGGGCCGATTACGCCCTAGAAGATTATATAATATAATTGGGCTCGTTTTGGGCTCAGTTTGATTTAATTAAGATCGGCCCAATCCAGGCCCAAGAATGAGCCTCCCATCTCTCAAAAAGAGTAGACGTGATCAAACGGCCCAGCCAGCCCGTGCCCGGCCCGGTTTGGACTGGGCTAAGCCCGGCCCGGACCCAGTTTAGACCCAGCTCGGCCCGAGCCCGACTACCCATGGGCAGCACGGGCCAGCCCTTTGCCCACCTGACCCAGCCCGGATGCCTGTTTGGCCCGCAACTAGGCCTGCCCGTTCTGCTACAGTAAAAACCAATGGAAATTTGGTACCATTTTACATTTTTTTAAGCACACCTTTAAAATTTTAAAATTTATTATTATTATTTTTTAAATTGAGGAACATAATTTTTTTTTAATTAACCAATAGTAAGAAAAATTCTAAAAATAGCTAAAATGTGGGTTGGGCTGAGTGATTGGTGGTCGGGCCGACCTGGCCCAACCGGCTAGCCCGATCTCTCACGAGTCGACGAGTAGTAACGAGCTAGACTATTCTAGCTCGGCCTAAATCCGGTCTGGCCCAAGTGATTGGTGGGTTGTGCCGTGAATAAATACTTAAGCCCGATTGGCCTGAAAAACTCGGCTTGAACCCGGCCCGACCCAAGTGATTGGTGGGTCGGGCCCTAAACAAATACTGAAGTCCGGCCCAAACCCGACCCAGCCCGCTCGATGATCATGTCGAGGAAAGAGAAACCTTTATACCTTTCTCGGAGCTTCCATTTCGATTTCTTCTTCCTTGATCCCGACTTCTCATTCTCGTTCTCCTTAGGATTCAAGGAGATTTGGGCTTCCGTGGCTGTTGGACTCCATGTTCTTTCGCGCACGCTCTATGGATCCATCACTGACCCAATATGCTCAAGAGGTGCAAGAGGACGACAACTGGGGTTAAGATTTACAACCTTTATCAAATCCAAGTCTTTTATTTTGGAGGTGTTGGGTTACGTCGAGGTGGTTGAATTTTATTTATTTATTTATTTATTTTCCAGAGATTTGAGCACTAAGTTCAATTATTTAGATGGGCGTGTCAAAGTTTGTGGTTTTGCTCGGGGAGTCGTTAGAGATTGGGTTACTCTTGTTTGCTAGATAGAGCCTAGAAGAAACGAATTGAAGCCTTGGGTGTTCGTTTTCTCTTCTTCTTCTTCTTCTTCCCTATGTTCCGATTGTAATAAGGCCCTATTAACGTGCATATACAAAACAAAATTTGTACAGGAGTTACCTAGGATACGTGATCTGTTAAACGTAAAACTACTAGAAACCTTTTTTACATCACCTGTAGATGAAGTAGACGGCAGACGTAGAGAACTCAACCCAGGATTCGACACCATCTTTTAGCAATGTAGGTTCATTAAATGAGGAAAAAGAAAGAAGCAAGGGAGATGGGTAGAAAATCGGTGGCTTTTAAATATACATCACTAACGGAGTCAGTTTATATAAAAAGTTTAATTTTTTTTGAAAAATTGCTAAAGTTTTAGTGTAGAAATTTTCATATAATTTGCTTATAAATTTCTATATAAATAATCGATTCAATTAATGATTTATATTTAAAAATCGTTGTCTCGATCAATAATTTAACTGAAGTGACAAAACATAACTAGTTTTATATTTAAATTTTAAAGTTTACTACATGAATTAAAAAAAAAGTACAAAAGAAGCTCATCTTTCATATCACTTGCTACCTACTTGTTATTTTTCTTTTTCTCTCTTTTGTTTTGCCTTGGAAGGGACATCACCTATTCCATTTGTTTATGGTTCTATCTAACTTTTGATGAATGCGATGAGCCTATAATTCTCCTAAGTTTAATGTAAACTGTATCTTAGGTATTATGACCCTTAGGTTTAATTAGTGCAAGATCACTCGTTTAAATACAATGCCCTCTTCCTAGTAGGAGGCGTAAACTAGCTGAGTTGGAGTGAGCCAACTCTAGCTTAGCTTAAGTTAAATACAATGCCCTCTTCCTAGTAGGAGGCGTAAACTAGCTGAGTTGGAGTGAGCCAACTCTAGCTTAGCTTAAGTTAAGCAGAGTCAGACTAAGCCAAATTGGACAAAGCCCAAAGTTTGAAATCAAATCCACGCTACCAAGTCTTAAAACGAGCCAAGAACTATTTAATATATATAGTATATTTGAGTCAAGCCTATTAAGTCGAAAGCAAACATGCTTTGACTCAGGCTTGACTCAAAATTCAAATAGAGTCTAAAAACAAAGCTCGGGCTTGGCTCAGAATTCAAATAGAACCAAAACGTCTTATTTATTTTGACACCCCTACTTCCTCATTCTTTCATCCATATAGCTTAGCTCCACTCTAGAAGCAAAGGTGAGGAAATGATCAAACCTTGGCAATTAATTTTCACTCTTTTCCTCCTCCTTTAGATGGTTTGCATCTTTATGATTGTATGGGTTTCAATAATTAGTTATTCTCATACTTTAGAAGCTTAAGCTTTAATTGGGAAGATGAAAAAAAAAGAGAGAATTTATTTCGAGACTTAAATACTAGATTATATGAGCTACAAAATAATTGACCAAAATAGTAATTTTTAAATATAAATCGTTCAACGAGTCAGTAATTTATATAGGAATTCAAAGATTGTTAAGTCTTAATTGATTCAAAAAGCCGCGTATAAAAATTTCTCCTCTAATTTTTTTTAGTAATTCTAAAAAAAATTTATATAAATTACTGATTAAATCAACGACTTATATTTAAAAATTACTGTCTCAATCATCAATCAGCAATTTTGTTGAAGTGAAAAAATATACCTAATTCTATATTTAAGTTTTGAAATATACTAAATGCATTAAAACAGAAAAGGTTTGGAAAGGCTAGTTTGGCTTTAAAAAAAAGCTCATCTTTCAATTATCTTCCATGTCACTTGTCATCTTTTTCTCCCATTTTATTTTCCCTAAGAAGTCTTCGTTTTCTTTGAAGTCTTTAGGACTTCTTTTTAAGTCTCTCTCCTACGTTATAATTATGTACCTTTTTGCGTCCTTATCCAGATTAATAACAATTAATTAATTCCTCCTGTGAGAGCGATGGACGTCGAGTGCTCCACTTGTTTATTGTCCTACCTAAATATTAAAAAATAAATTGCTAATTTCTAGAGTAAATTATCTCAAAAATAGTGCAAAAGCAATGTTGGAAATAGAAAAAAATAAATTAGGTGAAGTTATATAATTAAAACAAAATGAGTAGAGGTGCAGAAAAGAGAACTAAATTAGCACCATTATGTGTTTGTATATCTTTAACATATCCACGGTTTGTTAACTGTGCACACAACCCTACATTAAAAAAATGGCCTAAGATAAAATCATTCTCATTGGCTTTTGGTTCAACTAGACCATCCTTTTGGCCTTATAGTCTCACCTTCAAATCACCTCCATTAGGGCGAGCTTAGTGGTTATCATTATTTTTCCTTCTCCATGACGCTTTGGTGGACCACAATGGTTAGTTACTATATGTAAGGTTTATAATTAGGATATAAACTATGCTCAAGGAAGCATAAGAAAGAGTCAAGTTAATAAGTCAGGGAAGTAAGAGAGTTAGAGTAATTTTATAACAACAGGCTGCCAGAGGTAGCTATGCTTTCATGTAAAAGCCTATAAATATTTGACACTCGCTGTGGAGTATGGAAGATCTAGTTAATTGGATGGTTAAGGAACATAGTTTGGTACAATAATAGTAGTTTCTTTAAAACCATGGATTACCTCTATTTATGTGGAAGGTTACGTCACTCGTTAGTCGTCACCTATCCATGTTTAGCTTAACCTAACTCGGAGGTGGGGGATCCCAGCAGTCGGTGGAATTAGGTCTTAAAAATAAGATCTTAACCCTTTTGCGCTTTCCGTGGGACTATTGAAAATAAGATCTTTAGGTGAGTTTCTAACTATTTGAAGTTTATCAATTTTTATTTTTAATTATGTCTAATTCATTTTGAAGCTTAAATATAAAATTAGATGAGTTATAAAACTGCTTATTTCATATATAAGTTGCTAATCGAGTCAGTGATTTACATAAAAGTTTATAAATTGTTAAGTCTTAATTAATTCGAATAGTGATTTATATAAAAAATGTCTCATCCCATATTTTTCATTGTTTTTTTAAATTATTGTATGAATAATTGATCCAGTCAACAACGCCGTCTCGGTCAGTTCATATGAATTATTGATGTGTACTAAACGCTTTACTCTAAGACTTCTTTTTAGGAGTCTTCTTTTTTAAGTCTATATAGGAGTATCTTTTCTATATCAAATTATTATAGCAGTTGGTGAGTAAGAACATCAAACAGGACACCACCTATTCGGCTATTCCACATTCCACTTGCTCATGGTCCTATTTTTAACTTTAATGGCGTCCGATGGGAAAGCATTATCCTAAGTATTATGTAAACAGTGTCTTGGCATTATGACCCTTAGGTTTAGTTAGTGCAAGATCACACTTTTAAATACAACGCCCTCTTCCTGGTTCTTTCATTCATACTGCTTGGCTCCTCTCCTAGAAGCAAAGGTGACGAAACCATCAATCCATGGCAGATAAGGTGAGCAATTCTCTTTATTTTCACTCTTTTCCTCCTCCTTTAGATGGTTTGCATGTTTATTGATTGTATGGGTTTCAATAACTAGTTCTTCTCATAATTTAGAAGCTTAAGCTTCTTTAACTAGGAAGATGAAAAAGAAAAAGATATAAAAGATAGAAAGAGAGGGATTATTCTTTGATTTATATTTATATATTAACTGGATAAACTAGAAATATATACTAATATACTAGAGAAAGTTATAAATTTAGATTATATTTTCTCTTTCCACTTTCCTCATATGTTCTCAAATCTGCACACTTATGACCTAAGCCTTTTATATTTAAGATAAAAACGGTCGAACATTGTTCATAGAATCAAGGAGATTTATATTATTTCCAAAGATGTCAGCTTCTTTATACAATTGATAGAAATTTTAGCTTCACTTGAAGTGCTAGGTTTAGCTTAGTGAGCACTAAATTGGTTTAATATTCAAACACCAGTTTAAAATAAAATGGGTATAGGATAACCTACTTAAACTAAATTCTCTCTCTCTTCTCTTATTTTCTATCCAATTATTTTTATATTTACTAACAAATTCTAATTATCATTTTACTCTCGAAAGAATATTACTTTAATTATTCTCTCTCAATCTACTATGAAAGTAACTTTAGTCATTTAATATAAGGAATCTCTTAAATTCACTACATTTAGATGTCATATATATTCCAACTTCACATCGTCGTCATTACGGCGAACTTATTGGTTGTCATACTTATACTTGCTCCATGATGGTGATGGTGGACCGCAAGGATCTCTAACTATCTTTAAGGTTTATGATTAGGGTATAATTAAACTATGCTCAATGAAGCATAAGAAAGAACCATTTTAATAAGTTAGGAAAGTAGACGAGTGAAGAGTAACTTTATAACAGCCCTCGGATTCATCATCCTTCTCACGATGGCCGTCGATCTAGGTGCAATGGCTAGACTTTCATATGTCTATAATGTGAGAACTGAGAACCTCCAACAAATTGCTTCCTTTGACCTAGAATTAAAGGTTAAGACTTTCTATCTCATTAATGAAAAACTATCTATGATAATAATTGGATAGGATAGCTTGTACCCTATCAACTGATAATGAGAGAACAAAATTGGGATAAATACCAATCCCTATTACGGGTAAAAAGATACAGATTGAAAGAAATAGTTCTGGTGGTCCAGAATCTAAAAAATTCGAGTTTGGAACATTAAAAAACTTGTATCCATAAAACATCTGACGTAACTTTGTTAATATCATTCCAATTGCCATTAAAAGTGTAATTAGCATTTTTGGCATTAAAAGATATTTTGGACTAGTAATTAGTCCAAAAAATATTACTTAAAACATATACTTTGTGAGTTTTTGAACAAACTAATCCTCCAAATATATATATTTTTACATGTTTAGTACATTTTAAAATTTAAATGTTAGATTAGGTGAGTTAAAAAATATTTAACTGAGATGCCTGATTGCTAAGTGTGAAAAAAGAGTATTTTTATATAAGAAGTCACTTTCCGTTTAGTGACTTTCGATTCACTTACTTGGTACCTTTTTAAGTCATCGCCTTGGTCATCGCCTACTTCTTTTCCCCTATATGTTATTCGCCAGTTCATTGCAAACTTGACGTGCCGAACCACTAAATATCCTAAGGTCGATCATATCTCTTCATACATCTTATCTCCTAGATCTACGAGAAGAAGCAAAGGTGATCAGGAAACAACCGAGCCATGGCAGATAAGGTGAGCAGTACATGGTTTGCGGTGCGTGTTTATGATTGATTGTATGGCTTTCGCGAATAGTTAGTTCTTCTCATACTTTGTAAACTTAAGGAGCTCATGCACCACTAATTTGGGTCTCGTTTGTTTCGTCGCCTTAGATTATCTCTTTGTTATCTTCTCATTGTCTCAGGTCTTCACTCTGATACTAAAAGTTGACCTTTGTTGCAAGTGTTGTTACAAGAAAATCCAGAAAATTCTATGCAAGATCCAAGGTGATACAATTCCCACTCCTTTTTTTATTTTATTTAATGTCTATATATATGTATATACTCATCAATAATTGTTTGGCCTACATCATTTATTGCACTTAGATGAAGTGAACATTACGAGAATCACGTATGATGACAAGAACAATAATGTGATCGTCTCTGGGCCCTTCGATCCCGACAGGCTCTCCAAAAAGCTACGTTGCAAGGCCGGGAAGTTGATAATAGATATCACAATATTGCCGCCGAAGCCGACGGCAGAGGACGCAATGAAGGTGGCAGAGGAGGGGAAGAAGGCGGCGGCGGAGGCGAAGAAGGAAGCAGCGGAGGCGAAGAAGACGGCGGAGGACGCGAAGAGGACGGCGGAGGACGCGAAGAAGACGGCGGAGGTCGCGAAGAGGACGGCAGAGGACGCGAAGAAGACGGCAGAGGAGGCGAAGAAGCTGCCACGGCAGGTGGATGTCAATGTGAAGATGATATGTGAGCCGCTGGCGAATCCACCCGTTAAGTTTTGTTGTTGTAATATGCCACGGTCGTGTGGAGGGCATCACTGCCATGGGGGATGGGGAAGTTGTTCTTGTGTAGAACGAGCCCCATCACTTATACCCAATTACAGGGCACCAGGTTACTATGGCCTGCCCTGTCTTCAGTACATCTTTGAGGATATGTGATGACCATCATGAGTAAAGTATCATGGTGGTCATGGGGTAACGAATAATCTCACTCTGAGACTAGAATTGTTTGTGTTCTGTTTTGTGTTCTAATCTCATTCTGTAAAGAATAATCTCACTTCTCGGGATATCTCTAGTTTTCCCAAGTGAGAGTGTGTCATCTGAATGTCCATTGGAGCTTGATATTTCAATCTTTATTGTTCCTTTCCAGTGGCCAGTGGGCTTCGGCCTATGTCTCCCCAACTAACTTTATAATGTATTCGGGCTCACTCAACACAGCTCCCCGAACGCATCATTTTTAACATAAGATTTGATAATATTTGAGAGCAAGCTTGTTCGCAGAGACTAACCAGTACCACCATGCTAAAGAGCTCTGCAAGCTTGATCCACATTGTCATGAATCCAAGCATTTAATAATATCACCTACTAAAATCATATCAGATATATTGGACTATAGACAGTGCTCTTGCAGGACCATGTGTGTACTTGTCTTCCAATTTATTGTAGCTATATTAAAATCTCTGTAGGCATTCTTAGAACCTCTAAAACAAATTGCTTCCTTTGGCCTAGGATTGAAGTTAAACATGTACACTTTGTGATACAAACTTAAACCACAGTTGTTTCTTATATAAATCAGTGGATAACAGCTACTTAAACATAGACACTTGTCCTTGCATGTGGAAGGTTATTTCACTTGTCACCTACTACTATTTTTTTTTCAAAATAAAAAATAAAAGATGTCACCTAGTTTTTCCCCCTCAATGTGAGTTGCCAGTTCATTCCTGCAAACTTGAGGTACTTTGCTCAATCTCATTATCGGTATTGACTTGGAGATTTATACTGTTCCTGGCTATGTCGTTTTTCATAAAATTGATAGTAGAATATTTCCAACAACTCAAAGTCTTTAGAAATCTTCTTCTTTTTTTCAGTCTTTAGGAGTGTCTCTTCTTAATTAGAATCATCAAACCATGGCAGATAAGGTGAGCAATTCTCTTAATTTTCACTCGTTTCCTCCTCCTTTAGATGGTTTGCATGTTTATTCTCATACTTTAGAAGCTTAAGCTTCTTTTAACTAGGAAGATGGAAAGGAAAAGATATAACTCATTTCAAAACTAAAATAAAATAAGTCGTTGATCGAGTTAGTAATTTATACAGAAATTTAAAAATTGTTAAGTTTTAGTTGATTTAAAAGGCTGCATATGAAAATTTCTCCTCTAATTTTCTTAGCAGTTTATTTTTTTAAAATTTTTATATAAATGAAAGTCTAATTCTGTATATTTAAGTATTTTTAAGTCTATATATAGTAGGAATCTCTCTTCTATGTTATAATTATATTATTATGTACATTTTTGCGTTCTTATCCAAATTAGTAATAATTAATTAATTCCTTTGGTGAGAATAAGAAACATCCCCCCTCTATTCCACTTGTTTATTGTTGCCCTATCTAACTTTATATGGCATCACAATAAGTCTCCACTGGAATTGAAGCCCTTGGTGTTCTTTCTTTTTCCCCCCCTATGTTAATTTGTGTAGGAGTTACCTAAGATAGGTGATCTGTTAAACATAAAACTACTAAAACCCTACCCACACCACCTCCTGGCGTTTAGGGTTGAAAGATCATCTAAAGATGAATTAGATGGCGGACATAAAGAACTCAACTCAGGATTCGATGCTCTTTTTAGCAATACAGGTTCAACAAATGAGATAAAAAGAGAGAAAATAAGGGATAACAAACTCAGCATAAATTGAGTTAGAAGAGATACAAAAGAGATTGGTATTTGCACAAGAAGAAGGGAGAAGAGATTTAGACCCGAACGAACGAAGGAGGTTGAGATTTGGATAAGAAAGGAGGTTGTAGTTTGGACAAAATTGAATTAGGATATAAGAGATGAATTGACAAAATAAAATCTTCAATTTAAGGAGTGCAAGAGGATTATAAAATCGTTGACTAAAAATAACTTTCAAATATAAGTCGTTAATTGAATCAGTGAATTATATGAAAATCTTTAAACCGTTAAGAAATTTGCCAAGCTTTAGAGAAAAAAATCTTGTACATCAAAAAAAAGTTCACTAGGAGATGATCTCAAAAATAGTGCAAAGGCAAATTTGGAAATTTTAGAAAATTTAGGTGAAGTTATATAATTAAATCAAAATGAGTAGGAGTGCAAAAGAGAGAACGAAATTGGTTTTTGATACAAATTGCCCCATCACCATTCTTAGTTTTTATATCTTTTAACATATCCAAAAGTTTTATGCACTTTGCAGTGTTTGTGCGCACCCTACATTAAAAAATGACCTAAGATAAAGTCATTCTCATTAAAAAAATGACCTAAGATAAAAGTCATTCTCATTGGTTTTTGGTTCAACTAAACCATCCTTTTGGCTTTGTAGTCTCACCTTCAAATCATCTCCATTAAGGCGAGCTTAGTGGTTATCATTATTTTTCCTTCTCCATGATGCTTTGGTGGGCCACAAGGGTTAGTTACTATCTGTAAGATTTATATTTAGGATATAAACTATGCTCAAGGAAGCATAAGAAAGAGCCATTTAATAAGTTAGGGAAGTAAAAGAGTACGAGTAACTTTATAACAACAGGCTGTAGAGGTAGCTTTGCTTTCATATAATTCTATAAATATTTGAACCTCTTAACAAAATTCTTCTTTTGACATAGGATTAAAGTTAATCATGTACTTTCTGATACCAAGTTCGAGCTAGCTGTGGAGTATGGAAGATCTAGTTATTTTTTCTAGCTCCGTAATTGGATGATTAAGGAGCGTAGTTTGGTACAATAATAGTGGATTACCTCTATTTATGTGGGTCATTTTTTATGACTATAGAAGACTAACTTTAAACGTGGAAGGTTATGTCACTTGTCATCCATCCATGTTTAGCTTAATCCGACTCGGAGGTGGGCGATCCCAATCGGATGGTGGAATTAGGTGCGGTTTGCTTTTATTGACTTATCTGCAATTGACCATAATATTCAAGAGCAATTAAAACATATCGAATCCAACCCTTTTAGACCATTTGCGGGATTGTTGAAAATAATATCTTTCGGCTAATGATCTAATCAGTGACGTGTATTTAAAAGTTACTATTTCAATCAGCGATTTTATTAACTTAAAAATACACATATACAGCTGGAAACATAAAGTTTGATAACACTAGTTTGGCCAAGATCTCATCTTTCAACTATCTTCCATGTCACTTGTCACCTGGTTGTTCTTTTTCTTTGTCCACTTTTTTCATTTTGCCTTCAGAAGTCTTCTTTTTCTATAGGAGTTCTCTTCTATGTTATAACTATTATATTATAGCGGTTGGTGAGAACAAAAATAAAGCAGGACACCACCTATTCGGCATTCTATTTTGTGGTCCTATCCAAAAGTATATGGCGTCAGATGCGATTAATGTAAACAGTGTTTTGGGCATTATGACCATTAGTTTTAATTAGTGCAAGATCACACGTTTAAATACGACACTCTCTTCCTGGTTCTTTCATTCATACAGCTTGGCTCCTCTCCTAGAAGCAAAGGTGAGGAGGAAACCATCAAACCATGGCAGATAAGGTGAGCAATTCTCTTTATTTTCACTCTTTTCCTCCTCCTTTAGATGGTTTGCATGTTTATTGATTGTATGGGTTTCAATAACTAGTTATTCTCATAATTTAGAAGCTTAAGCTTCTTTAACTAGGAAGATGAAAAAGAAAAAGATATAAAAGATAGAAAGAGAAAGATTATTCTTTGATTTATATTTATATATTAATTGGATAAACTAGAAATAGATACTATATACTAGAGAAAGTTATAGATTTCACTTTCATCGTATGTTTCCAAATCTGCATGCTTATGAATGAGCGTTTTACGTTGAAGCGTTCCAACATTATTGATAGAATCTAGGAGATTTATATTAATTTCTAAATATGTCAGCTTCTTTATAAAATTGATAGAATATTTTCAACAATTCAAAAATCTTTAGCTTCACTTGACGTGGTTTATGTTTATTTTTAAACCAGCATAGTGAGTACTAAAATGGTTTCATATTCAAACACCAGTTTAAGATAAAATAGGCCTAGGATAACCTACTTTATGATTAGGGTATAATTAATCTATGCTCAATGAAGCATAAGAAAGAACCAATATAATAAGTTAGGGAAGTAAATGAGTAAATAGTATCTCTTTATACCAGCTCTCATCCTTTTCACAATGGCCGTCGATCTAGGTGCAATGGCTAGACTTTCATAAGTCTATAATGTGAGAACCTCCAACAAATTGCTTCCTTTGACCTAGAATTAAAGTTAAAACATGAACTTTGTGATACATAGTTAAACCAAGCCATAGTTAATTACAGCTATTTAATAAATAGACAATTATCATGAGTTTTAGAAATATATTTAAATATTTTTTACACGTTAAGTAAGTTTAAAACTTAAATATTCAAGCGAGAATAGCTATTCTTAAATATAAGATGTTGCTTGGGTCAAAAACTTATATGTAAATTTAAAAGCTGCTGAAGAAATTACTCCCGCTGAGCGACTTTCAGGTTGAATTCTATAAAATATTTCTCCCTCCTACTTAGTAATTTTCATAGTCGTTTTTAGGTTTTTTGTTGACGTAAATTAGAGGTTTTTCAACTCAGCGATTGTTGCATGCGGAAGGTCACGTCAGTTGTCACTTACGTTGTACTTTTTAAGTCGTCGCCTACTACTTTTGCCCTATATATGAGTTGCCAGTTCATTGCAAACTTGACGTGCCGAACCACTAAATATCCTAAGGTCGATCGTATCTATTCATACATCTTATCTCCTAGATCTCCAAGAAGAAGCAAAGGTGATGCGGAAACCACCAAGCCATGGCAGATAAGGTTAGCAGCAGTACATGGTTTGCGGTGCGTGTTTATGATTGATTGTATGGCTTTCGCGAGTAGTTAGTTCTTCTCATACTTTGTAAACTTAAGGAGCTCATGCAACACTAATTTTGGTCTCGTTTGTTTTGTCACCTTAGATTATATCTTTGTTATCTACTCATTGTCTCAGGTCTCCACTCTGATACTAAAAGTTGACCTTGACTGCAAGTGTTGTTACAAGAAAATCGAGAAAATTCTGTGCAAGATCCAAGGTGATACAATTCCCACTCCTTTTTAATTTTTATGTCTCTCACTCTCTCTATATATACACACTCGTCAACAATTGTTGGCGTATATCATTTGTTGCACTTATAGATGAAGTGTACATCACGAGAATCTCCTATGATGAGAAGAACAACACCGTGACCGTCTCTGGGCCCTTTGATCCCGACAAGCTCTCCAAAAAGCTACGTTGCAAGGCCGGGAAGTTGATAATAGATATCACAAGATTGCCGCCGAAGACGACGGCAGAGGACGCAATGAAGGTGGCGGAGGAGGGGAAGAAGGCGGCGGCGGAGGCGAAGAAGGAAGCAGCGGAGGCGAAGAAGACGGCAGAGGACGCGAAGAGGACGGCGGAGGACGCGAAGAGGACGGCGGAGGACGCGAAGAGGACGGCAGAGGACGCGAAGAAGACGGCAGAGGAGGTGAAGAAGCTGCCACAGCAGGTGGATGTCAATGTGAAGGTGATATGTGAGCCGCCGGCGAAGCCACCCGTTACGTTTTGTTGTTGTAATACGCCACCGTCGTGTGGAGGGCATCATGGCCATGGGAGATGGGGAAGTTGTTCTTGTGGACAACGAGCCCCACCACCTATACCCAGTTACAGGACACCAGGTTACTATGGCCTGCCCTGTCTTCAGTACATCTTTGAGGATAAATGATGACCATCATATCACGAGTATCATGGTGATCATGGGGTAAAGAATAATCTCACTCTTGAGACTAGAATTGTTTGTGTTCTGTTTGTGTGTGTTATAATCTCACTCTGTCAAGAATAATCTCACTTCTCGGGAAATCTCTAGTTTTCCCAAGAGAGAGAGTGTCATTTGAATGTCCATTAATGGAGCTTGATATTTCCATCTTTATTTTGCTTTCCAGCGGGCCATAATCTATTTGTAACGATATTATTTGGGCTCCGACCTATGTATTCGAGCTCGGGCCTATGTTAGCCCAAGCCCAACCCAATTCATTCGCGTTATAACGTATGCTTACGTCATATACAATCTAAAGTCCAAGAATTAGCGTCTCCCGCCTCTGGAAAAGAGAAACCTTCGTATGTTTCTCGATCGTCCGGCTTTCTTCTTTGATCCCGGCTTCTCGTTCTTGTTCTCCTCAGGATTCGGGAGAGATTTGGGCTTTCGTTCCCTTTCCGGCCGCTCCATGGATCCATCTCTGACCCAATCGGCTCCAGAGGTGCAAGAGGACGACGAGTGGGGTAAGATTTTACAACCTCCTTTCTTGTATCCAAATCTTGTCCTTGGAGGTGTTGGGTTATGTCGAGGTAGTTAAATTTTGTGCCGAGATTCGAGCTCTGGTTTCACAGTTTTGGTTCTTGAGATGTGTGTGAAAGTTGTGGTTTGTTCGGGGAGTCGTCAGAGATCGGGATGCTCAAGAATTCCTTATTTAGGTCTTGTTTCGCACAAGAAATGAATTGAACTAGATATCTCAAGATTGATGCGGGTTCCTATCTAGGTTTTCTTTTATATCAGCATATTAGTTAAATCTTGGAGATGCCTGATCAAGTTTCAGCTGAAGAAATATGAAGAAAGTTCACTTTTCTCGTAGTCGGATAAGGAAGCGTTTGGTGGTGTTTTTTTTTTTAATCCATCCTTCAATTGTAAATGAGGCTCATTAACGTGCATACGAATGTGTAATCAATGATGTTAGGTTCACAGTATGGTTCTCTACTAGATAATGCTTGCTCGATCTTCAACTCTATATATTTCAGTGCATGCGTTGTTCTTGTGAATTTAATCTATCAGGATTCACAAGTTTGTGTGATGAGGTCTACCGTGAGTTCAAAGAAGCACGTACGTTGAACTTGTACCCGCTGAAATTATATAGACATGATTTTATTTTTGTCAAGATGACATCTTTAGTGTTCGTTTGAGTCATTATTCTTGCCAAGTTGTTTGAATTTTGATATTCTCGTTTTCATATTTTCTGTTAAACCATGGCTATCTGTATGATGGAGGATATTGCATTCGTATACATTCAATATAGAGTCTGAGTGCCTGTGAAGCTTAATATTCATGGATTACTTAATATTGCTTGCTAGCATCAATTTACCAAGAACACCGTTAATTTGTCGAGTAAAAAACTTATGTTTGTTACTTATTCGGAGATATTTGTTGACCATGCTGCCATTTCAGACACTGATGGCTTCGTGATCCCAAGCTTATCTGTGAGGGACTCTGATTACAGTAACTGGAATGTCTCAGGAGTAGCAGATCTGAAGCCACCTCCAGAAAAACTTTTCATTCAAGATCTCAGTGTAGCGAAGATCAGCTATGGTACTTTCAGTTCTTAATACTTAGAAATTGTAAATATTCTCTGTTTCGTTTCAGCATCCCTTGATTGTCTGCTTTTTTAGCTGTAACAACTAGTTGATTACTTTCTAAACAGTCTATGGAGGTAGCTGAGAACTCCATCTCAAGTCAAGCAGCAAGAGCTCAACACAGCTGGCCGAACACATCGTTTTAAACATAACAAGCTGATCAAAAGATCTCTGGGCATAAGACTGAGAACAAGCTTGTTCTCTGTGCCAAAGAGCTCTGCAAGCTTGATCCACATTGTCATGAATCCAAGCATTAGAGGTACCTCCATTAATAGTATCAACTTCTAAAATCATATCAGATATATTTGCCTACTATCTGCTATGACAGTGCTCTTGCAGGACCATGTGTCCCCTTGTCTTCCAATTTATTGTAGCTATATTAAAATCTCCGTAGGCATTCTTAGAACCTCTAACAAATTGCTTCCTTTGACCTAGGATTGAAGTTAAACATGTACTTTGTGATACAAACTTAAACCACAGTTGTTTCTTATATAAATCAGTGGATTACAGCTATTTAAAAATAGACAGTTATCCTTGCATGTGGAAGGTTATTTCACTAGTCACCTACTACTATTTTTTTCAACAAAAAAAAAATTGTCACCTAGTTCTTTTCCCCTCTATGTGAGTTGCCAGCTCATTCCTGCAAACTTGAGGCTGCTGACAACTTTGCTCAATGTCATTATAGATTTATACTGTTCCTGGCTATGTTATTTTTCATTAAATTGATAGTAGAATATTTTCAGCAATTCAAAGTCTTTAGAAATCTTCTTTTTTAGTCTTTAGGAGTTTCTCTTCTTTATTAGAATTATATTACTATGTACTTTTGAGTCCTTTTGCCAACCTTACCAAAGCTAGTACACCACCAATCAACTGCTCTCTCAGACTCTGTTGCGGTGTGGCTTCCACTTGCTTATGGTCATATGTCACTATATATTGCACCACATGCCCGGAGCCAATAGTTCTTCCAAGTTTAAAATTATCAGTTTCTTGGCATTATGGACATGTTCAGCCTATCAGAAACAGCTGAAATCCTTAGTTTTGATTAGTATAATTAAGCCCACATGTTTAAATATAACGAGCTCTTCGTCCTTCTTTCATTCCTAACATCTTGGCAACTCTCCAAGAAGCAAAGGTGAGGAAACCATCAAGCCATGGCAGATAAGGTAAGCAATTCTCTTTTCATTCTTTTCCTCCACCTTTAGATGGTTTGCATCTTTATTTAATAGTTAGTTATTCTCATACTTAGAAGCTTAAGCTTCCTTAGTTAGGAAGATGAAAAAAAGAAGAAGAAAGGAGCCGACATTTGGACCCCTTCTGTTTTGTGACTTTTGTCACCTTAGATTATAAATGGTCTTTTATTTGCACTCTCGCTAACTTCTAATTCTCTCATCATTGCCTCAGGTCTCCACTCTAATACTAAAAGTTAAACCTTGACTGCAACTGTTGTTACAGGAAAATCCAGAAAATCCTATGCAAGATGATCCCAACAAGCTCTCCCAAAAGCTACGTTGCAAGGCAGGAAAGTTGACGATAGATATCACAATCAAACCGCCAGAGGAGGAGAAGAAGAAAAAGCCACCAGAGAAGAAGAAACAGCCGCTGCCGCCACCGCCACCACCTTAGCCGGTGGAGGTTAATGTGAGTCGTCGTGTGAAGAGCATTGTAGTAAAAGAATAATCTCACTCTGTGAGACTAGAATTGTTTTTGTTCTGTTTGAGGAGGATTGGACTCTTATCCAACCTACTAGTTTATGGAAATTAATGTGGATGTATCTTGATGTTGGTTGTGTTAATGAAGCTGTGTTAAGAATTCAATTGATAGAGTATCAAAAGTCTCTGCACATTTATATATATATATAGAGGAGAAGATGAACAGCTCTAGTATATTGACACCAAACGAATGGAAGTTATGACAAACTATGGCTTTTCTCTTATACTGTAAGAATTCCATTTGTCTGCATTCTGCTTTACAAGTACTTTTATCACTCTTAAGACGCTGATATTTCCTGCCTTCTTATCTTTTTGTGGGGCCCTCTACCCCGTTTCCTTCTTGGTGCATTTTATTTTAGAAAAAAGAAAAACTATACAAGAAGCTTGATGAGATGTAGATCCAAAGTCAACTCCAATTTCTCAGCTTCATGACGACTTGAAGTGACTACTTTGCGGAGACTTCATGATGTTCCACATCTCTGCAAATCAATTTGCAAGTTATAAATCAAGAAGCAAGAAAACAGAACAAAGCGTCCACTAATGCTGCTTAGAAGTACGTAAGAAAATGCAAGTCACAAGTAGCATGCAGAAAACTGAATTTCCTTGAGAACATAGAGACGCTAATTTGTATGGTTATTATATGTAATACAGGTCTTCTTGTCATGGACACGATAACAAGATTATTCGAGCACTTCTTGTTAATGGCTCTGAAGGCAAATATTGATTAATGTAAACCACATCAGGACCACAGAAGAATAAGAGAGATCTAGACCGTATTAAGATAAAAGAGTAGGCTTTCCATGTGCTGCTTCGTGTGTTCACAATTTTGCTTCTGGCAAGACGTAATATTCATGTTCTTCAGATCCTAATTTGGAAAAGATGTTCCTTCTAATAATTAATATATCAGATAAAAAGAAAAGTAAAGTTTTAACTTCTCTGAGAGCCTAAATTAGGTACCTTTTCGAGATACCTACAAGTTTTCCCTTCTGTTTAATATCCTCTGACTTTAACAGTGCTTCCTTTTCTCTGGCAGCCATTTCTCTTCTCATCTTTTTTGACTCAGTTTCCATTGCCTTCATGAGTAAATCGACCTTTCTCTGCAGCATCTGCATCACGATGCAAGCTTATGTGACATAGGAAATAAGGTTATAGAGATATGCATGTGACTATCTGAAAGATGATGTTTTATCTAACCTGGATCTCATCATTCTTAGCATTCAAAATTCCATCTTTTTCCTCATGTGTTTTCCTTAAGCAGATAACCTCCTTCTGCATTTTGTCATACAGATAACCGGAGACCATATCTTCAGACTCATCGTTCACGGGACCCTTTTTTTGTGGTTCAACATCACCATATCCTTTGGCTTCAACTTCTCGGGAAATATCTACTTTTCCAGAGAGAGTTTCATCTGAATGTCCATTAGAGCTCACATTTCTATCTTTATTTTCCTTGCCAGTAGCATCAAATAATTTGCTTCTTGAGGCCCATAAATTATTTCTAACAAGATTATCTCCGCTGACAAACTTCACTTTCAAGCTGCCTATTCGTTTCATACTTCTGGTGCTGTCAATACGTTCTAAATTGGGCTGCTTTAACACTTTGGCAGCAGCAGGTGCCCTTGGCTGAGATGATGGCCTTTTCTTGTCAACAACTTCCAACAATGACTCAGGCTGCTTCATTACCTTTTCCTTCGGTTGGGACGTTGATCTCCTTTTAGCTATTTGATCAGAATTATTAAGTTCCTTTGCTGAAGTTGACATATTTCTCAAACCTTCCTCCAATGTCTTCAGCCTCAGTTTCAGTTTGTCCTGTAAGGAACATGGGATATGCATTAAATGAAGAAATCTGACATTTGGAAAAAGAATCACAAAAATGATTTATTTTACTTTGAGTTGAGCTTCAGCCTTAGCAGTTCTTTCCACCACAGCTACCTTATCTCTCAATCGTTGTATCTCCCCCTGTAGATGCATTCAACTATCTAAGTACTGGAGGTATTTAGTAAATATTTGATCAGTATGATGATCTCAATACTCTTCCTAAGTCCTAACTATGCTAAATAACATCTTTGTCATCCCAGAGGACATGACATACATCTTTTCCACAAATAAAAGAAAAACAAAAAGGAATGGCATAGTGTAGTGGAAAGTTCACTGCAGCAAAGTAGATGTAAGCATACACAACTTCTCAGCATTTTGAGTGGGCAAGCAATACCTGCAAGAACCTCCGGTCTTCCAGCCACTGCTTAACAGGCATGACTTTTTCATCATCATCCTTCCACTCATTGGCAACCACAGAAGCAACACGATTCACTGAAACTTTAAATCTAGCTAGTTCCCTCTCAAGAGTCCTCTTCTCCTCCTGGAAAGTTGAACATGAGCGAACATATTTATTCTTAAACTCTAGGACAAAAAAGAAAAAGGTACTAAACAGGATCTGATAGGGGTAAACATCATACATTTAGTTCATAAACCTGGCGTTGGTAGTCACGTACAGCATTAGCAACTGCACCACCAGCTAGGACAGATTCTTCAAGTTCACAAATTGTTTGAGTAAGCTTTTCGACCTCCACAACCTTCTGGCGAATTGTTTTCTCTGAGAGTTTATTTTCTTCCTGTGACAATATAAAAGGAGGATAGTAGACATAGTTCACCAATCAAAAAAAAAATGACAGATATGATTATACCTGGCAGATCTCCAGTTTCCTCTTCAGCTCAAGGTTTTGATTTTGCAAACTCTCTACGATTAGTGCTCGTTCAAGAGCACCATGCAAGATATTTTCTGCTTCAACTAGTGCTGCCTCTTTGGACTTCATATGCCGTTCCAAAGCCTTTTTATCCTCTTGCAGTGTCACAACCTGCAGTTTAAAAATTAACTCTGTGTTCCTGTAAAGCTCCAAAATAAGACACAGCTACTCGACTGCCATGAGAACAGTTTTTACACTATACCTCATTCTTGTATTTCTTGATCTCAGACTGAAGTGGGGCGATAACAGCCTCAATAGGAAGAACTTCCTCATCCTTGAGAGTTGCATGAACTCTTCTCAATGCTGCTTCTGCAGCAAATTGTGCAGCCAACGCTTCCTTTTTCTCGTTGATCAGCCTCTTTGTTTCTAGATTCTGATATTGATATAAACAATTTGAACCAAATTGCACAGATGTTAAGTGAATAACGCCAATGAAGCTTTACTTTAAGTAAAAGAAATTAAGAAAATCACCTTCTCCTCTAGTTGTTTCTCAATGGTTCCCATACTTTCATCCAGCCTTTTCAGTTCATTGCTTAGCTGAAGACATCAATATCATCATGACTTCTTAGTTATCAGGTAAGCACGAGAGGATACTCTCTCCAGCATGTATATTTGCACATATAAAATATGAGTGAGTTATTTTGTAAGCTTATTACCTCGACAACAGCCTTATCCTTTTGTAATTCTGTCAATTTCAAGCCTTTTATTTCACTGTAGGCAAGCACCAGCTCTCTCTCCTTTTCTGCAGGTTAATTTAAGAACTTGAATAAGTAGATATATTGCAAATTTACAGTTCAATGCTTATATATATTATGGAAAGGACGGTTTATCTGTAGCTGTTGCAAGTATTGATAGTCATATAGAGATTGAGAATTTGAGACCATGAAAATGATACTTTCGCCATTAAAAAAAATTCATTGAGTGCAATTTTTTTTTTTAAAAAAAAAACCCTATTGAGAAAGACCAGTTCAGTATTAATTAAAAGCAATTTAGACATGCTCTCTAGCTTCCCTGGCAAGCTCTTCAAAGTCACAATTTGACTTCCCTTATGGATTTAGTGTAGATTTAAATAAGTACCCACTTAAGCTTCCTCCTTTCTCTTGTTGATCATGAGAGACGAAGCTCTAGGCTAATTAAATGGTGCTGCTGTGATTTGAACAGGTAAAACTTAAAATAATTAACGACTCTTTCATGGAGAACATAGTAGGATTCACACAGCCGCATTCCCGTAACAATTACTACAAAATGGAAGAGACCCATTACTCCACCATGTTAGCAAAACACTAGCAGCCATCTTAAAATAACAAAAACCCACACACACACACACAAAAGGATGAAACTTTACTAGAGCCATACCCTTGAGGCAATTCTCCAATCGATTGAGTTCGATGACAACTGGGTCCGAAAGGTTCTGCGGCATCTCCTTCGCGCCAACTTCGCCCAAACTACCCATCTCCCTCTCAGCTCTCTGTGCTCACACTTCCTTGTATCCCACTTCGAACAAGATGAGCAGTGCAGCCAGATGGGTGGGTTGGGGGGGCATTTATGATGTGGGTTTCGTGAAGAAGAGCCCATTGTATAAGAAAATCGACAGCAATTGGAAGAAGAAGAAGAGAACGACACAACGAGATAAGGCCGCGTATTTTGGCGAGGAAGGAAGAGAAAAAGGAGGACATAAAGAAGAATGATATCAAACCGGCTGGAGCCGGCTGTGCTTGATGGTAACCTTTTTGTTGGTATGAGTGGATAAATAATAATGGAGAATTTCCTTTATATATACCAATTTATTTATTGTAATTACAGGTAATGATTGGGTGTAAACACAAGAAACCAATTAAGATGATAATTATCTAATTAAGACAATAATCTCTATTAATCATGTATATATATATAAAAAAAAAACATTAGAAACTTATCTATAAATTATAGATCCCTTATTCATAGTTTATAAGCAAACACCATTAGATTTAGTATAACTAATATTCTTTCAGTATCACTAATGCAATAGATATTAATTCTATCCTAGATCTCTTAGTATTGCAACCAAACAATGAAATGAGACCACATAGTTTTCAACATTAAGGCACTAATAATAAATGGTTCCCAGCTCACATCTATTATCTAGACAAGAAGAATATATAAAGACTAATGAACTGGTTTAGTGGCTTAGAAGATAATAATAATAGTATTGAAAAGAAAATTAGAGATATTAATTATCTGCCTGGAAGAATGTCACATACAATGGATGCTCTTCATGTCGCATTTCGTTATATATATTTTTCAACCTGTCTCTTTTTAATTTTGGGCCACAAATGAAAGCCATTTCAACGTCATTAGTGGAGATCGATTGTTGCAGGAGAATAGGAGTTAAAAATATTACTATATGAATTCTTTTCGTCGGATAAGGATGATGATTAGTGATGATGACTTGCTTTGACTGTTTGTTAAGTGGATGATTAGTGATGATAATCACTTTTGAAGCTTCTTAAGGTAGGTGAAGCTCTTATCTACCGACCTACTTAGCACCATGGATATAATAAAAATCTTATGTTGCTCACGTTATAGTCTATATATATTCTTTAAAATATAAAGATTGGCACTGAAATAGTTAGACTCCAAAAGACTGTTTTGTCGTTGTATAAAATTATTTAAAATAATTTAAAACCATCTAATATTATCGATTCTATATACAAGAAAACAAAATCTTATTCTTTTTTGCAAGAAAAAAATCGGCAATAAATATTTTATGCTCTAAATTTTAAATATTTTAGTCATTTTAAATATATTTATTAACTTTAACACTATATATCAGAAATATTTAATAAAAATTAATTATAATAATATTATGAAAGAGCAAAAAAACAAAAAAAAAATCTCACTTCAATTATGATATTTTAAATGAGAAATCTCTCATTCTCAAATTATGTATGGCATTTTACTTCAATCAATCTATACGGCGATATCTCTGTTTACCATTTGTTGGGCATCTTATGATGATTTCTTTAGATAAAAACATAATAGTAGTCTTTTAAAGGGAAGCTCCGATTGTTTTCGGCCTTCAAATATATTTCTCAAAGGTTTGGAAGCTTTGGAAGCATTTCTTCTCTCGTTACTCCACGAATAAGTTTCGACAAGTTCTCTACTCAAATTGCTACCTAAAGCGGTCTTCCCTCTCTACTCTTTTTTCTACGCTTTGTATCCTCTACTTGTCTCCTTATTCTAAATAAATATAACTGGGAACTTATATTTAATTGAGAAACATTTATCCTTAATTTGACAATAATCCGGTTGTTATCAGTGATATAAAGAATGCTTTAAGGATGTCACTGATAACAAAAAAGCAAGACAACAAAGTGGTCAAAAACTCTCATCTTTGCTTAAAAGAATGATACATATACACAACCAACCAATACATTGGATATTGATTGCTGTGATATTGCTCGGGCGACTAAGTAAAGACTCCATTGCTCACCTACACCATTAACAATGACACCAAGAATAATAATTAGTAGTAGCATTATATAGATAACCATCAGTGATCTTTCTTTTCTCAAATAAAGGTATACGCATACCTATGGGGGAATCTCAGGGTGAAAGCTACGGAGACCAATAAAGACTCAGATATTGCACAATAATTAACAGTTTATAACTGAGATCATTCATACATAGCTTCAGGATAATGTTTGTTGGCATGAATTCATGTGGGCCAAACTGTGTGTTTATGATCTGAGAAGCTTGTGGGGATTAAGGTAGGTGGAGGAGAAGGACACTGTGTGAACTGTGAAGGAGCTGAGAAATTCTATCCATGCCAGTCTTCTTTCTTTCTTTCTTTCTTTTTTAATTAGAAAAAATGTATTAAAAGAAAGCCAGAGGCTCAAAATATAATCTTGGTGGGTTAGGAATAAGATCATCCTAAGCGTAAGCAAAAAAATTAATTCTATATATTTACCTGTAATAAGTTATCTTAGGCTTTAATAAGTTTGGAGGATTTATCCTAAAAAAGATTAAAGTTAGGGAAATTTATCAAAACCAATTATGTTTTCTTTCTTTTTCTATCGTTTATATCCGCGGTCTCGTATGAATATTTATCATTTGAACGTTTGTATTTAATTTTTAATTGAATTACCTGAAATAATTATATTTAATCTTAAAATGTGAAGCCTCCTTCATTTTTATTTCCTTTTAGAATAATTAAACTTCCCCCATTGGATTGGATTAATGTAAGAGGTTGCTCTTTTGTTTTTTTACTTTAATGTTAGGTATTAAGGTAATTTGACATGTATAGTTAGTTTTACTCGTCTATATGGTCATTAACTAACTTAGTTTTTAAGGCATTAAAATAAAAAATAATGATAAATATCCATTTATTAGTGCTTTCTTTTGACCAAAAAAGCCTGCTATCCAAAAAGCCCATGGGCCCCATGGGCTTTATGTTAGTGGTTTAAAAAATATATATATATTTTTTTTAATGAAGCGTAATAATAAGCTCTATTCTTGAGAGCCACGGCCACCACACTCTGCTACGTGGTTGAGATATTTTACAAAGGAAACACTTGAGGGAGAGAGAGAGAGAGAGAGAGAGAGAGAGAATCCAATTCCTCGGTCTCAATCTCTCCTCCTCTTCCTCGTCGATGGCTATATGCTTCCACTCTCGTTCCTATGTGGCCTTATCTGGCTCCTCTTCGAACTACGGGAGAAGCGTTTCGGGGAGGAGGAGGAGGTGGAGCGAATTCATCTCGCCTATCCACTTTCTTGCCTTCAGGAGTTGCGGAAGAGGGTTTCAGATGAAATCCTCAAATGGGTACCCGCAGATTGGTGTCTCTTTGAAGGATGGTGAGTTTTTTTTTTTTTAAATAATCTTCTATTCGATCGGATTACCACTATTCTGATGCTATCCTTTTAAATGAGGCCTTAATTAAAAATTGAATCTTGCACATGATTGATACTAAGAGGAATCTAATGATGTAGAGAAGTAAGCTTTGAGTGCATTTTATTAATGTAGGTTTTAAATGTAGTAATTGATAATGCCCAAGAAGAATGCGCCTGTCCTCAGTAGGGATGGGGATGAACTAGATTCACACATTTAGAAATTTAAGCAGAAGATTAACTGAATTTAGATTTAGACATAAATAATCTTTAAGGGCCAAGATTATGAGACCAGATAAAGTACAATGTGTTCCAGGCTGTGAGATAATGCATTAGTCACTAGACATAAATTTAGAAAAATTACAAATGTTGAATTTCTGTCAGAATTTGGAGTAGGTTTGAGTTATGCTATAAAGTATAAGCAAAAGATTAACTAAATTTAGGTTTATACATGAATAATCTTTAAGGGCCAAGATGATGAGACCAGATAAAGTACAATGTGTTCCTGGCTGTGAGATAATGCATTACGTTACTAGAAATAAATTTAGAAAAATTACAAATGTAGGACTTCTGTCAGAATTTTGGAGACGACTTAAGTTATATGTTATAAAGAGTAAGCAGAAGATCAACTAAATTTAGATTTAGACATAAATAATCTTTCAAGGGCCAAGACGATGAGACCAGAAAAAGTACAATGTGTTCCAGGCTGTGAGATAATGCATTGGTTTAAAAGAAAAAAATTTAGAATACAAATGTGGAAGAGTTTTCTTATAAAGTTTAAGCAGGGTTTTGTAGTGGTATTTTACCAATTATGCTGGAAGAAAGATATTTCACCTCTTAGAATAGAATTATGTGAACTAGATGCTAGAAATATGGATCCTTATGTCTATGTAGAGTCCTATTGCTTTTCTTTTATCATAAGTTCTTTTCTCTACGTTTCGCATAGTTTTGTATTCAAAATTTTATAGAATTGCTTGCAGGGGCCAAGCCATGAATTTGTTCTTTAGTCTCTGCCATCCTCTGGATCTGCCTCTAGTCATTCACTTTTTTTGTTATCCTAACGGAAATTTTGTTTATTTTTTCCTTCTTATTTGCTTGCTAAATAATTTGGAAAAGATGCAGAAGTACTTACAGTAAAACAATCTAAGGATGGGCTAGAACAGGCTGACAGTATAGTCAGTATCACCGTTGTTGGAGCTTCTGGGGACCTTGCTAAGAAGAAAATCTTCCCAGCACTATTTGCTCTATTTTATGAAGGTTGCCTTCCTGAGGTCTGAGTTTTCACTTCTTACTTTGAACTATTGTCAGTTGTGAAGTAGCTCTGCTGATATATAGATCCTAATATTTTACAAAAATACTCTGTCTCTAATAGTGGTCTCCTTTAGCTTGATTTATTCCTGTTTATGCAGCATTTTACAGTTTTTGGTTATGCTCGTAGTAAATTGACTGATGAAGAACTGAGAAACATGATCAGCAAAACTTTGACTTGCAGAATTGATAAGAGGTATCTTTTGAAATTCTGGAACTTCTTATTTTCGTATTGCTATTTTCGGTCCCCCTTAGAGATGCAACAACCATCTCTGGACTCGATTCAGTAAAACCTAAGATAGCTCAGTTTGGTTATGAACTCAGGTGAGCATAATTAGACTTGCTTATAAGATATTTGCTTGAACATGATGAAAACAGGTTTATGATATGCTTAAGTTCGTCCAAAAGGCTCAGATTGGATAAAAAATATCATGAAATTACTGTAAGATCTAGCTTGACCGCTTAGAATTTGCTATTGAGATCTGCAAAGGTTCATTTAGCTAGTGTTCATGCAGAGCCAAGTTTAAGAAGTCTACTATTTGGTTCTGGTTGGCTGGCTGGAGTCCTAATTCCTATCTCTATATATCAAGTCTACTTAACTGTTTTGTAGAGATATTATTTCAAGTCTACATTTCTGAAAGCAATTGGAAGCACTTTAGAAGTCATACCTGCATTACTAAGTCAATCATTTTACAGGGAAAACTGCGGTGACAAGATGGAACAATTTTTGCAGAGATGCTTCTATCAATCTGGACAATATAGTTCAGATGAGAATTTCTCAGAGTTAGACAAAAAGCTTAGAGAAAAAGAGGTAACAATGTCACAATATAAGACTAGTGAATGATAGTTGCAGTCTCTTCATTTACATTCAATGTCACAGAAGCACATTTTATTTTTCTGCCATAGCTTCTGTGCTCTGTATTGAAATAAATGTTCTGATCCTAAACATTAGTGAACTTGGAGTCCTTGTCTTCTTATTTCCTTTTCTCTTCACTTTGTGGATTCTTCTTTTCTCTACTTATCATAACTGATTCTGCATCTAGAAGTGTAATTAGACATAATCTAATTCGATCACATTTGGCAGGCTGGCAAACTACCTAATAGGCTATTTTACTTGTCAATTCCTCCAAACATATTTGTTGATGTGGTGAGGAGTGCAAGCTGTTCTGCTTCTTCATTAACTGGATGGACCAGATTCATAGTTGAAAAGCCGTTTGGTCGCGACTCCGAGTCATCTCGGGAGCTTACGCGATGCTTAAAGATGTACTTAGCTGAAGATCAAATTTTCAGGTATGTCATGTAACTCAAGTAATTGTCATCTTATTTCATTTTGTTGTCAACTACGCAAATAGCTATTACTCCTAAGTAATTGTCATCATATATATTTTGTAGGATTGACCACTATTTGGGAAAAGAACTTGTTGAAAACCTCTCGGTTCTTCGTTTCTCCAATCTTGTTTTTGAACCTTTATGGTCAAGGAACTACATTAGGAACGTGCAACTCATATTTACTGAAGATTTTGGAACAGAGGGTCGAGGCGGGTTTGTGATATCTATATATATATATATATTAGTTACACTCCCATTTCATCAAGGAACTAATTAATATGCAAGGTAGAATAATCATTTGCTTCCTTATTTCCAGTTACTTTGACAACTATGGAATCATCCGGGACATAATGCAGAATCACCTGCTCCAGATATTAGCTTTGTTTGCCATGGAAACCCCTGTCAGTTTAGATGCTGAGGATATTCGAAATGAAAAGGTAGTTACCATGTGTTCTCATTGAATTGGCAAGTCATCATTCACATGCATACATCACATGATAATACTACTCTTCTTTAGGTAAAGGTTCTACGATCCATGAGGAAATTGCAAGTGGATGATGTTGTGGTAGGACAATATAAGGGCCATACAAGAAGTGGGAAATCTTATCCAGCTTATATTGATGATCCAACAGTGCCAAAGGGCAGTCTTACTCCAACTTTTGCGGCTGCTGCTCTTTTTATAGACAATGCAAGATGGGATGGTGTTCCTTTCTTAATGAAAGCTGGAAAAGCATTGCATACTAGGAGGTAAGGAAGGAGAGATCGCTCTTTCCTCGTATTATTTCCGTACGTTCATCTATATTATTGAAGGATATTCTTTCTTTCTTTGTTTCTTTAAAATCTAGTGCAGAGATTAGAGTTCAGTTCAGACATGTACCTGGTAACTTGTACAAGCGAAAGTTTGGGACTGATTTAGACAAATTAACTAATGAGCTTGTCATCCGTGTACAACCCAACGAAGCCATATATCTGAAGATAAATAATAAGATCCCAGGGCTGAGCATGAGATTGGACAGCAGTAACTTAAATCTACTTTATTCTGAGAGGTAAATTACTCTCTAATATGTATGAGCTTTGAGATATGACCTAATATTATCAACCCTGCAGACCCTGTTCACAACCCAATGAAATTAATATCTTGTCGATTTATGTATGTTATGGCATATATGCTTAATTTGCAGGTACCCACGAGAGATCCCAGATGCATATGAGAGGCTTCTCCTAGATGCAATCGGAGGAGAACGCCGGCTTTTCATCAGAAGCGATGAACTGGATGCAGCCTGGTCTCTCTTCTCGCCATTGCTGAAGGAATTGGAAGATAGAAGAGTTGCTCCAGAGCTATACCCATATGGTAGCAGAGGCCCAGTTGGAGCACACTATCTCGCTGCAAAGTATAATGTCCGATGGGGTGATATTACCAGTGGCAGCTTCTAATCTTGTTATAATAACAAACACAAATATATACATATACTGCATCTGTGAGTAGTTAATTTTATTAGATTCTTTTGCCATTGTTCCAAAGATCTTAAGCAGGATCTTTCAATTGTTCATGGTCAGCCACTTGTCGCACCTCGGATTTCGTGGACGATGGACGTGGCATTCCTACGCGGCGCGGCGCGTGGCTGCTGCATGCGTTGCGGGGCTCGTTACAGTTACCTGGCCATCCAACTGTGCACAGTTAGTTCCATTCGCTTCCCGTCTGTAATCGGCAGCGATGTGTTATTCGGCTGCAGATTTTGTGATCTTTAGATGCTACGTACATTGATATTTATTAGTACAATAGTACTACTGGAGGGAGCATTAATGCAATTCAGACCCTCCCTTCCCTCCTACTTGGCTTCCTCTCTAGTCTCTCTCCTACTGATCTAAGTTCAACTTTAGTTCCTTTTGCTTTGGCGGCTAACTTTACATTACATACCTCGATTGAATAGAAATTTCCTCTCAGTACCATTTTCCGATGCATCACCCTTGTCCCCTCATTAAAACGCATCTCTTCTTCCTCGATCGGCTTTCTCTTCTCATTTACTCCCTGCCATCTCGCCTTCTTTTCATGCATCTCCTCTCTCTCTCTCTCTCTATATATATATATATATATATATATATCATAAAAGTGAAACCAATGAACAAAATTAATGCCTACTTAACATAGGCCATATGTTATCATAAAACTATGTTTCGGCAAAATTTCATCAACTAGCAACCTAATTAATTGCAAAGAGATCTAGAGAGAGAGAGGTGTTGCTTCACGTACGCTACGCCAGGGTCTGTCTCTTTGTCTTCCATCATTCCCCATGCACGTCTCGTACACCTGGAGATCTATACATCTACACCAGATCTCACGTGAAATCATACCGAAGGACAGCCTGGTGATTCGTGCACTTTTCCTACCTCATCTTTGGGTCAAAGATCTCTTATATTTCCCATTATAGCTAAGGATCTTTGCATACCAAGGGGCATTTATTTCACTCTCTCTCTCTCTCTCTCTCTCTCTCTCTCTCTCTCTAGTACTAATCCCCTATTACCTAAGGGCTATGGTGTATCTAACTATGTATGATATACACATAGACGGCATGAATGAACGGATGGACTCCGAAATCTCATCCGATACCGTCCATTTAATGCTCTCTTACAGAATGTTCTCTCACTTGATGGGACCCCTCCCACGCATGATGTCGACCCCCAATCTTCATGCGCGTCATCCGATGTGGCCCGTCTGATCATGATCAGACGGTATAAACAACAAAAGTTCAAGGTAGTTTGAATGGTCATAAATACAGTGGCATTCTAGTATATGTGAGTAGGACGGAGCCTCATTTATACGGAGGCACGAGTAGTTAGTAATTAGAAAGCGGGTATAAGAAGACGAAGTATCTATCCCTTTCAAGTTTCAAGTGGCTTCTTCCTTTTCTCCTTCTATTCCTGGAACCCCACAGTTCCCATCTCGTCCTTGTGGCATCCGACGGCTCTGATCACCCATGATCTCGTTTCGATGGCGATCCTGCGCTCTCTCGGCCACTCTGGCCCTTAGCCTTCTCCTCTGCTTGCTGTGTGATGGCATTTCAGTTATTTCCTCGCGTTTTAGTAGCAACATGCATGCAGAATCGGAAGGGCCACTCTTCCATTACGAGGTCCATCGGACGGTCAGGATGCGGAAGCTCCTCAAAACTGGTACTTGGTTTTTTTTTTTTTTTTTTAAATAATAAGTTCATATTGCGTGCATGCATGCATGCATGCTTATTGCTTAACCATCGTATCTCCATGAGCTAATCAGCCGGTGGGGAAGCCACGGAGGGGGCGAGATCAACGGCCAGGACCGGCCTAGAGGCATGCTCGAAAGCTGACGTGGTGGTTTACCAAGGCGCCACTGCGCCACTGCCCAATGGGATCCCGACGTACACTGTGGAGATCTTAAACGTCTGCGTGTCCGGCTGCGCCGTCTCAGACATCCACGTGGCATGCGGATGGTTCAGCTCGGCCCGTCTCATAAATCCACGTATCTTCCGGCGTGTCCAGTTCGACGACTGCCTCGTAAACGACGGAGCCGCGCTTGGGCCGGGGGAGAGCCTCTCGTTCCAGTACGCCAATACTTATCGCTACCCACTCGATGTCACCTCGGTTTCATGCTACTAGTCTTTTTAGTGTATATTTTGGGAGCCAAGGCGTGTTAAGTTCGTGTTATATATTTAGAAATAGTGAAATAATCTACTGTAATGATAGTAGTGGCTGTAATAATATATAAAAGGTGTTATATATATATATATATATATATATATATATATATATATATATATCAAGTGTATTTTTTTATCTGTTTGTGAAGCAGCAAACGTCTTCCAATTGTTTCGGAAGATAAGATCGATACCCAGGTCGGCATGGTAGTGGAGAGTATATGAAAACGTGACTTGTGTCCACTTGCATGTTTTCGGATTGGTTCATAATATATATTTGCAAAAAGATAAAGAAAAAAGAACTCTTTTCTCCACACACACGTACATATACTATGCCAAAATTAATTCAGCATGAATGATTATTTTTACACTAGTCTGGCACACCACTTCATGTATACATGTGTAAGAAAAATCTATAAGACTTCGAATTTATTTAGGCATAAATATCTTGCATTTTCGAGCACCCACGTAGATGATGCTCACTGTTGTGATTAAGACTCACGACTCCTGCAGTATAAACTCGAATACCATTTCCAATGGAAGATAAGTGTATAGCTTGTGGACGTACGCGTGAAGCGATCAGTCGGCAAGGTGAATTCATTGGAAGACGAAGGATTCTAACCATGCAGTCCTTGTCCATCCTTGGGATTGCATGGAGGTGGGAAGGGAGATCAACTATAAATTCTCCATAATCGTCTGTTACTCCTTGCACCCAATCTATCCTTCTTTTGCCTTCCATTTTGCAACCAACTGCTACTTTTGCAGCTTCAAATTAATCATAGCAATCTTGA
The DNA here is from genome assembly GCF_048772165.1 of Typha angustifolia. Lineage (NCBI taxonomy): Eukaryota > Viridiplantae > Streptophyta > Magnoliopsida > Poales > Typhaceae > Typha > Typha angustifolia. Next base: position 1,662,904 of record NC_133251.1, read on the forward strand.
TGTCAGTAATTAATTTCTTCTTTATTAAATAACAAAATACAGACGATTTTATCATGAAAAAGATGATAAAAGAGGTTTTGTCTTTATTTCCTATTCCTCTGTTCTCTATTTTTACGTAGACAACTAGTTATGTAACACTTTGTATATTTAAGCACTTTTAAGCATTTCGTAATGTATACGGAAAAAGGTAGTGTCAGCATGAACTACTAAGACATTAATTCCATTTGACATTCAAAAGAGCAAATTGCTATATCGAATTAATATATTCAGTATACAATTAGTCTTTTGTTTCTGAACGCCTAATGTTTGATGAAATGTCTGTTTGTTGGAAGGCCGGTGGGGGTGTCAACTGCTAGGTAGTGACCATCTTTACAAACGTAGAAAAATAGCAACATGCATTTGGTATGATGTCCACCTGCCAACTGCATGTCCACCTCTGTAAGTCATCTTGATTAGTAGAATAATCTTTATCTCTTTCCTTAAGTGCATCTTAATTAATGAATTCACAGCTTGATCAAGAGTGTGATTTCTCTCTCAAATGTGGGTGTTTAAGGTCTAAGGACTTGGATTACCAACCATCGGACTTTCTGATCCAAATTTATCCACTAAATAATTAGTCGGCACTCCCATATATAAATTCCATTCTTTTCTTACATCCAAAACGCGAATGATTAAAAAAAATGATCTAAAAATCTAGCTAATTTATATGTACGATCACGTTATAGTACGTAATTTTTTTTTAAACACTTGAAACTACTTTAAAGTTACTCGTAACCATCTTTCCTTCAAAGATAGAATTGATAAACTCGCTCACCATTTCATTCTAAAACATCTCTTCGTCAAGCATCGTTAACTATTAATCCCATTCGTCCCATCCTTTTATGAAGGTACATAAGCCTTAACATCGATCGATAACTAAATAACTACGATAGTTATTCGCTCTAAGCTAGCTATGTCATCTACTAGTTGGTGCATATGATGCCACTAATGAAAGAAGTAAACAAAATACTAAAACTTAATTACAAGTATAAATGCTGGAAACCTGATACGTGTGAGACAGGGATTACGCAGGCATGGCAGACGACCGTGCCGGTGACCAGCACGGAGGATAGCCGCTCTTCGCCGTATCCGGCAACTCGCACGAGCTCCGAACGTGAGAGAAGCTGCATGGGCATCTCATCGATAGCTGAATTGGCCGAGCAGAGGAGGAAGAGGAAGAGGAGGAGCACGGTCGCCGACGTGAAGGTTGTGCCTCGGAATTCGCGCATATCCTTACGTTTGCATGAGGTGTATCAATATGCAAGGGGGAGAAGCCGAGAAGGGATGAAAGCGTAATGGGAGGTGTATATATCTCTATGTGGTAAAGAAATGACCTCGGATATCCGGGGGAATTACTATGATGCCCCCAGGGGTCTTTTGTGATGGTTACGGGAGCAGAATGACTAATATACCCATTTGCATAAATTAATGATTATACTCTAGTAATTAACTTGTAAACTGTACTCATATCGTTAATTAGTACACAAGCAAGCTGCAGTAGCTTGGTGTTTACTATTTAATCGCAACCATAAAGATTAATTAATGATCTTTCTCGCACATTTAAACGCCGCAAAACATTAGATCTCCAACTACAAATGAAATTAAACATTGGCTATTGCTTGCCTACATAGGAAGGCCAATAATTTCTTTTTTATTTTTTATATTTTTATTCTCTCAATGCATTAGATTTCCCAAGCACAAAAAACCTTCGATCAAAAGAAGTCTTTCTTACGTAAAGTTATTATATGTACTCCGTACCTTTGTTACTAGTGCATGGCACGCCCAATTAGGATTCATACGACTCTCCTTTATATGGCCAGCTTTGCAATTTGCTCACAAGTGTCACACCCATTAATAAGCCTGTAATTTATTTTAATATATTTATGTATACCTACTCTATAAGTTGGCAGTTCAACCTTAATTAAATGAAATCTTAATGGAACTGTAGTAATTGGGGATGACGATAACTTGATGCAGGGATAGTCTGGTAATTGCACGAAAAGATTGGCTTACTAATAATTTTTTTTAATAGAGAAGTAGTCCTTCGTAATTATCATTTAGTTTCAGGGTCTCTTTGTTTTGCTTACCGACTAACTAAGGAAAGGGGGAGGTGAAAAGATGGTGATAGAAGCCATTGGTTGGTTGCCTACCTCCATCCCCACATCCACGTGTCATAAGAACAAGTGTGCCACCTGTCTCATGCTTAGAATATAAGAAATTCCTCTATCATAGTTTTCAAGTCTACCCCAACTATTCTCTAGACCAACCGAGGAATCTTTAATTAGTAATTTTAGCCTAAATCATATCTAATTGGTTCGTACGACTGGCAGGCCATCGATGATCCTTCCCCTCCTACTAGAAGAAAGGAGTTACGCCATTGAGTATGTGCTACCGGGATAGAGCTTAGTTGTTTAAATAGAGTGATATAGTATGAGGGCATGCAACTCAAATACTATTGTTATTAGTGGAATACTATAAATTTATCAGTTCTATTTAAAAAAAGAAATATCTAATTGGTCCAACCTCAAAAAAAGAGAAGACTGTTTGTAATATTTTATTTATAACAGATCTAGAAAATCTAATATATGATAAGTATCCAGAGAAGTCCTAAACATATTGTACAATAGACAACATAAGAAAGAAGATGCATCAAACCCTAACAACTCAAAACGGACAAACATAATGTCTAATAATAAACAAGAGAGATAATGCAATCATACTTTAAACAAACTCCTTTGATATATTTAAATAAATAAAAATATGACATTAATCTTAACGATCAATAATATACTCATATCCCCTACAAGATTATAGAAGCAAAAATGTTTTATATCTATAGGCACAATCTTTCGTTGACTTAGACATACAAAATCTTATATTACTAGCATGCAATAGAGTGCAAGACGATATATAAAATAACATAGGTAGCCTTGTGGCAAGAAAAAGCAAAGGCAGATAAACATCGAGGATAAGATAGATTGTGGAAGACAAAGTCTAACCACTCAAAATGATGAGACGGAATCACCACGAAAATCTCCAAACCTATCATACACCCACCAAAACCTAAAGTCTAAGTCGTCGGTAACCCTCCTACCTCCCTCTAATGTGCTAGTCGAAGGTTAAAGTACATAAAAGATAGAAGAGGAAAGCCCCTGACAGATTGCTCATTCCTCATTGTTTTAATGAGCGATAGTGAGGGGTAATTGCCAACTTGAGCGAGGAGAATGGAAAGAGATGAACGGGCAAGAGATAGACAAGGAGGATCAGGGGAAACCCTCATGCTAGGGCGACTTATACTTGATCACTGCATCCATAATCTGGTCCAGATTAAACCAAATTTGAGCAAGCCCAGGAAGCCAAATTAGATTTGGATATTTTGGTCCAAGGATTCAAATCTAAGACAACATCATACTACCTTTTGCCAAGTATATCCTTGGACCCACATAGCAACAAGAACAAAAAGAGGAGACAAAGATCATAAGAAAGATGGCTGATGTTGGTCTAATAAGTGAAACAGGCCTTGAGAATCACATTCAAACTCATAACCTAAAAAGCTTGGCCAAGAAAAAGAGAAAAAGAAAAAAGAGCAGGGAGATCAAGTGTTTTGTACTGTAATAATGAGAACTCCACTAGTGTAGTGAATCTAATGAATGAGAATATTCAAAGGATGGCATTATTAGAGGACAAAAAGCTTACACATAGGCTCATCATTAACAGTACAACCAAGAGGAAAGTTGCTTAAATTAATCTAGATTTCCAGATTATCATCATGGATTAGTAGTAACTTAGTTGGGAACCAACGCATAGTTTCTTCTTCTTCTTCTTCTTTGAATCATGGGGATCTTCTTAATTTTCAAATTTCAAACAGCACCTGAGATGATAAGGATTTGTCTTCTGTTGCACTGCACAATCTGATCTCTGCAATCTCACTTTCTGACGCTGTTAACATAAATATAATAAGCACAGTTCAGAAGTTGCAGAGAAAATAAATCAAGAACCAGAAAACAAGGACAGGTCACGAGTTTTTCTATTTGACCATTGTATTCAATTAATGGAGGAATTCCAAGCAAATAGATAGCTTTAACCTTTATATAAATATACAAATATTTAGAGATATATAAGTCTGTGTGTGTTGGTGTATAACAATAAACTTCCCTCACATAAGTGGTAAGATACTATGAAGTATGAACATGTAAAAATAGAGTTTCATTAGAAATGAGAGGTATTCTTGAATTTTATAAGTGGAATCTGAATTCTTGTTGCCATGTGGTGAGCTGAACTCCCTGCACATGGCCTCTCAAATTTCTAAGCAATTGGAGCTCCAAATCTACACAGTTTTAGACTCTAATTTGCTTCTCCCAAGAGAATCACAGGCAGTATGAGGACCACCTATTGAATGATGCAAGAGAAAAGATTGAAGGAGTTGCGGTGGTAACATGTGTAAAACCATTGTTTATGTATCTAGGGGAAGTGTGCAGAGGTGGCAACCAACAGCAATTTCTTGGAGTTCCAAGGGGGCAAAAGGAAAGAAGATCTCTCTTCCCTTATTGGTCTAAATTCTCTAATTTCCTATTTGCAAGTGGCTACTAACTATATCTCCCTCTTGAGATCCATTAGGCTCTTTTCCAAAGTGGCTTCATCTTTTGCTATCTTCCATATTGCTCACTGTACTGCTGTCTAGTTCTTGTTTCAATCCAATTTGATATATGTTTCTCTCTCTCTCTCTCTCTCTCTCTCTCTTCTTTCTCTGCAGGGATATATATATATATATATATGTATGATCTCTAGCATCTCAGATGTATTGAGAATCCACACAGTTCAGTTTCCCTCTCTTCATCACTCTCAGAAGCTAGCCTTTTCTACTTTTTGATGCAATAAAGTTACACATCTGTGCATCCCTCATGGTAGAATCATCTGATTACCAAATGGGTTACTCTCTTTTTATGCTTAATCATCCTAGAGTGTCTATTTTACTGTCTCTCCTACTCATTTTTTGTAGTTATATCATTTCTTTCCCTCCAGCATCTCTTACTTTGTTAGTGCTGGTTTCATCCACTTCCTTCTCACTTTTCTTGCCTAAGCTTAGAAAGCTCATCAAAGCCAACTCCATGGTGCCACAAGATGAGGAAGGAGATCAAGGAAAAAAGAAGAAGAAGAAGAAGAAGAAGAAGAAGAAGAAGAAGAAGAAGAAGAAGAAGAAGAAGAAGACAAGTTTAACCTAAATGGATCACTGAAAGATGATGGCCTAGAAGGATTAGATGGTTCAAGCAATGCGACATCAGAGAATCTACGTAGCATTCGATCAGGATCATCGACTTGTTCGGTCACTGACGATGAATCATCGCATGAGAACCTGCAAGGATTGTCAGATTGTTCAGAAGATTCAGATTCAGATGATGAGAGCCTCATTGAGATTGCTCTTTCTGATGGGCATTATGTTGCTCAGGAGGAGTCAAATGCATTACAACTGAAAGGAGGATACTTGTCTGACTTCTCACCTGAGTTGCTACTCATGCAACATGGGCTAATGGAGCTCCTATCAGAGATTAATGAGGAAGATAATTTAATCGAGATAGACATAGCAAGAGGATCCATCATATGTCCAAGGTTGGAAATTAAAGCATAAGGTGGGCATGCATCCTTCCTGAGCTCTAATTTTGTATGCCATTTTTTAGTACATATGTTAGCTTAAATTGCTTTTTGGACAACATACAGGGTTCCTGGGTTCTTTTGCCTCTAACCATTGCTCTTTGTTTTCTGAAAAGCATAAATCTTTTACTGAATAAAGGGTATATCTCAGGTCTGATAGAAGTAATTTTCAGAAGCTCACTTGGAAACAGCAAAAATAAAATGAACTCTACTTCATTTTTGCCCAGAGTTGATGACAGACTTATTAATTTCTACAAGGCGTATCATATTGTTCAGATCTGAGTGCAAGAAACAAACTATCTAATTATCATTGGATTTTCAGCTCTACTTTTTAGTCTGAAGTAAATTGCATGGCACCCAATTATTTTCTTAATTTCAAGAGAGTGTACAGAAGAGAGGCATACAGTTTGCCCTTATAATACTTTGATACTGTAATGTAAATACTTTTCATCTTTGCCTATTCGCCATTGTGTCTGAAGAGAATATAAATAATTAAACTCATGCGGCTATCTAATTACTAGTGGTTTTGTATTAGTACAGATTCAGATGAGGAAATGATGATTATTGAATTTGACAATGGAGTGCTTTGAAGAACAGAGAAGAACACAGTGTACCTCTTCTTAATGAATCTAAAATTCACTGTCTACCCTCTCTCCAAAGAAAGGAAGCACATCTTAAGAAAGAACTCAAAATATTTTTCTTATAATTATGGAGTTATTTTTGACACATTCCTTCCTCTTAATGCTTAATGCAGTGGCAACCAAATTCATTTTTATTTCTTTTGAGAAAAATATATTCTCTTCTTCTTTTTCGAAAAGATAGAGGAACAAAAATTGTATTCTTACATTAGATAAATCTCATACTTCCTCACCTCTTGCGAAAAATGGTGGTAGATTAATTAAAATTCTCCAAAGCAATAGTAAAATAATAATCGTTAATCCGAGATAGCCTACATTCACATGAAATTATAATATAATTATTGGGGGGGTAAAAATTGTTCCCAAAAAAAAAGAAAAAACTGTAGTGCTTCATAAAAGATATATATATATATAGCATTTCTTCACAAGGATTTGTGTCCTCATATGTAAATCTCCCAAAGAAGTAGGACTGAAGGAGAATTTTGTCACATGCGTTGGGGAGTGTGCAACAGATATTCAGGTCCCTTCCGACAACAACGAAACTACTAAGCGAATTCAAATTAAATAAATTCTCCGAATGCATAAAAGCCCCTGTAATATCCCTTTTTAGATTATACAGGAACCAAAAAAGTTGGCCCTTTTCTAGTTCCACTCGCCTCGCTGGCTCGCTCACTACTTGCTCGAAGCGCGCGATGCTCTAAACCATCGTTCAAGTAGGATGCTTTCCGATTCCAAATTGTTATTTCCTGTGGTGATTTCGACGATTTTGTCCATTTTGTTTATCTTTGGTCCGTTACCCACTTGGACGAGAATGGCATTTCGTTATAGCGTTAGGGTTTCGAAGTTGTTCTAGAGGAATCGATCTTGGCCGCTGCCACCTCGGTTCCGTTGATGATCTTGGGCATTTGGTGGAATTTTGTAAATTTCGATCGGGTTTTCTTGTTCCCCCCCATCTATATTTTTTTTCTTCAATGTTGGAGGGTTTTTTTATCCGTTAATGCATTTCTGATAGGATTGTGATTTTTATTGGTAATATACAGATAATTAGCAACTGGGCTTTTTCTAGGTTGGCATGGTTCCTTTTTACCCCAATGATGCGCGTGATATACGATGAATTTTTCAAACTATTATTATTACTTGCAAATTCTGATTTATTGTCTTCTTGTACAAGTATTGAGCAGTTTTAAGATTTTGGAAATGACGGAACAAGCTGCGACATCTGAACTGGAGGCAAAGATGCTACCTGAAGATGTAGGTATGGAGGAGGTTATTGAAAGAAAACTTGCGGAAGAGAATAATGTGATAGAAGTCGAAGTTAAAGAACTAGGGGAAGAAGGAAAGAATCATGGTGATGTAAAGATTGGAGATGCGGAGAATGGAACTCGGGAAGAGGCTAATATTGTTAATATTTTAGAGGTCAAGGATGGAAAGGTGGAAGAAGCTGAGGCAGAAGTGGCAACCGACAATGTGAAAGTGAGTGAAGTTGACAACCCGGTGCTTGATGAAGCTGGGGTCACAAATGCCATGGTAGGTGAAGATCTGAAATATGTACAGGAGGCAAAGGTGGATGAGGAGGATGAGAAAGAGAGAATAAAGTCTGGTGCAAAGATTGGAGAGTATTTGGAAATAAAGGAACTAAACAAGACATTGAAGCAAGGAGAGAAGGATGACGAGGAAGGGAAATTGAAAGGTAATAATGAGTGTGGAGTAAAGTCTGAGGATGTTCCAAAGACACCTGCGACTTCCTCTATCGAACGCCCTGTGCGTGAGAGGAGAACTGTGGAGAGGCTGGTGGAAGCTCTTGAAAAGGAACCAACTAAGGCATTCCTGATTGAGAAGGTTCTGCTTTTATATTTCTTCTTCTCTTGTCTCCACTTGGTTCATGGATTTGATGAATTTTGTAAATAATTTACCTCTGTTGACCTTTTGGCTGACAGGGCCATGGCACTCCTCTGAAGGAGATACCAAATGGTATGATTCTGTCTGCTGTGATTTAACTTAGAAATTTCTTTTCCTTTCTAGTGTGTTCACTTATACTATTTCTATTGATGGTAGGATCAGGGCAACATTTTGCTGTTTCATGTTAAGTGACTTCACATATTACCTTATATTTTAACATTGGAACATGATCTAGTTGTGGGAGTCAAGATATCTCAGACGCCAAGTCTAAAATCTAAATTTCTTGTATAAGTGATCTCCATGCTTGTATAGATGTCGGATGTTGAAAACATTTCTTGTAACAAAAATACACGACTGTTGCAGAAAAATGTTACAACTCATTGCAGGATATACCTCATACTTCTAGGTCAAGTTGGGGAGCATAGACACTTCAAATAGCATATTTTGTCCATGTCTGATACATGTTGGACACCAACACTCATTGGCGTAATGGACATTTCGACGAAGTATTCGATATTTAATAAATTATAGAATAAATTTGGATATTCTTTGGACATTTTTGGATATTCTTGAGATCCATTTTGGATATAAGATTTATTATATGCTATAAAAGTTTATTATATAAATGATTTATTGTAGGAATTTCCTGCATATGCTACAGAAATATAATGTAGCAATCACAAGTTAGTGCATCTGATTTAATTAATATTAAGGCAAATTAGTATAAATCATGAATTCGCGTATGCCATCCACTGTAGTTAAGTAATGGTAGTTAGTTATTTATTATCATAATATTTAATTGTATTATCACGTATTAGTATTATCATTTTTGACTTTGTGGTATTGTGTACATTTTGATTTTCTCTCATGAATAATATATGCATGCCTGTGCATGTATATTATAAATTTAGAAAAATGTTTCTATAAGCGTATCAATAATATATATTTATATATATAATGTTTTATTTTGCTCAATTCTAAGCGTGTCATATCCTATTCTTTCAAGAGTTGCCGTCTCCCTGTGTCCATATCATGACATATCCTATTCTGTGTTCGTGACCTTGCTTTTTAAAGGTCAACGTCATTATATTGTGTATTATCAGATGACTCTTTTCAATGGGTGTATCATTATTGAAAGGAATATTTGTGATCTACAACCCAATTCTAACATATTAAGTCTATGGCATAGTGATACAAGAAAATGGCAGTACTTTGGGGAACAGAGTTTTATGGCATCATTAGCCAATAATATTTACCGCAATTATAAGGATAAGATATTATGGTTTCAGTTATAGTTATGGTTAATGAAAAACTTTAAGTTTGATCATGAATGAGCTGTGAAAATAAGTTTTAACAAAGATTTGATGCAGTCATGTCTTGTTTATTTCCATAAATGCAAAGTGAAATCCTGGCCTGAGTTTTGGTGCATTTTCAATTGTGACCTAATTATTTAGATTTAGATCCTTGAAGCATTTATGTTTGCTAGTCCTCTTTTATGATAAATTAAACCAAATTTAAGTTTTTCATATATAACTGTAGCTACTTGTTCAGTTTTTCGGCCAATTTTTTACCTTGTGGATTTTAAAGTGCTTGATTCCTTTTCTCCCCTATGTTTCATAATGTAATAATGTGGAACTTTGGTTCTTGGTTTCAGTGGCTTACAAATTAGCAAAGAAGAGGCCTGCAGATCTCAAATTGCTCTATCATGTCCTTTTCAGGAGACAAGGGAAGGTGGTACCAATCCTACAGATTGCTCATTATCTCTAGGTTTATTTGCTGCTGTATACTTGTTATCCTATCTGTATTATTATATGCTCTAAGTATTGGTTTGTTAAAAATAATACCAAGAATATAAAAATAAGATTTAAGTGCTGATTTGTTAGCTTAACTTTACAATTGTGAAGCATTGGATATTCCTGCAAAATTTTCAAGCCATATATGTATAATAGAAGCTTTGGCTCTTAATAAAGATAAGATGATGTGTTAAAATTGGTTTCCCTTTTAATTTAAGAACTTGTTTGTTCTAGATTAGTGCAGTAAAACTCAAGAGAAATAAAAAGTGCATAAAGACTTTCATTGTTCGGCAACTTGCATACATCCGCAGGAGAGAACTGTCGTTTTACTATTCTTGCAATAGAATGCTTGTATGAGATTATGTCATATTAAATACAATTAAGTATATCTTGGTACACTGCAAGATCCCCAACATGCACTCATCGTATTAATAGAGGCTATGACCTCCCCTCGCCTGGCCACAGCCTCTTGTTGACACCCCATAAGTAGAAGGAAACTTTTTGCTTGGAACCTCATATATTAACTTATTCTTATAGACATCCTGCTTATTCACTATTCCACAACCCATTAATTCCTCTTAAAATGTTCAGATAACACATCACTGGTAAAATGGTTGACAGGTTACAACATTACTCCTTGGTTAAATCACTTGATCCACAAGTTACTATAGTGACCACATTTTAACTTAATCAGAAAACTAAAGGATACAAAGTTGAGGTGTAATCAAATGATTGAACCTATGCCCCAGCTGAATGGCCCAGCAGTTATTCGTAGAAACAGGATAGTAACAGTCTTAAGTGAGAGAGTAATAAAAGAAAAATTATGGACTACAAATATTTTCACTCAGAAGGAATGTAGTAATCCCTTCTTGTCACATTTTCGTTTGGTTCTGTTTGATTAAACTTGAGCCAGGCTGCCAGGTTTTATTTAAATATGTTAGGGAAATTCAGAATTTGACTTTATAAATATTGAAAAGGTAGTCCTTGAACAAGAACATGGCAATAATTCGGATGCAAAGAGGAAGTTGCCCTAAAAGCAATTACCCTAAAAGGAATTACCCTCTCCAAAAAAGATGAGGGAAGGGAAAAGATCATAATCAAATGATATATACTAACTGCAACGTAAGTATCACTTGAATTATGCAATTAAGCTGTGCATACTGCTGAAGTTTTGCATGCAAGTCATTTTTGTATTTCCCCTTCTGCAAGTAGAAGTTTCCTGAGTGAGATCAACGTTACTCACTTGAAACACATGAAAATTTAGTGTTGCTTCATTTATTGGTACAATGGAGAGTCAAAGCAATTCACATTTCTGGAATCTTTTGGCTTCTTTTGTGTAGTTCAATTTTGACTATTCATTTCAGTTAATCTATAAATTTCGTGGTGTGATTCCATCAAACACCTTTTTCATTCTCCTTATTTTCCCATTCTATGATTTGGTGGATATATGTCATGTGTATCCGACATCTATAATGTAGTATTCATTTACTCTTGTATATGATAGTAGGAGTCTTGTCTGTGCTTCTAAGGAAAATGCTGTGTATGTTCATTGCAGTGCACCTATGCATATGTCCTCATTCCATGTAGTGCATTCACATATATTCAATAAATATGTGTGATACATAGATATCATAATATCGTAGAAAAAATATGCTTGTGATAAGAAAAATATGTACATTAGAGTATTTGTGCATATTTACATACAAATATGCATGCATGGGTGAATATAAGCCTCTCGTTGTAGTAGGTGTCCTTGGGAGTTGCAATATCTTGGTGATGAGCAAGAAAATCATTGTTATGTAAAATCTACTCTCAATAACTTTGTCCTGCCCCTTTTGTGTTATGCCAGACTTATCTGAAAGTATCTCTATTAGATAACTTGGCTTCTCTAGGTTTAATAACTTCTGCAATACTGCCAGTATATTTTCTTTCGTCCGACTTTGATATGGTTTTCCCTTCACCTCCTGCTGTAGAAATGACTTTTAAGTTGTTAATTGGCAGGTAGCCGATTTCAAAAATCACATACTGCAATTTTCTGGATTTGTGTGGCATGATGATGAGGTAAGCATTCTTTTACAGATAAACCTATGGTGGTTGATGCAGAATTAATTTCTCCCAATCCTTTTCTGAATTATGAGTTTCATACAGGAAAAGCAAAAAACTAAAGTAAAGGAGAAACTTGATAAATGTACTAAAGATACATTAATGGGACTATGTGATTTGTTTGACCTACCTGTTACAAAAGCTACTACGAGGAAGGTTGGTTTACTTCATTTTCTTTCTTTTTGTCTTGAAAATTTTGAGACAATATATGGTTGAGTTGGACTCGCAGGAGGAACTAGTTGCGACTCTGTTGGATTTTATGGAGGCACCTCATGCTACAGACAGTGTCATACTTTCTGACAAGGAACAGGTTTGCTTTCAACAAAAAAATTTCTTGCAACTTTTTCTTGAAATTCTACCATTAGAACCTATTCTTTTTCTGCCTTGAAATTTCATGTGCAAGCAGGAGTGGCATAAAAATGGATAGATTGGTATTTTCTTTTTCTTTTTGTGTTTTATCTTTCCTTTATTGCAGCAAACATTGAAGAATAAAAAGCGCAAGAGAGTCACAGGAGTTCGGGCACCAAAGAGTTCAGGAAGTATACATATGCAACACTCCAAGGTATATTGTCATTATTATAACAGATAATCAATTTACAAGAAGTCCTAGATAGTTAAATCCTTTTTCCTCATTGTAGTTTTGTTCCTTATGCCTTGTATAATGTATGCAACTTTATCCTTCCTCTACAATAGATTTTTCCTATTGCACAACATAGTTAAATAACCTTTGATTAATTTAATGACTCTTGCAACTTAATTGCCAATACCAAACTTTGGCTTGTCTTCCATTTATCTTTTGCATAGTCAATTTTTTGCAGAAAAAGAACAAGGCTGAGGAAACTCCAGAAAGAAATCTGAGTAGTTCGCATGAAACGAGTGATGCAGAAGAGGAAGATGATGAGAATGGGCTTAACGATGAGGATGAAATGCACTCTGAGAGTATGGAGAGGAATCTCCAATCTGAAGAAGAAGATGAGGAAGAACCCAAAGAAGGCAAATCTAGTAAGCATAAATTTTCTAGAGGGGCTTCTGCTGGTAGAACGAAGCCACAACTGGGGACAAGTCCCATTAAAATGCATCTTCCAATAAACAAGTGTGCCACTAAAACATCATCTTCAAAGCACTTTAAAGCAATGGAGAACAACGATGCTAGTGTAAGGTTCTCAAAGAAGAAGAGAACTGTTAATGGGACAGAGGACAAAGCAAAAGCAGATAGCAAGGAAAAATTTAATGGTATGCCTTCATATTCTGGACTTTGCTTGCTTGCCAGAATTAAAGTTCGTAGAAGTAAAATTTGGGAGGATTCTGTGCTGCTCAGATTGGAAGTTTTAAGCTGAAAGATATTTTAAGCAGATATGGTTGTCAAGCATGGAGGATTTTTCACTATTGTGAGAATACATACTTTTCATGCCTCTGCATACATGTATGTGTACGTGTGTTATGTATGTGTATTTATGTACATATTTATGTACGGGTATGCTGCTCTAGATTAAGCAAATTTAGTACGTGATTTTATTGGGAATGTCAGATACAGCATTATTATGTTATATTGGGTAAATGGACATGGATTAATTTGATCCTTTAGTTGATGCATATATTAAACAAAAAATTAAATTAATCACTAAGCACAGGGCACATTAATCATGTTAGTTTATGCCCAATGTAAAATGAAAGTAAACTATCTAACTTGGTAGGATTGAGGAAATTGCTCCAACTGAGTTGATATCCACTTACAGTTATTTAATTTTCCATCAGATATCTCTATGTTGTCTGCTTGAAATGTTTAAAGGTGGGGTTTCACATATCTATATATATATGTAACCTTTTCCTATGTTAATGTAAATAGGTATATAGACACACACACACACATAAATAGCTGCCGCACCGTCACCAGCAAGCTTTGTCTTCTTGTCTGACTGGTTCTACCTGCTGTCACGTTTTCCTTTTTCTTCTGTTAGCTTATTCAAGAACTTACACTCAAGAATGTGGAACTATTTGCATTTTTAATTCATTTAGTAGAAGCTTGACATCATTTGTTACAGATTAACGTTGTCTTGTGATTTGATCTTTTAGTTGTGATAATTATTTCGGAGATGAGCTTTTAACAAGTATGATTCAATGCTCAATATTTTTATTGCCCGTAGTTGTGGAAGCAGTAAATTTCTTGGAAAATATTGAGATGTTAACATGTTACCGTCATTGTATAATGCCTTGAACCACAGAAAATAGTTGGGGAAGTTTGTAAATTTCTTGGAAAATATTGGGATGCTAACATGCTATGGTCACTGTATAATACCTTGAACCACAGAAAACTAGCTTAACTTTGACCTGAAATTTGTTTCTTTCTTATTTTCAGGTAAATTGGTGGCTAAAGGAAGTGAAAATTCCAGAAGCATGGAGACAGGGCCAAGTAAGGAGGAAGTGAGGAATGCTATATGCAATATCTTGGATAAAGTTAATTTTAACACGGTAAGCAAGATGACTAAGCTGTTTCAAAACTGTAAGCTAAACAGTGACCACTGTGTATATTCTTTAGTTGAGTAATTATTGAATCTGATTTCAGAATTTTTTTGTAATTGTGGTTAATAAGTTCCTATTTTCAGGCAACGTTCTCTGACGTTCTACATGAACTTGGTATGCCTTTTGTGAATATGAAATTTGTCTTGCCTTTGTGTAATCTGATTCTTTTTTCTTTTTTTATTCAAAAACATTTCCTATGAAGAAAAATACTTGCTTATTGGAACTCACCTTCTTCAGATAGACATTTTGGTATGGATCTTTCGTCAAGAAAAGCTGCAATAAAGTTCATGATAGAAGAAGAGCTGACCAGGCTAGCTGATGAGGCTGAGCAGAATGAAAAAGATGAAGAAGATGAAGAAGATGAAGAAGATGAAGAGGAAGCTGGTAAGGATGAACATCCAGAGTCTATGGGCAAAGAGGTGAACGCTTGATTACGCTAGAAGTATTCTGTAAATAATGGTTATCTTATCATGTTTAATGCAACATAATCTTGAGTCTTACTAGTCTAGTCCTTTAGTAATGCATTCCCTCATTTTATTATCCCACTCTTGACATTGCATTTTTCCTGGCATTCCATGTAATGTTGACATAGATTGCGAGATCTGCTCATGTTAATTTGCTGACCTTGCATATGTTGACAAGAAATTTTTTCTTCCCAGGCCACATGTTGGAAAAGTAAATCTAGGCCACCTGAAATTTGCTGATCTGCTCATGAGATCTGCTATATCATGACATGCTAGATTCACTCCTTAGATTAGAGCATGTAAAATTTTAGGATCTTCAAGTATATCTAGGCTCACTAGGGGACAATAAGAATGGCTCTTCCACTTGTATTGTCAGGCTCTATGGAACAAACCCACTAACAAAAGGTGGATGGGAGCAATACTCCAGTCAACCACGCTTTTGTCCACACAAGACCCAGCACTTTCATTTCAAATTGGAAACATACCTCCATTGTTTTGCTGGAGAGATAGTTTTCATCATTTTACCTATGACCATGCACATTTCTAAGTCTGACTGTTGCATTGGCCTTCTTGATATGCGTATACTTATCCTCATTACTGGAGAGACTTTTTAATTTTTTTATGACTCCAATTTGTAGCAATAAGGTGCACAGTAGTATGTCCATCACAAGGAAGTCATTACGAACAACCAACCAACTCAAGAAAAAAACTTCCATCATGGCGACCCACTATAAGTGATCCTTTCACCATAATTATAGGTCTGGTGTGGTGAGTTCCTTGGTCCTTCACCCTATAGTAGTCAAAGCATTTCATGGAGCTAGTGTGTGATAAAGTAACTTCAAAAGGCCAGTGCGTGAAACTATGCCTTCAGTATACTGTGAGCCTATTAATGGCATCGAGCTGTATGCCTACCGATTTATGCCTTTTTTTCTAGTTCCATTGATAGTGGAGCACCTATGGGAGATTCCTGATGAACAACTTACTTTACTACATAACCTTCTTCCACTTTTCCGTTTTGATTCCAGTATAATAAAAAGTTGGGTAGGCTTGAATTGGGTCAAGCTCCAAGGACTAGGAACTGATGCTCTAAAGATGGCAACAATGTGAAATGTGATGATTGATGCCTAAGGTAGCATTGCATTTTCACATGTTGGACCATATATTAGCTGGGAGTGGGATTTCCACTAAGCTGATGATGCACATTGATACTTAATAGGCTAAACTACTGAGATTAAGAAAATAAATTAATCTAACAAAAGTTGTTAATCAGCATTTTCGAGGTCATTGATTTATGAAGATCTGTTGAGTTGAGAATGAACCCGCTGTCTGCCACCATTAGAGCTTATCTTTTCACTGTTTTGATTACTTATTAAGGGAGTTAATAATTGATGCTGTAGTATTATTGTTTCCAATTTTGCTAACTTCTGGAAAATAAGAATGCAAAAATGGAAGGCAGGATATTTAGCTCTCATTCACTTATGGAATAGGAATAATTCTTTTTTTTATAATACTCTTTATTTTGGTGTAGTAATTCAACAACTTAGTTTCTTTTAATATACTAATTTATTATTCTCTCTCATTTTATTATATATAAATTTTAAAAATAACTTAATAATAACTCGTAATTATTATTTTGTCTCTAGATTAAATATTATTTTAATTATACATCGCTTTAGTTATAGTTGATATTCTTTCTTCTCTCTTTTGAAAAGCAATTATATTAAATAAATAAATTATTATATTTGTACTGCAACATATGATATAAGCCTAAGCCGCGTATTATATGACTATATATTTATACTGTCATGTACTACATGGTTATATATTTACACAATAATTATATAATTCTGTATTATAATACAGTGGGTGGGTCATATGTCTGCACTAGGACATAAGTTGATATGGTTATAATTTTTTATTTTTATGGTGTAAATTCTTTTTATTACAAGTACTAAAAAATGCGAGAAACTATTTTTAGTGCAGATATATAGGGCATTTTAAGTCCATATTAATAATAAAAAATATTATATTTTTAAAAAATATTATATTTACATCTAATCAAAAGTATTTTTTATTATTTGTTATAAAACATCGTCCATTCTTAACACAGATTCAGTGTTCTTCATTACTTTAATATTAATATTATATTATATTAAATATGATTCTTATTATTTATACTAACTAAATAATAGAGTTTTTATCTTGGCATTAGCTCTCTTCCGATATTAAAAATTATAATATCTATTTTAGAATCAGTCTCATTCTACTAGTGAAAATTCTTATTTAAACAAGTAAGGTGGCAGCAGCTGGAGATGTTATTACTATGGTATGATCCCATGGTTTTGAGATTGAAATCAAAAGTGATGTCAAATCCCTATAAATATTTTATGTCACATTCAATGCTTGTCAAGCTAACAACATGACAAAGTTTTGCCAACTAGAGGGCTTTATTAAGTTGTAAGTACTAATATTTTTTGGCTAATAATACTAACAGAATAAAATGATTGATAAATGTATGTAAACCTGATTACTCTAAGTAACGTCTGATCTCAACGTGAGTATTGCACTTCTTCTCGGTCTACAGGTAACTGAGTTCATCTCGCTTGTACGTACACGCCAACCTATAATTGGACTTTATAAACCCACTATTTTAATTTTTTAAAATACTTAAGAAAAAGGAGAGAGTGAGAGAGTTTATATTATTTTTATTGTGAAAGAGCTCGCTGCTCCCTACTCCAATTTATTATTTTAAGCTCGTGTTCCAAACGGACGGTCAGGATGGTCCCTCGTGTTGCAACACCTAAGACGATAAATTGACGGTTTGTCTCTGTCCTCGTGTCATTCTGGTTGACATACTAGGACGAAGATCCAACGAACGCGGCCATTCTCTATCACAGAGGAGAGAGAGAGAGAGAGAGAGAGAGAGAGATTTTTTGTTGGTTTTCTCTTCGTCCCAAGTCCCCCATCCTTCTTTAGTAGTCTTCTTTCTGTTCGATTGCACGTCTTGTTAATCTTCATTCAGTTCATCTCAATCCAATTCTTCTACGACCTCGGTCAACTTGGGTAAGTCCGAATGCGTGCGAGCTGAGGAGGACCCATAAAGTTAGCTCCTTTTACCGATCTCTTCTCTTTGAAATCTTAGAAACTCGTGCTGCGATCGAATTCCCATCAGTTGTCAAGATCCCAACTTTGAGCTGAGAGACCGAAGGGATGGCGGACTCCGACAACGAATCCGGCGGGCAAAACGGGAGCAACGCCCACGCCCACGGGAACAGCGATATCTCGTCTCCCCGAGAGCAGGATCGGTTCCTCCCGATCGCAAACGTGAGCAGGATCATGAAGAAAGCCCTTCCCGCCAATGCAAAGATCTCCAAGGACGCGAAAGAGACCGTTCAAGAATGCGTCTCTGAGTTCATAAGCTTCATCACAGGGGAGGCATCCGATAAATGCCAAAGAGAGAAGCGTAAGACCATCAATGGAGATGACCTCCTCTGGGCAATGACTACTCTTGGATTCGAAGACTATGTCGACCCACTCAAGGTTTACCTGCAGAAGTTTCGGGAGGTGGAAGGAGAAAAGCTTGGGGGTGCCGCGCAGCCGCCGCAGCAGCACAAGGAAGGCAGTGGAGTGACGATGATGATGATGATGGGGCAGCACATGTATGGGTCTACGTCCACGTCGACATCCACATCCACATCCACAGCCACATCGGACATGTATCAACATCATCATAACCATCAGGTGGCTATGGGCGGAAAAGGAAGGTTGGGTGGTGGAGGGAACGCTACGTAAGGCGGGTAATGTTGTTTAGCTCTGTTAATGTAATTAGCGTCAAGATAAAGATAGTTTTAGAATAGGACATTGTTTCATCGCAAAAAGAAACAGAGAGATATTATTCTCAACCAAAACCCCCAAAAATACTATCCTTGAGAAATCTGTCTATGTTGTTTCTCTGATTGTAGATTAAGGTTATATCTGTATATTATTGCAAGTTATTATGATGAATGCAGGTTCCTTATATTGTGTTGTATCGTAGACATGTTCTTGTCTAGGGTAAGAATTTAGGTGAATATATATATATATATATTCCTTGAGAAATCTTTTACTGTTGTTTCTCTTGAAGCTTAAAATTGAAATCCGTCTCTTTAATAGCTGCTAGTAGTAGTAGAGTTGCAGATTCCAGCGGCTAATAGAAGTGATCAATATGTGAGACTGGAGCTAAGCAAGAGAATAAATAAAACATATTGAAAGCCGTCTCTGTGCTCATAAAAATCCTCAAACTTGGGACAGTCGAAGGCATCTACTTTTTCTCAAGTTGGCCGCTCAACCTTTAAGATGCTCAAACATGTCCAAACAAAAATATTAGATGCATAGACTAATTGTTGCCAAAAGAGAAATATTCTAAATGTGGCGCCTCTGTCTTTTAGCTCTTACTAGATGACAAACAGAAAAACAAAAAAGAAAAAGAAGAAGAAGAAGAGATGAGGCCCCTACCAGCTGCATCAATGTGCTTGAGCATGCCATGATGTTCTCACGGGAACCACAGCAGTGTAACCATCAATGAGAAGGTTTCCTTTTTAGTTTTGCTCCGATATTTTTCTTTACAATGTGGAATCTCTCGCATGATATTGGTGCTTTCTGTGATAATCTAGAAGCAAGATCATCCTGCTCACCGGGAAAAGTAGATGCTCTTCGGAAGTAGAATTAGCATTTGAGACTAATCAGACAGCTGCATCTCGTACACCTGCAAAAAATAGCTCGGCAATATGAACTGCAATAGTTCATTGATCACATAATGGCAATTTTGGATCATCGAGTTCTAGTTTATGCCAGAGCCTTCAAAGAATCACCTCTGCCTTCAAAATATGACCTTTCAGATTCAATTACACCCTGAGCGAGGTAGACATCATAGACCAAGTTAGGATGTAAAGCTTTTCAAAAGATATGGTAAAGAAATAAGTTTGCCAATATAAAACAAATCTACCTTCAGAATTAAAAGGGCAGCCCCCTTGTCCAAAACCTCATTGTATTCGCCACATGACAGGGTCTGCAAGACATTGATGAATCATATGTGGACAGAAGGGGAATTACTTCAAATATCGGAGATAGAGACCTACTTGTACACAATTTGGACAACCAGTGGCACCCAAACAATTGCATGTTGTAATCTGTTCTAGAGCTGCAGCAAGGAGTTCCCCGAAGAGTCGCTGAACCTATTTCAATACATGGATAGGTTTAAGTTGCTAAGCATATCAAACAGTACCATCTCATATTCTCATGTTCATATCATGCTTACCGTCGCTTCGAACAAAATAATACTAAAAATATAAATAATTAAAGGAATGAACTCAGCTGCTTTATGAAAAAAAGAAACAAAAAGGAAAAGAAAAGAATATATGCATTGCAGAACTTGCAAGAAACAACTGCCGCAACACTCTTCTAGCAGTAGGCTTCCAGTTGTTATTCCTCTCAGAACTTTACTATAGTTTACTTTCAATCTGCATATTGGCTATACAGCTGGAGTGCACCTTCCGGTTTTAAAAGCTATAAAAGAATACCAGCTATTTCCGCTGTCTTACATCTGGTTGTATCAGCTCTACATAATTTTTGGTGAACTGATGATTTTTCATAGTTTCTCATTTTGCCTATGTGGGAATGCACACTCTTGTGAGATGTGCACTTGTGTGCATCTCCCATATTCCGTATCATGCATGTGAGTGATATATGCATTAGTTCAGCTACCAGTCTGGATTGGCTAACATGTTTTGTGTTGTGAAGTGCATAAAAAGTAGCTCTCTCAAGACCATTCTTTTTTTTCCTCTCACATGAGTTGGATGTATAGTAGGCAGATATCAGATTAAGAAGTATCAATTGATTGCTCTCTCAATATTACCCATGAATAGAACAATGTATATTACATGCCCACTCTAATAATAAGCAGACATGGAGAGCATGACTTCTCATAAATCTTATACAGCATATAAATATTTCCACTTCTGTGTCAGGTTAATATGCATATAACTGCATAAGCATGGAAAGCTCAATGCCATGGGTGGAGTACATCTTCAGATGCATCGCCTGCATTTGTCTATTGTCTAGACATTTTTTTTATGAAAAGATTATTGTCTATACATTTAGCATGAAGATGCAAGATAGGCAGATAAGCAAATATTAGTGTTAACTGAGGATGTGCATGTATGAATGCTTGTGATAGTCACATGCTTGCATGCCTGCAAAGTTAGTGTTTGTCTATACCTCAATAGGTGGATACGTATATCTGCACTGAAGGAAGGCTTGACATATAAAAGGAGCCAGGGCAGTTACTAGCTGTATGTGCAAGAAGTATGCATAACTCTGGTGGACAGGTCTATAGCCTTATCTTGAGTGACCTTCACATTTGTAAGGAAAGCATAATTTATTCTCATTTAAGCACTTCATATCCCAGTATAGGCCAACATACTAATCTTCTGTGTTTCTCGCCTTTTTTCAGTTCATGATGGTACTCATGCAATGAAAACAATTACTTTACCACATCCAGTATGTCAGCATTAGATAGAGAAGCAGGCACAAAATATCTAAGGCAGGCAAAGGCCGCAGTCACCACCAAGACTACTATATCAGCTTACCTGTGACGCAATACCAATACCACCAGGATGCCGATCATACAGCAAAATTCTTTCAGGAATAGCACGGGTTTCATGGGGATTCGCACACTCTGTACCCATATCAGAAGCATTGCACATCATATACCTAGTATAATATCATTCATAGCCATATAAGCATCCGGGAAAATAAAAGAATCAGATTTTTCTTCAAAGGAAGCAATCCCAGTGTAGCCCAGAAAAGTTAACCGAATCATGCCAATGAGCTGAATACTATAGTAGAAAACAACGTAGCAGGTAGCTAAGTTTAATAGAAGTATATAAGTGAACAGTGAATAATTTTCCAGGTGGTAAACTGTAAATTAACAACTTCTTGTTCAAGCTCAATGATTATGCAATTAAGAAGGATTAAAATGGCCCAAAATTTTATAAATAGAGGAAACATACAAAGGCACAACATTGAGGAGAGCATGGGAAGCAGCATGTAGGCCTGCACGAAATTGTAGGCCCTGCATCTCCACAGCTGTCTTTACTGACTGAGGAACTCGCGTCCAAGCTGCCTAATTTAGTCATTCACAAGGAAACAAACTGGCTGAAAGCTAGCAAGATGGTATTGTTATAGCAAAGACAAAATCAAGTAGATTGCATATTCAGACCTGTGAATCATATGAATATGTAGGCAATGCAAGCTCGACTCTATCAAATATTTTATTGCTCGCTCGCCATATGCGGTAAAACCCAAACCATTTAGTAGTAACTTTGCAAGAATTTACTTCTGCAGTGGTTCTTATGTGATCACATTCGGATTCTTTCGCTGATGGATAGGCCTAAAGCATTATCATAAGATAAAAAGGTCAAGCATAACCCTCCAGTATCGTCACTAGTGGGAAACCAGAAAGGTCCTTACCATCAAGAAATCAGAAGAATAAGAGATAAATAACAGGATAAGAAAAAGAAAGAGCAAGAAATACAAGGTTGTCCAAGTGTTATCTGTATCCAGAAAAACTTAACATACTAAAGCAAATTAACCAAGGATAAGAAGGCCAGCTAATTCCAACAGTTTGACTTTTCATATGAGAAAAATCCAATGATTAAGCAAAGAAAAAGTATAATGTACATTTTGCAATTAACATTCACGACAAGTGATCATGCTCTACTGTCACAATGAGAGCCCATAAGAAAAAAGCAGAAAAGGTGAGCAGGCAAAAATCCTTTCTAGAACATATAAATTTAAGCAACTGAATGGGGAAAAGAAATACAAGTCACGTGTTTTAAAGAACATACGAGGTCACCTCCAACTACGTGAATGTCGGTGTAATCTCGTGTCTTTGTGTAGTACTTCAAGTCAGCTTTCTGGCAGAAGGCAATCTTTGATGATAAATCAAGATCATCAACCAGGTAAGTGACACCTTGGTGAATGTACACAGCACCTTCATACACCTGAATGGGGAAAAAAGATTACCTCAAACAATTATTCGTCCAAATTAAAGTAAGAAAGAATAAAAGACTGCGACATGTAATAAATAGTTCCATTAAGAATCCTCTGCTCTCACATGGCAAAAGAAAAGAGACATTATCTATGACTATGGAAATTCTGAGCCAGAAAAAAAAACAAGAAGAATATGACAAGGAGATCTCATTTTTCACAAATCTGTAGCTCCCATTTGTCATTGTATCTCAACAACCAATTTAGAGCAAACTACAATTTTGTTTATATCATTTAGTAACAAAAAAGAGAGCAACTAAAGCTCAATCCACTAACAAGTGCTGCAAAAGAATGAGATCTTGTCAAAGTCCTTGTTCCTTCATATTTCCCTCACCAATGAATAATTAATTATGATATAAAAAACTTGAGGACAAATAGCAAAGATTACCTGGAAGAAGGCCTTGCTTTCCTCAATTTCCTCTAGTGTTTCGTTGCTGAACCTGTCTACCACTCTGTATTTCTCATTCTCAATTGCCCGCAAGCTAACTGAATAGGAAGGCTTTCCCTACAAGAACAAAGATAAAGCAAAATATCAGCATTTACCAAAAATAACCATATTATTTCTACTGAAAAATGCTATTGCATGTGGAAGTGAGCATAATACCTCAGGTCCAATATAATTCCAGGTTTTCGTAGAACAAGAACCAGTTGGGTTGTTACACAGATGCCCTTTATTCTTAAGAACCATTAGTGCCAGATTTAGACAAGGACCAAAATACTTTTCATCATATTGCAAACATAATGGCAATTCATAAGCAGCACATGCGACGTGCTGTTCTAGTACCTGTAATTAGACACATTGGGATATCTAAAATTTGAAATCGCAGGGATCATAAGAAAATCCCTTTGGTGAAATTATTTTGATATTCAACAAAATTTAAAAACATTGGTTAAGTTAAACCTTTTGATTATTAGAATCAACTTGGCAATGCTCGATTGCTCTTCCAAAGAGTTTCTGTGGAAATTTCATAAAATACTGATCAAGAGGTCCCTCAAATGCAACATAGATAGCCAACGATGGTCTTGCACGTCTTCCAGATCTCCCAGCCTGCTGCCACAGGCTACAAGTCGTAATGTTAGGTACCATTGAATTTTTATATACAGGACTAACATATAATATATGTTGAAAAAGGGAAACAATATAGTAGTCTACTTTACCTAGCAACACTGCCAGGAAAACCAAGATGTAATGTTACATCAACATGTCCAACATCAATTCCAAGTTCAAGAGCACTTGTTGCAGCAACACCACGAAGTTTTCCATCAAAAAGATCAGCCTCAATTCTTCTTCTCTCCTGCTCTACCATTTATTCCAGAATTTCAATGAACCAGGACCATCAATGTTGCAAACAAGGGAAATTTAAGACAGAGGCAAAATGAAAATAAGTGTTCAGCAAAGAAAAACATAAACTAGATTTTCATCTATTTTGTAGGAAAACATATTAATACCCGAATAGTTAAGTGATGTGTTTACACCAAAAGATACTATGGTTGTATTGTTGTAATGATTCCTTTCTTTTAAAACAGATCATACAATGTAACCAGCACAATTGTTAACTACAGAGAAAGGAAACCAACAATTTTATATCCTCCATCTCTTCCTATTTTGTCATATTTATGTCTATGGTTCACAAAATCTAGTAAGCATATTCTCATTCTTTTAGCTCCCTCCACCCTCCACAGTTATTATGGATGTTACACATCAGATTCCTTGAAATAACGAAATTGTCATTAAAATCAACTCATGGCAAAACATTCTCACTAACATGGTTGTCGAGCTTATATGGAAGGATAAGCCTAGATGAGATGACATATAAAGTTCAGTGACAAATATGAATTACTATGGACATGATTTGCGGCATCTTTGCATGGTAATCTATTCATAAAAAAGAGAGACATAAACCTGTGAAATGTAGCCGGCACGATACACACAAACAGTATGAACCAGATTTTGTGCAGTCGCCTGGAGAATTTCATGCCTACAATTATCAAAATACCAACAGCTTTGTAAATGAAAAAAATAAAAAGATCATCAAAATGCAAAAACATGAAGGGCAAGAAACTAGTAAAACTTATGTATAAATTATTCAAAGCAACATACGTGTAACATAGAACTAATTCACAGAGTTTCCGTGTTTTGCAGAAAGCAATGCAGCGAAGACCATGTTGAACCATTTCCGCAAAGAGGTAAGCAATCTCCATTATTGGGCTAGAAAAACAAAAGAAGAAGAAAAAGTAACATCATCAGTGCATGTTTATTTAAAAATATAGCAATATGATATTCAAACTGTTTTGATTTGCTAATAAAAGTCTATTGTATGCAAGAAAGATCAGAACCACAATACACCCTCAATGCCCGATAGCATCAATGTTAGTCATGTGGGAGGCCATTGCCATCTGTTATGGCAATGGCTAACCAGCATGCCCTTGTGGTGCAGCAAGTGGAAGAGAACAAATTCATAAAGGATATGTGCAAAAACGACTTTTTTATGTACTCCAACAACCAATCCTTCAAATAGTAACAGTAATGCACCTTGAACGTTGGGTTCTTAAAGCAGATTTGTCAGTTTCAACATTCTCCTTGCTGCTAAGAGTCTTGGATCTCTAAGAAAGAAAAATTTTGAAAGCTCAAAGTTTCAGCAGTATATATTATTGTGGAGTCTTACTGCATGAGCAACAGAAGATGTATAAGAGGATATGGACTATTATTATCAACAGGTGTAAAACGAAGTTACATTTTTCAAGATCAATGGAGGATTCCACAAGAGAAAGTACTTTGGACCACAAGGACTTCCATCATTCTGAATTAGCTCTAAATTCTTCAAGTTGGCCAGCTCCTGATACAGAAGGTAGTCAGGAACCTTATTTATAAGTACAAACTTGTGGTCACTAAATATTTCAAAAGTGACGTACATAACCAAGGGATAATAACCCATTCAAGTAACATTAATTTAGATAGCTCAGAAAGTGACATCTGCAAAGTAGGATAAAAAATCATATATCATACTACTATGCTAGCATTTAAACTGGAATGGCTACCAATCAGTTCAAAAGATGGGCAGTTCAATAAACTCTTGGAGGATCATATGAAAAAAAGTAGGTCATTTTGAAGAAAGCAAATAGATGATAAAGATATAAATTGACTGCCAATTAAGGAACATTCTTCTACTGTGATTCAAGAATTTAGGAACTTAAAACATGATATTTCTATTACATTTGACTTAGAAGGCTATTAAGATTCAATCTGTTTCATGTATTCCATATGTCTACAATCTGTAAAGTGGCATCCAAATCAATCAGGTCATAGCCTCTGATTGTGGGTTGCAGAATATGACTGAACAGATATATATACTGTTTCTAGTACAATATGGAAGAAAGTCATAATAATAGGACTCCTGCTATAAAGTAATAATGGTTTCAGCCATATGCTATGGCACTCCCACTTTCGACCATAACTGAAAATTTTCTTTTCGAGGTCATTGATGGTGTCAATATCCACATCCATCTAGTGCATGTTTTCCTTGAAAATCTTCATAAATCATAACCCTTCTTCTAAGCCTATTACTCGACCTTTATAAATATCTAAATATACCATCCATTGGATCTCTCCCTCCAACATTATTCTCAGTGCTCATTAGAAGTGATTACTAAAAATCAAGTCACAGACATGCAGTAATTAATTAACCATATTGAATGTCGAGCAAAAAATAGAGAAAAAAGATACATATCAAGCAATAAGCCAAGAACATGACAAACTGTCAGATGAATTTCATGTTCAGTGGATAAAGTCATAAGCACTTAAACATAAGTAAATAATGGAGATCCATCTCACACAACCTTCATTGAGACATAACTGAAGATAAGACATTCAGCTATCTTTGAATATTCTTTTGTCCTCTTTACTACCCATTGTCCAAATTCAATGGTGAACATAAGTTCTTTCGTTTAACATTTCCCATTTCGTTATCACTATGAAACCTTTGCAATGTCTAATTTAAGTTACTAAACAGATAATTACCAACTGCTAGAGTTGCCAATACCCTCTTTAATAGTTCTAAGGTGTTTCATTTAACAATTTCCCATTTCAATAGCACTATGAAACATTTACAATGTCTAAACTAGACTATCGCTAATACACTTCAGCTGTAGAAAAATTGATCATTTGTGGATAAACTTAATTAGGTTAACACTGAACAGCATATGTTTCAGCCTACCATAGCATGTTCTCGCGGGTTTGCAGAGGTTGCAGTACAAAATATAAATGAAGGATCACTACCATAAACTGCAAGGCCAAACAACACAGTAACTATTAGTTTTCACATAGAAGGAAATATAGAAAACCCAAATTGTCTCAAAAGAAGCATGTGCCACAGACCATTTGAGCAAATTCGACGCAATCTCCTGAATACAAGAGCAGTGTGGCATCCAAATGCTCCTTTATAAGCATGAGCTTCATCAGTCACAATATACCTGAATAAGGTACTTGCTGAGAAGGTACTGAACAGATGTGCAGCAAAATTTTTGGATATAACAAGGGCTATTCTCTAACACATTGGTCCTACTAACAGGTAAGGCAAATAAGAGCAAAATATCAATGCTTGATATTGAAGAAAGAAAGATGGGAATAAAAGAACTTACTTCAGTATATCAAGCATCATGAAGAAAGTAAACTCCTACCTGAGATTTGATAAAATCCGCTTGAATTGTCTGTGATGAGGCAAGATTGACATGTGTAGCATATCTGGGTTTGTAATCAACTGCATAAGTGAAAGAAAGAAAAAAGAATTAGGAAATTACAAAACTATATAAAAAAAGGGTAGACAATGTAAGGAGCCTAGTCTTACAAGTCGAGCATTATCCCTGATTCCGATACGATCTTCCTTGGAAGTATCACCATCATAGATGCTGATATTCAGATCAATTTTCAACCTTATTTTCATCTCCAATAAAGTTCTCAGCTGATCTTGAGCTAAAGCCTACATGATGACAGTAAGGCTTAGAATATGACTGGATTTGAGTTGTTGTGGATCATAAATGGAACAAGATGTATTTTGCAACCTTTGTAGGGAATATGTAAAGAGCACATGACAATAAATTCTGAGAGAGTGCTTCTAGAACTGGAACATTGTAGCACACAGATTTCCCACTGGAAGTTGATGTTGCAACAATGACATTCTTCCCAGAAATTGAAGATTGTATAGCTTTGACCTTCAGAATGATAAGGGAGTAAGTGAGAAATAAGAAAATTAAGAACCACTAAAAAGAATAGAAGCAAAAAAAAAAAAAAAAAAAAAGGAAAAACCTGATGGCTGTACAATCTTGATATACCAATATGTTTAAGTGCTTCTCTCAAAGCTTCAGACAAATTATTAGGAAATTCCACATAAACTGCATTTTTAGCTTCCATCTCTTCCAAATGCACAATCTACAAAAGAGAAGTAACAAACAATGGGACAATCCAATTTATTTTCTATAAGATTTCATGAACTCTGGGAAAGGATATAAAAGAAGAAAACCTGTCCATTTTTTCCAATTCCCTGTTTAAGATGTTCAACCATTTCAGCAGGTTCCATGGTGTGCACGCCCTATTGATGAACAGTTTAATAATTAGAGATGTATATTGTCCAAATATCTTCGCATATTATGTGTGCACTCTATCTTGGAGTAGATCATGTATATAACAGTTAAAAACGTGTCCTGTGGACGAAGATGAAATCAACAGGAATAGATAATAAGAGGAACTTACATGGCATGGTGATGCCAAGGACCTATTCTTCACTGACTTGGCTTCACTAGATTCTGACGCAGCAACATTATCCTTCTCCATTATAAGATCTTCAAAAGAAGGCACTACCAACATGCTAGTCTTTGACAGTTTTCTTTCCTGAATAACAGAATCCTCTAGCAATTCATCAACATAATTGCCCAATTTTATGAAAATGTCAAGCCAAGAACAGTGCAAATGCATGAATAGTAAAAAGAGTTGGAGAAATTCTTCCTGAGGCATAACCTACATAAAAGTTCAAGAAGTTCTGTGCCAGCATAACTAAGCTCTTTTCCCGCATATAGATCATCTGCCTAAGGAAAAATACTCTTCCAACTGACCTAATTAAACTTGCTATTTTGGAAACAGTACAATATAATTGTCAATGAGTAATCCTTAAATAAAACCAGATACCATGGAACCTGTGTGAACATACATGTGGAGAGCTGAGAGGATAGTACAGAAGTACCAACTAACTAAACAAATTTCAATATCAAATAGATAAAAAGTTTGGGCACTTTTTACAGGGAATCTCTTGGTTCTGTCTCAACTTTTGTCCATCTCACTTCCAGCGTGTGTATCATTGAAATATTGAAAGGAATAATGGGATGTTGAATTAGAAAAAAAGAAAAAGAAAAAGGAAAGGAAAGTAGTGTCATGCAACCAAAGTGTCCTACTTTCTAACACCCACTGAAGGACTCTATTGCAGAAACTTAGAACATAGAACAAAATTTCATTCTTTTCAGGATGACACATACCATGCAATTCTTAAGAGACCTCCACAGCTCGGTTCTGAAAGTACTCCAACGTTTAAATATAGAATTAATGACTGCTGCTCTAGGTACCTGTTTCCTTGCTATAATAGTGTATGGCCGAGTTTTAAACAGGAATTAGAATATATCCACAAACAAAACTTAACTCAAAATCAATAAAAGTTATTCAGTCATACCACTCCTGCACTTAGATGTCATGTCATTTGGCTCAGAATTGCCAATAACAATGGCACAGCTCAATCTTGTCGTTGGAGTTTCTTGCCTATCTGAAATTGCAACAACCTACAAAGGCAACATTCAGCATATACAGACAATAAGCAGCACAGCAGTCTGACTAGACTAAGGAACATGCTATGCACACAGAGTAGCTAATGAGAGCAGTCAACATAGAAAGCAATTCAAAATCGTACAATACGATGTATAAAGCAAAAGGTAGATAAAGTAAATTTCATGATATTAAATTGGAAGCAAAAGGATGCAAAGTGATTAACTAAACATCAGTAAGCTGATTGTATGCACACACAGGCTTTAAAGGAGAAAAGCAACCAAGGTAGGAAAGCCAAGCTTCACTAGTTTAATGGTTTCCTCAAGAGCAGAAATTATGATAAACATTTACCAAAGTGCTTAAGCAACTTGTCAATACTTGGATACGTTTCACAAAAGATCTTAAAATTTAAAATAAAATAAACTTTTGGATGGATTACAACTCTTCTTTTCTGAAAAAACTTAACTCAATAATATATCTAAAATTCCAAAATATGACAACAATTTTCCCTTTGTTTTCATGCCCTATGCATAGAAGCCATCTTATGGTATGCTCAAGATGACTATCTCTGTTGCTCTTGAAACTCATTTTGCTCAACGGTCAATTACATTACAATTTTTCATGCCAATGTTTCTTATTTTATTCTCATTGGAAATTTCTCCAGCTTATCTTTCACTCCTATATCATTGTCATTACTCCCTTACATATAATTGCATAATGTTAATGCATTTGTCAAGATCAGGTTCGAATCATAAATCATGAAGCATCAAATATGAAGATAGATCAGGAGAAAATAGTAAATACATGTCAATCGATAAGCTTCTTAAAAGTGTGACCAAAAGGAATTCCTTTGAGGCAAACAAACTTGCAACAATTACTGAGACATTGCTTTCAAGTAATAAAGATGAGTTACCTTTGGAAAAAGAACTGAAAGATTCTCCACATCTGACACACCAAAGTCATCAAGTGCAAAGCTGCCAGGCTGCTTGAAAACACGCTCCAAACAGTCCCAACTTATGCATGTCCGTTGCATTTGAAAGAATGCATAAAGCACATTCAGAAAAGTAAAGACCTTCAGAAATCTTTTCAGCCATGGTGGACACATACACCGGTCAGTCTCATTGGACAGTCTAAACAGTTTCTCAAATAGGAAACAGCGGTCCGAATCAGGATTTGATAAACAATTCACTGATTCCACAATCTGACAAACTCTATCACTGGTATGTCGCTCAAAAAGATTCATGATATCAGGGTGCAATAATTCCAAAAGAACATCATCAAGATCCCCAGCTTTCTTGCGCTTTCTATTTAGAGAAAGATTTGAAGAATTGCCACCCAATGCTGCCTTCTTGATCCCATTATCCAGATTATCCAAAGAACCAAAATTTATTGGTGTTGTTTCAGCTCGAGGAGTGCTGGATAGAGATGAAAGATCATTCATTATATCTTTCCATGTAGAATCAGCAGCAGAAGACGCCTCGGAACACTTCGCAGAATTGTTTACCTCCTCCGGAGGAGCGGATTCTAAGGGAAATTGATGTGATTTTCTCGTGAAGGGAACAATGACTAAAAATTCACCGTTCTTCATTTGAAAGTTACCTACTTGCGTTTCCAACGTTAATTTAGCACCCTTCAGCACAACATATTTGGCGAACCATTACAAACCCAAAAATGGAAAGAAAGAAAGAAATGGATTTGGCCAACATTTGATTAAGAAAACGACTAAGATTTCGAGAAATGGGAAAACAAATGGGAATCGAATGGTACCTTGAAGAAGAGATGGAAGTTGGGGGATCTTATGGCGGGAAGGAAGGAATCGTTCAAGATTGCCTTCAGATCACGTACGGAACGGTCCGGAGATATCGCAATGGTGATGGATTCCCCGTCTAGGGTTCGGACTTCGACCTCCTCCTCCATTTCCCGAACGGTTTCAAGTTCCAACCGGTTTGGGATCAATTCTCGGGGCGTTGGAAACCCTAATCGTTTATTTTGGCGCGGAAGCCATACTCGAGTCAAAGAACAGAGACTCCGCTGCTCGGTATCATCGGCGGATTCTCACCCGTCTCAGTATTCGCGGATCGCAATTAAATATAATAGAGTGTGCGTTTTCTGTTTCACCCGCTACATTATTCGTTTATTACAATTCAAGCCCAATCTTTTCAAATTGTTTTTTCAATTCAACCCTTACATTCTAATTAAATATTAAATAAGGTCATTCAGATGCTCTGTCTAAAAGACAGGGTCGAATTAGAAAAATTATACGTCCTACTTTTATTCAGAAAATTAAAATCAAAGTCCATATCAGCCATAGAGAGATCAAGCACCACTTTGGAATTTGAATCGATGATAAATTACGACGATATTAATTGAAAGGAAGAGTACACTAACTAATTAACAGAAGATAACGTCAAACATATTCGACATTAATTAGTTCAAAGTTGGAAGGATCAAGCCCGACCCCTTTATCTTCCCCCTCATGACCTCGTCCATTTTCTTCGCCATTTCCATACTCATGTGATTCTTCCAATCTCCTACCCCTCCTTTCCTAAAATACGAAGAGTTGGAAAATTTCCAAAAGCTCCCCTGACTTCCCACCTTATTCACCTCCAGTCCCTTCAAGTTCTCAAAGCTACAAATCCTCACCACCTCCTCCACCACCCCTTCCCTCTCCTCCTCCTCGGAGAAAGGGCACCCCAAAAACTCCCCCAACCTCTTAACAATCTTCACCGTGTTCTCCAGCATCTCCTCGTACGTTAAGAATAGGACCTTGTCGGGCCTCCTCAAGCTCTCCCTCCAGTATTGGAGGACATGGTCCCATATAGGACCGATAGGTGAAGTCCCTTCGCAGAACATGTCACAAAGCTTATCGAATGGAAACTCTTTGGCTTTCTCATGATTAGACTTCTCCAAAAATCGCCACAAAGATACGACGGTGTCTTTAGGATCTCTGCAGAGATATATAATTCGGCTTCCGGGGTCGTCGTCCCTGACCGAGGCCGGAAGGAGCGAATAAGCCATGTGGGTGTGAAGAATTCTAGGCGAAGGCATGGGTTCTAGCTTGTGACCATGGCCGATGGCAAACAGTCCGTCCATGAAGATGACACAGTCATGTGGGTGATGACTAAGGATTGGGTTCTGAGCCAGTGGAGATTGGGTCCGAGTCATGATGGTAAATATGAGAGCTTTGAGCCAAGTGGTGCCGGACTTAGGAAAGGTGGCTAAGAAGACATCCGTGGGGCGTGCATGGAATTGTTGTTGGATTTGAATAATACCTGGGACGACCGACTCAGGCCACCAAAAGTTTTGGTAGAGTCTAAGGCCTTCTTGAAGTGGAAGGGTTGAGACGAGCTCGTCGTAGTCATGAGGGGGACATGGCTTAACGTCTTCTTCTTCATTGTTTGAGGATTTGAAGGGAATCGGACCAGTGGCCATGGAGATCTAGAAATAAGAAGCTACCTACTTCGTTGTAGTAGCGATATATATTGGGATAAGTGGGGGGTTATATATTCAGAATAGCTTATCGGTGTGGGAGTAGCAATGGATAAGTGTCGATATGGATAGCGATCAGATGCTGACCGAGATAATACAAGTTACCCGTCATATTTGCGTAGTATATATATATATATATATGACAAATATTTTAATATACCTTTAAAAATTATAATCTTAATTCAACGACTATAATAGTCAGTTTTTATACTCGATATCGATACCGGTTCCAATTTCTATTGCACCGAAGAAACCCTATATATATATATATATATATGACAAACTACTTGGTTGCAAAAATTATCTTCTATGTTGCATTAATTCACGTAATTTAAGTTTCTCAATATTTATTAATCCAATTTGGTACTTATTTAAATCCAACCTGCACTTCCATCCACGTACGTCGCCCATGCAGATGCCGCCCTACGGCCCTAGTCACGTAAGCCGGAGCACGTCGAACATGCACATAATATTTAAAATTACGTAGGAGCAATTAATCAATACAGATGACCTGTTTGCAAATTAAATTAGCTAATTAACTATGTGCATGCCATGGTTATAAAAGTTCGAAAAATTAAGAATTGTTAAATTATTTCCAACGGTAACGTGGGCGGGCTAATTAAAATTAAATATCCCTAAGATTTCCCTCGACCATCTCAGGGATTTCTAAATCTAATCCCTCTGTTTACCTTCTTGTTTTTTCTGCTGCTCCTTAATTAAGTAAACATAATTGCATGTGGAACTAACTTTTTATATTATCCCGCTGGGAGAATTATATATTTCGCTAATCTCAGATAGATCCCTTTTTATTCTTATCCTCTATCGGAAGGAGACAACAACACACCTTCCACTCGGGCAATTTGTTATAAATTAATCCATTCACACTTAATACTTCGTCCTAGACCTTATCCCTGCTCTCTGATCTCCATGGCAACCGGCCCTATGCCGTTCAAAGCCTTGAGTGGAGAAGAAGGAGAAGACGACATTAATATTAATCCTCCTCGTGATCACGACGAGCTCATCGCAACCCTTCCGCGTAACAAATTAAGCTTTGTGTTGTACCAAAACTTTTGGTGGCGTGAGCAACTTTTTCCTAGTATTATCCAAATCCAACAACGCTTTTGTCCACGTCCCACCGATGTCTTCCTAGCAACCTTCCCCAAGTCCGGCAGCACTTGGCTCAAAGCCCTCACGTTTACCATCATGACTTGGAACCAAACACCACTAGCTCAGAACCCAATTCTTAGCCATCACCCACACGACTGCATCGTGTGGATGGACAGACTCTTTGCTGCTGGTCATGGCGACAATGTAACACCCGTGTTTAAAAAAAAAAAAAGAATTAGTGCACACGCCAAACGTGTGCACTCTAACTGCTAGCACACGCGCCAGGTGCGTGCGCTGACTGTTTCTCCTTCTCCCCCACCTCTCGCAGTTAGTTGCGAGAGGTGGGAGAGAAGTAGTTAGAGTGGAGCTAACTCCATTCTGCTCCCCTCTCCTCCTCATCCCTATTTAATTCCCTTTCCCTTCGAGTTCTGGACTCTTCGCAACCTCTCCTTCTTGCTCTTCCACCCCTTCCTTTCTTTTCTCTTCCAAGCCGCCGAAGGCCTCATCGCGGACAGCGGGTCACCGGAGCGCCGGGAACCAACCAAAATCCCCTCATCTCAATTTACGAGTTAGCCTCCATCTCCCCTTTAGTTTAATTTAAATTTTGCCTAGTAAATCATGATTAGTTATGAATATTTTCATTAATTCCTTCGCCAAAGAAATTCGCCGGCCGGCGACCTCGGATCAACTACCCACCGGTCCGGGGAGTTTCCCCACTTTAGTCCCTTGTCGTGGGTACCCAATTTGGGTACCCACGGGGTGCGAGGGAGGCGATGCCATGTCGCCTCCCACCGTCGGGTTATTAGGTCACAAGCGATCACCATTGACGATGGTGGCCTTCCTCGTCAGCCTCGATTAACTCATCTCTTCACTTGAGAAAGATGGGTACTTGAAATGAGGGCTTTGAGCCCATCTTGCACTGAACTGGGAAGTTCCATGGCCGCCAGCCATGGAGTTCCTCAATTCTCACCCACCGGCCACACTGGTCGGTGGTTCAAAACTCTCCTACACCTAAGTCAACCTTGTCGACTTGGGGAGTTGTTGGAATTGAGCTGCCGGCAACGAGGATCACCGGCAGCAGCCCCGCTCTGAAGATTGAATTGTGTGGGGGTTGATCAAACCCCCATCGATTATGTTGGCTACGGGGTGGGCCGTAGCCCACACTCGTAGCCAGTAGTGGACTGGGCCCGTGAGCTCGATCCACCCGACTTGTGTAGACTACGGGGCGGGCCACGGCCCATGCCCGTAGCTAGCGGTGGGCTGAGCTTGTGAGCCAAGTCCACCCGACCCTGTGGGTTACAGTGTAGGCCGCAACCCACACTCATAACTAGGGTTGGATTTGGCTCAGCCTACTCCACCCGAAAAATTTTGTGTGGCTATTTTGGTGGGCTGGGCTCTCAGTCAAGCCCAGCCCACCCGATATCTAGGCAACTATAGTGTGGGCCGAGGCCCACACTTGTAGCTAGCCACCTTTTGGCCTTATGGATTGTGGGTAGGCTAACAACCCACTTCCTCAGCATAATGCTGACTGAGCCTTGAGCCCAATCTAGTCCTCCACCTATAGTCTAATGGGTTGTAGGTAGGTCAGCAGCCCACTTTCTCACATAAGCAATGCTGTGCCTTGAGCCCAGCCTAACATTTAGACCATACGCTAATTATTATTAGTCTTTTATCTTCTTTAACTTTTGTTAGCTATATTTATTGTATTTATTTTATTTTCTCAACCATGTTATTAATAATATTAGGATCAATACATAATTAAATAGGCATTTGAATTTATTAGCCTTTTCAATTATTTTCGACACTTGCAAATGTGAATGACTCTAATTATTCCATAAATGACTATTTTAAATTAATACAAAATAATATATTCGGACCTAGAGAATCAAACTTAATTTATATAACAAGGTAGTTAGTCCTATAAGTTCATCATTCTTATGCTTGTTTTATCTATAAATTATTAGACCCATTATTGTGCGGGGAGGATCTTGAAATTCAGGGACCGACTGATTAGGAGAGTGAGACGGATTCCAGAGATATTCCAGGCGAGTAGAACCCTATATTAGTCTACGAAAAATGTATACTTATGTCATTTCTTATTTGTAATAATTACATGTTATTTCATACTTGTATTAATTACATGTCAATTCTTATTTGCTACTTATTGCATATGTATGATAGGCTCTATGCAATGTTTATAATACATGTTATTTTGATGATCATAATATAGTAAATAATAGAAGCCATGGCATTACGTGCACGTATCATTGTTAGTCAAGTCCCAACTAGGTAGTGCCCCACTTACCCACTCAACCCGGGGTTAAGGGTAAATTGTATTATATAGTATTATATTAGCAGTCTACACATGTGATCGTTAGCTGGTGGAGCATTCAAGTGATTACACTACCCTATTTGGAGACAAGTCTAGTATGATATTAGAAAAGATGATTGAGAGGTAGGGTTATAGTTCTAACGGTACCCGAGGACGCAGGGTTAAGGTGTCGATTGAGCTGTGTGCTCTTACCCACCATATGTGATGCTTCTGCTCTGTGCGATGATTTACCAGAGCGGTGTTGATGGGCCTACGACTGAGGTCCTTAGTCTGGTGGCCACAGATAACCGATTATATATAGCGTCGCCTGGCATATCGTCGCCTGGCATATATAAATTGTTAACACGTATTTCCTTCGGCCGTGGTCATAATATTTAAAATTACTTTGGAGCAATTAATCAACAGATATGACGTGTGGGGTAGTTAGATTGCAAAGTAAAATTAGCTAATTTATAATTGTTATATTCTTTTCGAAAGGTACGCGGGTGGGCCAATTGAAATTAAATATCCCAAGGACTCCCTCAACCACCTTAGAGATTTCCAAATCTAATACCTCAGTTTATCTTTTTATTTTTATTTTTATTTCCTGCTACTCCTTAATTAAGTAAACATAATTGCGCAATTATGGAACTAACTTTTTAAATTATCCCGTTGGGAGAGAGATATATTCCGCTAATCTCAGATAGATCCCTTTTTATTCTTACCCTCTATGGGTTTATCAGAAGAAGACAGCAGCAGCACCCCTGCCACTCGGCCACTGACATTATAAATTGAATCCATTCACACTTAATACTCCATCCTATATCTTATATATCCTTCTTCCTAGTAGATCTCCATGGCAACCGGCCCTATGCCATTCAAAATCTTGAGCGGAGAAGGAGGAGAATACAACGACATTAATTTGAATCGTCCTCATGACTACGACGAGCTCATCGCAACCCTTCCCCGTAGCAAACTAAGCTTTGTGTTGTACCGAAACTTTTGGTGGCGTGAGCGACTTCTCCTAGGTGTTATCCAAATCCAACAACGCTTTCGTCCACGTCCCACCGATGTCTTCCTAGCAACCATGCCCAAGTCCGGCAGCACTTGGCTCAGAGCCCTCACGTTTACCATCATGACTCGGAACCAAACCCCACTAGCTCAGAACCCAATCCTTAGCCATCACCCACATGACTGCGTCGTCTTCATGGACGGAATCTTTGCCATGGGCCACGGCGACAAGCTGGAATCCATGCCCTCTCCGAGAATTCTAAACACCCACATGCCATATTCCACCCTTCCGGCCTCAGTCGCCGACTGCCGGATTGTTTATCTCTGCAGAGACCCCAAGGACATCGCCGTATCCATGTGGAAGTTTTTGGACAAGTCTGAGCGGCCTGACGTAAGCAAGTCGTTTTCATTCGATGAGGTTTGTGATATGTTCTGCGAAGGGACTTCACCTTACGGTCCCGTATGGGATCACGCCCTCGAGTACTGGAGGGAGAGCTTGCGGAGGCCCGAGAATGTGATGTTTCTAAAGTACGAGGAGATGATGGAGAAGACGGTGGAGATCGTTAAAAGGTTGGCGGAGTTCTTGGGGTGTCCGTTCTCGGAGGAGGAGGAGAAGGGAGGGGTGGCGGAGGAGGTGGTGAGGATTTGTAGCTTTGAGAGCTTGAAGGGGTTAGAGGTGAATAAGGTGGGAAATCAAGGGATATTTCAGCTATATCCCAATTCTGCGTATTTTAGGAAAGGAGGGGTGGGAGATTGGAAGAATTATATGAGTCCAGAGGTGGCGGAGAAAATAGATGGGGTCATGAAGGAGAAGCTTCAAGGTTCCGGTTTGGTGCTTTAATCATTCCAAATTTAGCTGCCTATTAGTCTTTTTATATATATATATATATATATATATATATATATATGATGACTATGAGTCTTGGTCGAACTTTTTCTGTGAAAGCTGAAGGAAGTGCAGTTTATCTCTAAATAAAATTTTAATATTTTTCTTAATTTTTTCGACCTCTGTATTATTTGGGTGTAATTAATACATACAAGTGATAGACTTGACCAAACCTCATTAACTTAGTTGAAATCTTAGCCCAATAGTAGCTGGGCCAAGCCCATCAAGGTTGATATCACTAGGAATATGAATAGGAATGTAAGGATTAAAACTCTCCCAAAATTATCCAACTAGGATATTTTTATCTGCAGACTTTGATTCCATTACGGAAACAAAATATGCCAAGGTAAATAATGGCTATGATAGGATTAATTATATCTAACCTCTTGAATTATTATTTATTATTATTTATTTTTTCTCTGCAAGAAAGCTAAAATAATCATCCCGCGTCTAAACTTGATCATATGACAACTACAGATTTTTAAAATAAGAAATTATACAACTAACGAATTATGAAACTTTTTTACATAAATAGAAATATTTATGTGAAAATAAAATCTTATGCTAACTCCATAGTTATTGTCGTAAAGCATGGGCTGCCATTTATCTAGATTATTTTATAAGAATAAAATAAATAGTTAAATTATAAATAATTATGTTTACCTCCTCCACAAACTCGAGGTTATTTACTAATCCAAAAGCATACTATTAAAAAATTGTAACTATAAAACCCAACAAGTACACATATACAATTTAAAAATAATATAATAAATGATACAATTATATATATATATAACATGATCAAGATAATGCATTTATATAATATGCCCCTCCTGTCCATAATATAGCTCACATATTTTAGTAGCAAAAGACATATTATGCATCACCAAATCTTCAAATCATTTCATTCAAGTTCACCATGAGCCACCATATTACATCACAAGCTCACACCGACTAACACCTATCGAGAAGGGGAGATATCTAACAATAGTATCACTTACCACTATAGATAAATGACCTCAGTCATAGCCTAGTATTATCACTTGTGTCAATATCGCACCTTGATGTTACTTATCTGAGTCATTGGCTTAACATTAACGCACCACTGGTGCTGCTCCAGGACGTCTTCACCTTACGTTATTAGGTACTATGTCTATGACTTTTACCTCATCATCATAATGTAAAGATCATTCAATGTCTAATCTTCCTACTCAACCATGCCACGCTTACTAAAATCAAAGCATGTGATACTTGATAGTCGCTTAACAATCTCATGCATTAAAATATAGATATTATATACACTCTGCCCTTTAAACTCCAGTTGAAGAAGTAAAAAAGTACAACTGAGATGAGAGTTAACTATATAGTGATACGTGCAACTGGTATAATGACAACATCATCAATCATAAAATATATTTTTATCACAACTAAACACCATATGATCTCATATTTTTATTTACACTTATTCTAATTTTTTCAACCAAACATCTAAAACTAAAATGAGATTAAAAATTATTACGTTCTCACCTTATCCTAATCCCAATTTTTCTTCGTCCTATTGCTAAACCGGCCCCAAGTTAGGTGTAATTAATACAAGCCTTAGATTTGACAAAAGCTCAAAACATGACTTGGAAACTCAGTTGAAATCTTAGCCCAATAGTAGATGGGCCAAGCCCATCAAGGTTAATAATTTCTTCTTGGAATGTGAATAAACTTTCCCAAAACTATCCCAAGAAAGTCATATCTTTTATCTGCAGCCTTTAATTCCATTACCTAAACAAAATATGCCAAGGTAAATAATAGTTGTAGTCCCATTATAAGAAGTCTCAAGTAAATATTGGTGGAGCACTCATAATTTATAACAGGGTTAATTACATCTAACCTCCCAAATGATCACTTATAAATCTCATTATCTCTCTATTCCTGTGATGCTTAGAAAATTTATAATGGACAAGTAATGAAAATATGAAAACTTATATAAATAAAGAGCTTTATGTAAAAATAAGTAATAATAATATAGTAAAGTTTTGTAACAAAGTCTATTACTGTAATATTTTATGTGGGGAATGTGACGAACGTCTCATTAGAAAACCCATGACTATTGTAAGATTTATAGGGCCTGTATCATTTTCCAATAATATATTAATAATATCTAATGGAAAACATCATGAATGATAAGTATATATAATGTATCACCCTTAAAGAAAGAAGAAAAGAAAGAAAGAAAGAGACACACGTGCTAGGCATGTTCCGCCGACGATATCACTTAGGAGTTAGGCCTCTTCACATGAGAATAACAATTCCTATTTATTATGAATAAAATGAGAAACTTATTCTATGAATAATTATTTCTATATTTCTTTCTATTTTGAAATA
Organism: Typha angustifolia; assembly: GCF_048772165.1. Taxonomy (NCBI): domain Eukaryota; kingdom Viridiplantae; phylum Streptophyta; class Magnoliopsida; order Poales; family Typhaceae; genus Typha; species Typha angustifolia. The sequence goes on from NC_133251.1 coordinate 1,704,079, forward strand.
AGGGTATAATAAATTTTTTTAATGTAATATAAAGTTAAAAAAAAAAGAAAAAAGAATTGGAAAGTACTTTTAGATTTGATATAAAGTAGATTTATGAGATAGATGAATAACAACTAAGTATGCTTATATGTAATTATTAATAATCAAGTATGTAATGCTAAGGTAAGTCTGCAATGCCCATAGAGTTGTATGTTAAGGTAGATATGCAATGCCAATGAAGTTGTAATACTAAGGTAGGTGTGCAATGCTAAAGCTGTGTGCAATGCAAGAGCGTTAGGTATATGAATATTTTTTTATATTATATAATTTCTTTTAAATATTATTATATTTTGTAATATCTTATTCTATGTTTATATTTTTTATTTTAGCTTAAAACATGATATTATTAATAATATTAAAATATGTACACTTTTATGTATTTATTTTCTTCCCCGAATTTCTTACTTTTATTTAAAGAGAAAAGATTTGACTAGGTTAATATATAATTTAAATAGTAATATTATTTTATTTTATCTATGAATAAATATTTACTTAACATATTAGTTTATTAATATTATATTTTTAACGATATTAGTACATATTTAATTTACTTTGATAATAAGATAATTTAGATTATACTTTTGTTATATCAAAACAAATCTTATGTTATTAAAAAATTATAACACCAATATTTATATTTAAGCGTACATAATTAAAATAATACTTCATAATAATAATATGTACTTATTTTTATATTAAATTATTGATATCTATATTGTTTAAGTCAAATTTTATTTATTTAGTGTAAAACAAAAAGAATATGATAGGAAAGAGATGAGAAATGACTAATGAGTATGAATTATGATAGGATATTAATAAGATGTTAGAAAGAAAGTATAGATAAGTGATGGATTATGATAAAATACTTGAAATAGCTTGTTGTTAAATTAAAGATAAATTATTAATTATGTCAGTATGTAAATATAAGATATAATTTTAATAAATAATATTTATATCTATAATATATGGTTATTTTAACGCTTGGTTATTATTCTGGCTTTATATTATAGAGGTACATATTTACTTAAGCTTTATGGTAATAATCTTTTGATGGATCATATTTTTAGTCCAAATAGATGACATCAAAGTAACATACATACGAGTTAGTTTATTTTTAACTTCTTATCTTAGATAGTATGCGAAAATATTGAGGAATTAGTGTAGTTTGTGACAATACATAATAAATATTATAAGTCATTTAATAAATAATATCAGTCACTAGTTATATACTTACTCGGCCATCATTGTCGTACAATCGAACGTTTTCAAAATAATTACTTGCCCAACATTGTTGCGTGCTAACATTAAACACTGTGTGTTAAGACCGAATAATACTCTAAATTCTCATCGAGATTTTTATAATTAAGTTTGACTAGAAAGACTGTCTTAATTAATAGTTGATTAGGAGTCTCTATCATCTTAATTTGCATCCAGAAGTAAAAGATTTAATGCAGTCCTTTTCCAAATAACTATTAAAGTAAATAGTTAAAACTCGGACGACAATCTTTCCAACTTACCGTTCACATAATGAATCCGTTTCCTAAAAGGTTTGAAATTAAATTTTTATATATTCTTTTGAAAGGTGGGCCAATTGACAATTACATCCCTTTACCACCAAGATTCCCTGAGACCCCCTCAAAGATTTTCCAAACCTAATCCCCTCACACCCTTTTCACTGCACGTGCCTACTCCTTAAGACTACCTTTATAATTGTTCATTAGAGTAGCAATAACAACCAACGGAGTCCTAATTAAGTAAACATAATTAATTAATTAAGGTAAGTAAGTAAAGCAGGGGTGCCTGCTAAAATGCGCAAGTGCGTGTGGAACTTTATAGTAGACGGACAGCGCACCCTCCTTTCTCTCGCTGGGAAACGGCCCAATTCGCGAGAGACGCGAGTAGGGAGTTATAGCGCAAGCGCGCAGAGAGAGAGAGAGAGAGAGAGAGAGAGAGAGAGAGAGAGAGAGATCCCTCTTGATTCTCCCTCCTCCTCTCTTATCGGAGGAAGACAGCGGGAAAGGGTGGATAAGAGGAGAGAGGAGGGGATTCGCTGCAGCAACCTTTTGGGGTCTTGGCCGGGATTGGTGATTCCTCCCTTGATCTATGATGGGTATGCGGTCTTTCCTTATCTCGCCAATTGGGTCTGCGCTGCGCGGCGCTCTTATGGGTAGTTGTTGGGTAGAAAAAGGAGAGAATTTTCTGTTGTGGGCGTTCTGTTCGTGATTTGGATCTCTTTGTTGATCTAACATGTGTGTTTGATTGGAATGGTTTCTTGTTCCAGATGCAGAACTGAGTTCTTCTTGGGATAGTGATGACGAATATGAGAAGTTTATTCAGAAGATGAACCCTCCCAGGTAATTTCCAACAACTTATGCAGTTTTTTTTTTTCTTTTTCTTTGGATTTGTTAGTTAACCATATCAAGTTTATTCCTTCCTTATCAGGGTTGTGATCGATAACGAGTCGTGCGCAAATGCAACAGTTGTTCGAGTAATCTTTTGATCACTCCCTTGTTTTTCTAATTTAAATATATTTATGAAAAGAAAAAAAAACGATAATAATGCCTTTTTTTCTTTTTCTTTTTTGTTTGTGCTTGATTTAGGTCGACAGTGCGAATAAATATGGAATCTTGCTAGAAGTAGTTCAGGTTCTCACAGATCTGAATCTTATCATAACCAAGGCTTATATATCATCAGATGGTGGATGGTTCATGGACGGTGGGGAATATATTCCTTATCTGTTGTTTTTAGTTGTTTGTAGAAGTCCAAAAGTTGCATCTTGATTGCCCTTTTTTCTGTGTCAGTGTTTAATGTCACCAATCGAGATGGCAAGAAAATTACGGATGACGCGACGCTAAATGAGTTAGTTGATTATATTCGTAAGGTAAATTTGATTACACTAGATAGCCTATTTTATAAGCTGAATTTAGACATCTATATATGAATATTATCTGGTTGTTTTGCAGTCTCTTGGAGCTGATTCGTCTTTCATACCTTCGCGGAGGAGATCTGTAGGCGTTCAGCCTTCTTCTGAGTACACCTCGATTGAGTTAACTGGAACAGATAGACCTGGTTTGCTCTCTGAAGTGAGTGCTGTGCTCACCAATCTAAAGTGCAGTGTGGTGAATGGTGAGGTCTGGACACACAACACCAGAGCGGCCGCGGTAATGCAGGTGACCGATGAGGAAACGGGATCGGCAATTGTAGATCCAGAAAGGCTTTCCAAAATTAAGGAGCTTCTCTGTAATGTGCTCAAGGGGAACAACAAGACTCGAGGAGCCAAGACGTCGGTCTCGGCAGGAGTCACACACACAGAACGGAGGCTTCACCAGATGATGTTTGCCGATCGGGATTATGAAAGGTCAGATGAGGATTCAGGGAATGCTAATCACAGACCAAAGGTGACTGTCGTCAAATGGTTTGATAAGGATTACTCGGTGGTGACTGTTCGGTGTAAGGATCGACCAAAGCTTCTTTTCGACACAATTTGCACTTTAACAGATATGCAATATGTGGTTTTTCATGGGAACGTTGATGCAGAGGGCCCAGAAGCTTACCAGGTATTTTTGCAGGCACCTTTTTAGCTCTCTCTCATGAAATATATTGGTTTTATCAAGGTATTGAATTCTTTTGTTAATGTATTAATCTCATCTATGAAGGAGTACTGTATTAGACACATAGATGGGTCCCCTGTTAACTCAGAAGCCGAGAGACAGCGAGTAATCCAGTGCCTTGAAGCAGCTATTGAACGCAGAGTATCTGAGGTAATTACTTGAGAAATTCATCAAACATATATGCAGCTGTTCATTTTTTCCTTACATTTTCTTGTGTTTGTGTGTAATATTCTGCTTCATCTTGGTTTCCATGTTGTTATGCTGTGGGTGTAGTTTGTCATGTAATGTCTACATTGTATTTTCTTGTTGTAGAATGTGTGGTTGGATAAGAGAGTCTTATTGCATCTTCATGTTTTACAAACTTGTAGTTGGAATGTGTCGGCTTATATTTTATGGTAAGGCTAACCTGCACCATTATGGTGCAGGTGTTGTAGTTAGACTTAGAGGACATTGCTTATTTATGATGGTAAGGACAAGTTGCACCATGATGTTGGGGATCCAACTCATGAAAGCAACTGCTCTAATAATGGATCTGTAGATGTGTACATCTTGCCTGCTTCAACCCCACCTTGGCGGCACAAAATATGTCTTAATATTGTTATTAAAGACACTCTTAATGTTCCTGAATACTTCCTAATGGCAATTTTCTTTTCAATCTGCAATGTGATAATAGAGAACTAATATTGAATCAAGTTTGAAATCTAATAGCTCAGTCCTGAGTGCTACACTGAATTCTGTCTGAAGTTAAATATCTTTCATTCTGCAGGGTCTGAAGCTGGAGTTATGCACTAGTGATAGAGTTGGTCTGTTATCAGATGTCACACGCATCTTCCGTGAGAATAGCCTCACAGTGACAAGGGCAGAAGTAGCAACCAGGGGAGGCAAAGCTGTCAACACTTTCTATGTCCGTGGTGCTGCTGGAAGCTCGGTTGATTCCAAGATCTTAGATGGTATACGCAAGGAGATAGGTCAGACTATGCTCCAAGTGAAAGGACATCTTGATCACTCTAATTCTCCTCCACGAGAGTCTCCGACCCGATTTCTCTTCGGCAGTCTATTCCGGTCGAGATCTCTCTACAACTTAGGATTAGTCAGGTCTTATTCCTAAACGCCTCTCTTCTGGTCCATTCGTGTGTGTGCATAGTCTTCATCTCCTTTTCACAATACAAACTTGCCGAATCTCCTGAAGGTGACATTGAACAAGATGCTCTTGTATGAGAGATCCCTACTATCATTTGTTGTAAGGGTACACATATCCCTTGGATACAAAAGAATATAAAGACAACTGGAAACATGTATAGGAATCACACCTTGTAAATATATTAGAATGCTTAGATTGATAAACATATGTAGCACATATGCATGTACATATTTTTCTTTTCAGCTTGAAAGTGTAGTGATGCCAAGAGATGCTCCATGGGGGACATCTGAATACCCAAGTATTTCATTTCGCACTGTTCTTTGAACTATTGGTGGAATATTCTTTATCATCACAGTGGCTCCTTGAGTAACACTGGGGGGGGGGGGGGGGGGGGGGGGGGGGGGGGGGGGGGTTATGCTTATCCAGTAAGGATGCTATCTAATGTATTGGTGTGGTGATAAATGTGGCGGCTATATTGATGCTGACTTGGTTGTCATCTCTTGGAAAGATTGCAAAGAATCTTTGATTTGGTCATTGGCTTTGTCAAAATGGCCACCAGCTTGGCAAGGTTCCACTTGTCTACCAATTTAGCCTCCCTCCCATGGTCACCAGCAACTCTAAAATAGCATGTGGTGATCCAGGCTGTGTGCTTGCCATGCACCAGTCCACCCACCTCTATTGTACTCTACTTGTCTGTCTACTTGGAACCATCATAGATTTGGGGTGGTAATTAATTATTATATAGCTATAAAAAGCTTGCTGTTTGACAATCATATTTAGATACCTTAATTAGTCCCCGTCGACATGCTTGTTAAAATGACTGTCATGATCTTGGTTTTATCTAATTAGACTCCTTAATCATGAGTTTCTTAGTCATCTGGGGGTAATTAAGTGGGGTTGCAGTGGGGATCCCACATATTTGTTGTATTGCCAACCAAGTTGGAGGCGATCAAAGGGAGAAGGAAGTTATTGCTTCTCAGACTCACCAAGGAGGATGGATGATTAATTAACCCTTGGTCGTTTTCTTCCATCGTTACAAGTGTCGTTACCTTGAGAGATATTAAGATAATTAAAATGCCAATTGGCATATAATAAGCTTGGTATTTTGTCATTAGTAAGGGAGATAGTCTTAGGCTAGTCTTCGGTCAAAGTCAGATGCATGTGGGAATCCAATGTATCACATATTCACATGCCTCCTGTCCTTTGTGAATTCTTTCTTCGTTTCCACATGGGTCTAGTTATATCACTTAGACTAACATTTAGACTTGTGGATAGAAGGATACACAAAAGCAATTGATTATTTATTAATTAATTAATTATCTCTTGTTTAATAAAGTGTCAGATATTTTGGTGCTTAATGAGGCACAACACTAGTCTACAATTTAATACTTGGATTTGGAGCCCTAACTCTTAGGATCTATATATGAAAAGCATGATAGGAGAGTACTTTGATCACTTGTGTCCACAATTATCCCACTTTCTTATTGCATCCCTATCTTAGCACTATGTAGAAGTCTAATTAAGCAAGATCTTTGACCACTTATGACAAAAATATTGGCACACTAATAAAAATAATTGACAAATATTAGAAGAAAAAATATATATTTGCAACTGGGGCTATTTGTAGGAAAAGTTTCTTAGGTTTTAGTACCAGCAAGATTGGATTCTTTGAAACGGAATGCATTCATTTTTTATAACATATTTTTATAATAAAATACACATAATTTATATAAGATGCGCAATGGTCTATTTTTTCTATTTTGAACCGTAGAGGGCTTTTTCGTATAGAAGCCTCTGCTGGCAGACACAGAATATTTATTTATTATCTTAAAAGGATACATGAAATAAAACTTAGCAAACTAGCCGTATACATAAAAACTCTTATATTAATACTATGACATATTATACTATACTCTCACGGAGTCGCTAGTGATACACTAACGAAAGCTGGTGGCGGCGAAGGCGGAGACGGCAAGGGAACCGGTAGAGGTGGTAATGGCGGTAGTGGTGCTGGCGGTAGTGGCATCGGTGGTACTGGTGGTAGCGGTACCGGTGGTAATGGCGGCAAGGGGCCTGAGTGTGGCGGTGCTGGCACAGGGAGTACTGGTGGAAGAATCGATGGAGGTGGCTGCAATGGCGGCAGAAGGGGTGGCGATGGTAAGAGAGGAATTGGAGCCGGAAGGAAGAAATAAGGATGTTGTAGCTCTTGATTACATAACTTCAATGGCTTGAATGATAAGATCCCAAGAGAGAGAATTTTGATGCCGTTCTTTGTAGTCCTAAGTTGTAGCCTGTTAGACGTGCCACGACTAGAAGGTTCCATGCAAAAGGGTTCGTTAGTGCTGGCTAGCTTGACCGAGCAAGACTCTATCGATTTGATTCGGTCGCTTATGACTCGAAGCCTAAATACTCCCTTCTCCTTAGTCGTAGTTGTCTTTCGGAAGATTGGCTCTGACGATGCATCGAGGCACTCGATTCCCACTGAAAAGCTTAAACATTTAGAAAGAAATTGTACAGTATAATGCTATACGAGTGTATAAGAATAACTTACTAACCTGAGATATTGAAGTGATTAGCTTTGGAGAGTTCTTGGAAGCAGGTATCGCAGTGAACAGTTCCAACGAACAGAACTGCAGATGGGTTGTGCTTTGCATCATGTTGAACAGCAGAGGAGATGCAGAAGAAGTAACAAAGTAAAACAACCAGGAAGTTCATTATGTTCCTGCCTATGGATCAATTTAACATGCAAGTTTGCTCAGTATTTATACAACTATACTTGTTATGTTAAGAGCAGCAGTTAAACCGTAATTTGGACATCACTAAATTAAGTTACGAGGTTTAAGTTTGCAGAGGTAGAGTATGAAGGCATGCAGACAAAGGTTGCAGCCACGTCGTGGAAGATAGAATCACATGCATGTCTTATATTGACGCAGAGATGCCACGGCCTTTATGAGGTTTGTTTCAAGGAGAGGCACTGAATTGGAGGTAAAAATGTGAATTTGTTTCAATGATTAAAAAAATAAGATGTCAGTGGGATAGGAACAGGATATCTGTGGAGTTATCCACAGGTGGCCTGACTTTGTGTTATTCCTGGGATAAAGTTGAGAATGACGCATTACTTATCTTGGTTTGCTATGTCGGCAGAGAGGAGAGGGGGATCCGTGTTTGGATTTTGCCCAAGTACATGCTCACGGGTTGCAGTGCATTTCCCACCCAACAATCGTTGGGTTGGCATTTGTTGATTAGGTCCATCTGTTCCTTGGTGTCAGTGATGAAGATGAGAGAGCTTTAAATTTTGATAGCAAACAAGCACACCATGACAACGACCAAAGATACGATCAAATGTTAATTTCAAGGGGTATGTTCTCGATAGAATAAGGCATAGAAGTAAAATTTCTACACTGCAAACTGGGGAGCTGAAACAAAGTTTTAACATCTTGTTGCCAAATATTTGCTATAAGAAAAGCAAACAAAATTACACTGATAGTTTCTAGATTAATAAACATGCTAACCAAAACTTGAGGGGGGTCCAAATGTATGTAAAAAATCTGGCAAGGAACTTATTCCATCTTCTTCCATAATGAATCCTCCCCAAAGAATAGTAATAATAATGACATTTTGATGTCTTCTCATGTATATAGTCTACTTTTTGAAAGATATAAATAGGGGGAGAGCTGAAATGTAATAACTCTCAAGCTGAAGCTCCTTGCTTGACTCACAAAATGTGAGAGAATATCGACCAAGAATAGAGACCGCAACGATTCAATACATGATACACTCTTTAACATATGGATGTGAGAGGTTAACATAGTGCTCCCATATGTGCTTGTACCTGCTGATTGCCAACTTTTGCCATGGCTTCATATTCCCACTATAATGCACAACCGCCGCACTCTCGATCAACCTATCATCAATCTCGAAGTCGTGTCCTAGACCCAACACATGCCATCTGCGATCAAGTGGCTCCATCAGCCCATAAAATGCTAGAAGGCCAGCAGGAAGTGTTCCTGTCCTCCAAAGAGTCTGGTCAGCATTTTGATCCTGCCAGTAGTGATATTGTGCTGTCACATTGCCCTTCTTCCATGCTATTAGATCAAAAATGTTCATCCCAAATGCCCACCCGCAAGCTTGTGGATCAAATTTAGAGTTGATAAGTGGATTAGAGAAATTCAGATACTTATAGAACCGATGAAATGCCTCTAGGCAAGTCTCCACAGCTCCAATCACGTTACCATGCAATTCCACAGAAAATAGAGCCGTCAGGTCCTTCTGCACCACAACATCATCGTCAAGAAAGACCACCTTCTCCAAATGTGGGTGTATTTGCGGAATGTAGAAGCGCAAGTAGTTCAGAAGGGAAGCAAACTTTCCATTATGAAACTTTGTGTCCCTATCCTGAGTTTTTGTGGTCAATAGCTGCTTAACCAAAGGGGAATAAGAAGCATTCAACCAAGAGAATTCTTCTATACTCCGAACTTCAACAGCGCAGCCTTTGTAGTCATTGCTGAGGAACCAAGTTGTCATGGCCCGATAACTGATCTTGTTGGTGACCACATGAAACACAAGCTGTTGAGGGTGGTCTGCGTTGGAGACTGTGGAGTTCACAACAACAGAAGTTGCAAGCACATTATCAGAGAATATGCAAAAGTGGTATAAGTTATTGTCCACAAGTCGGGGGGAGTTCCTATTGTCATTTGAGAGTCTTTTAAGTGCTGGATTTGCAAACCACTCCTCTGTAAGCTTTATGTTTAAACAGTGGAGATTTTTGGACATGGCTTCGGCAGCCAATCTGCCAAACTCAGCACTCTGCACTATAGCTGCTTTTGCACGCTCTTCTAGAGAAAGTGCATGATTCTTCAGCGTTACAATTGTAGTGCTGATATCATAGTGGGAGTCTTGGGCTTTATATATTAGCTGTGCCAGTCGACTCACAATAGGATGGGCTTCTTCTAGCGTGATCACTTTCCCTCCAACAGCCGCTTTAGAGAGCAACCGTTGGCAATTCCTGATCTGTGAGCTAAGCTCCCATGCAAGCTGAAGGTTGTGCTGCTCTTTTGCAATGATTACATAAGCTTTTGCTAGTGTCATCTGATCAGCCAATTGCCTGGCAAAAGATGTGCTGCTTAATAGTTCTTGTGTGAAATTCAAACTCTCATGAGAGATCTCTGCACTTTCTGAAACCTTGTCCTGCAAAATGCTCAAAAGGTAGATGTGTGAGGAAGTATGAAAAGAAGTGCATATGGAAAGAATTTGAACTGATGTATTTCACAATTTTGTGGTATGAAAAGAAAAAAAAAAAATTGAGCAGGACTATTCTAAGCTATGTGGAGAGCAGCAGTTATAGTGTGTGTGTGTGAGAAGTAAATAGGTAATCCAGGTCAGGAACCACTAACATGCAAGACTTACTCTTGATCTCCTTTAGTAAAACAAACCTCTGGCTAGCTGACAAAACAGAGAGACATTTTACCACCAACCAAATGAATCAATAGAAGGATCTTGGAGGTCAGATAGGTTCATGATTAGACTACTGCATCTAAAAAGTTAATTAGACAATGGAGTCCACCAAGGCAAACATTCTATCCTCGTCTCTCAGATAATGGAAGAATGGAAGCACAAGTGCTTAGATCTGAATTTCACTTTCAATCTCCCAAGGACTCTGACTTTTCTTTCCAGATGATCTGTCTTCCAGTAACACAATTTACCACAAAATGTCACATATCACTTTTACTTTTTGTTGAGTCAACGGCAAAATGTCGCATTAAAACCAAACTGAGAAAATGGCTCATTTACTCAATATGTGATAGTATGACACCCTTAATTAAAATATTCAGAAAAGTTCTCATATTGATAGGCCAACATCTCTTCCTAGAGTTTAGTACTCAATTAATATTGGGAAAAGAACAGCAAGTAGGGTTATGTTAAACCATCAGTCAGGAAGAAAAAAAGTGCATACACAAATGGTTTATAAATGGCTGGGCAAGTTATCTTCCCTTCATTCTTCTATTCTATCATCACCTTGTCTCTCAATATTCTATATTAATTTATCATCATGAACTCTCAGAGTTCCATTCTGTCCACTAATTTGTCATCCTCTTTTTCCTCCAATGTCCTTTCTCCCTTCTCATCTTCTCATTTACATTTATGTTCTTTCAATCTCAAATAATCTCCATCCCTCCTACTCATCCAAATTATTCCACATCATGTTTATATTTCTGTTCTCTCATCTGCCCAATGTGATCATTTCACTCAAACTACTTTTCCATCTGTCACTTCTCTTGTATCTTCTCATACATGAGGAAAAAAGAATCTATTTCTTTCCAATGGATTAGCTAAAATGTTTGGCAATCAGAACCACTGCATTATGAAAAAAAAATCTTGCAAAATAAGAATTTTACAACTGCGTGTCTGGCTAAGTTGGATGTTTTCTTACAAGCTATTTATCCACTAGAAGTTACTCGTAAGAGCACTCTCACACTCAACTATCCTGCAACTTAAAATTGTCACCTTCAATATTTACCACTATTGGAATCCTTGAAAAGAATTGCTACTTTATCCAAGTGTGTATACCCTCTGATAGATATATCCTGCTGAGGTGAACTAACCATAAGTCTTCTATGACTAAGCACTCATTTTTAAAATAGAGACATGGAGAAAAGGACTACAATCTTCTGACCAGAAGGAATAAAATTTTAGGATAGAAGCAATGCAATGTCAAAATTTTGTTAGTTCACAAGTAATAAAATATTCTGACCTGAAGGAACTCTACAATATCATACAAAAACGAGGAAATTTGAACCCATACTTGGATAAGTATTCAATTGTATAACTAGGTCTGCTTATCAATAAGATGATGTACTCGCAGTTTGGCAGTACCAATCATTTCATCATATCATGATTTCTTTTCGGAGGAACTATCAATGTATAGTAAGTTCTAATAGAGTTGAATCTGAAGAAAGATTCCTCCCGATTTATTTCATCTACGTGAAATATGGATGTCATAACAGGTAAGGATGCAGATCCATCTTTTACTATGAATGGTTGCGAATAAACAAACCTGGAAGCGGTCAGCTTCTGTGACATTTCACCTAATTAACATGACTTGGACTCAAACTCCTCCAATGAATAATCTTCAACCAAGAATAAAAAGAAGAAAAAATCCAAAAAAAATTAATTGCCGTATGCTGACGACGCAATAAATTATCGCCACTAATACCATTCAACAACCAAATCTTGGCCTCTTAACATACCGAACTAACAGAAATCCTATCTAATTACCAAAAGATTCATCATTGAAAAGAAATGCAATCCAGGAAGCAAGCTCCCCTCCGATGAGTACACAAAGAGAAAATGGATTTTCTAATATAAATTTCGATGAGACAAAAATAACTACTGATCTGATCATTTACTAATCTAGATACAATAAAAATATCGACATATCCAACTCACCCGTGTCGGTGGATCGAATTGCTCCTGATGATGATGATGAACAACAAAGAGAACCAATCCAGCCAGCACAAAGATACCCAGAAGCAACCAGATCCAATCCGAAAGCCGCCTCCTTGCCGGGCGGCGGAACTCAGGCGCCCTCCGCCGCATTTCGTCGAACAACTTACGGCCCCTACAGCTCCCAGCAACCAAACCACGGCACGAGATTTAGATGCACTCAGCTCTCCCGGATCTCCAAGGCGCCTCCTTTCCCATCGATTCCGAATCGATACACCACCAAATCAAAAACCCATCTCGAAAACGACCTCCAGATTCAAAAAATGGCTTCTCCCGATCTCCTCCCCTCTCTTCCTCATAAAAAGAAGAAGAAAGCGGGAGATAATGGATCCCGAATAGAAGAGAAGCGCTCTTATTCTAAGATTTCGCAAAGAAATCCATACAAAAAGAAAACAAAAAAATCTCAGAATGGATCGGATTCGGCAACGAGGATCGCGATGAGATCTCTCTTCACTTCACCAGGATGATGTAATAAGACTCCTCTCTCCACTCCTACGCCTTTTTCTTTTGTCCGGAGTTAATTTGACTTTTGGAATTGAATCGATAAATCCTAGCCGTCCGATTTAAGTGACGTGATTCATTTGGTGGTCCTCCCGGTTGTTGCTTATACTTTCCTTTGGGGGGGGTGGTGGTGAGTGTGATTGGTTTTTGGTAATTAGTGTATAGTTTAGTTTCTACATGAAAGATGCATGAATTAATATTTTAAATATTATTTAATGTATATATATATATATATATATATATATATATCTATTAAACTAGGAAAAAATTGAAGAAAAAAATATAAATTCAGTTAATTTTAGTTACGAAATGGAATATTCTGGCTACAAATAAATGGAATATAAGATAATTCATTTTATTATGTTCGATTTGATTCGAGCCCTAATAGTAGATAAATATGATGAGGATTACATTTGCATGCTATATAATAATGGACCTGATCCCCAATTAAAATTAGACACTCTTGTTCAAGAATTACATAATTGTTAGGGTTAATAATGCCTTATTTGATGAGTTGATCACTATCATTACTTCTCTCAATTCTCAATTGGACTCCCCTTTGTCAAAGTAATTAATGATCAAGTGGATTGGGACATTGGGAGTATTTTCTTAGGATTGCCAATTCTTTGCAACTGGGGTTCACCTACCATTTATTTATTTATTTATTTATTATTATTATTATTATTATTTATTTATTATTAATTAATATTTTTATAGAATAATTTTACTTAATTCGTCCTTTATCAACAGGCCTATTAGCTCAGTTGGTTAGAGCGTCGTGCTAATAACGCGAAGGTCGCAGGTTCGAGACCTGCATGGGCCACATTGTTTTTTATATTTTGCTCCATTAAATTTTTGGCTCGATATTACATTATACTCTTCAACTATTATAAGATAAATATTATAATATTTTAAATAAAGAGTAAATCTTATCATTCTATAGTTGAGGAAGACAAAATGATATTGAATTAGGCGGACCGAAGTTCTTACTTTGTCTCTGTTTTATTTCCTAATCCGAACATTTAATATGTTTGTCATCACTGTCATATTTGCAAACAGTTGCTGTACTTTTTATATTTTGCTCCATTAAATTTTTGACTGGATATTACATTATACTCTTCAACTATTATAAGGATAATTATTATAATAATTTAAACAAAGAGTAAATCTTATGATTCTATAGTTGAGGGAGATAAATTGATATTGAATCAGGCGCACCGAAGTTGTTACTTCGTCTCTTCTTTATTTCCTAATCCGAACATTTAATATGTTTGTCATCACTGTCATATTTGCAAACAATTGCTATACTTTTTAGTTTTTTTCCCCTGTTCTATGAATTGCAGATGATCTTTATCATTTATGTTGACATCATAGTACTAGTGTATCCTTTTTTATCTTTACAACTGTTACATTTGGAGGTATTGTTCCATTATGTAGTTTGTGTTGTTTAGATATGTTGGAAGATTGTAATAAATTATCAAATCCTTGTTAGATATTCTGCACCTGATCATTTAGATACTCACATTGACATCTCTTCTTTTATTGGTTATAGTAAAGGGGAGTAGACATCCTGTGTGATAGCTATGCCTCTTATATTTGACAGTGTCCCTGTTAGCAAATGTTGACATGTGTGAAAAAATGAATCCTTTGGAAGAGAATACTGGAATAGGACAAGTGGAATGCCAAATTATATTGGAAACTATGTGAATGATTTTGGATAGTTTGAGTCAGTTTTCACCTAACAACCGAGAATTATAACGAAAACAGATGTAATGCTTCATCTGAAGCTTCAAACTTCATATTTTCCATGTTGACAAAGTCTACTGTTCTTTTATTAAGTCTTCATCTGCCAAGAGTGATTGAAGGGAAACATATGGATATTGTTATTACTACTATTTCATCTGAAATCTGATGTAGTTTCTTTTAGATGAGAACTTAGACAGGAAGGATGTTATAACAGCAGCATCTCAATTTTACAGGTCTCATCTGTTTCAGTAAATGATCGAACGACGACGAAGATAAGAATTTCCCTCTTCTTGGTTTCTGTAGTTTTTCCAGTTTCTCAATTTTCAGTTCTCCATATAGAATTTGCTTATCTAAATGGTGAAGATACTTCCAATTAATACTGATTTTTATCATTAACACAATTTGCTCATACCATCCAATGAATTGCATGTTTGAGAGACTACTTTCTACAGCTTGTAGACCAAATGAAACTGACCTTTGCCTTCCACATACCTTTCATGTTTGTTTGGATGCTGAGAAAGAATAGCAATGAATAGAAAAGAAAAACCTAAATGTTCAAAAGTTATCATTGGATATAGACTCGCTAACAACTCTTGCTCATTTTTAATACTACAGAATAAGTGTAAAGGTCAATATGGTTGTTAGACAATGAATTGTTAATTGCCTAACAACTCTGCCATGGAGTTTAGTATGTTAAAATTAGATTTATGCAGATGCTTTAGCTGATTCATAATGTCCTAGTATTGCATACAAATTATGTAGAATGAGCTTTTAACTCTGTATTAATTGCTGAAGTGGCAGTGAACTGGGATTCTTCAAGATTCCAGACTCATGGCAGGGGTACCAGAAGAGAATTGGAAGGTAAGATAGCAACACGACATGACTGGAGTTGTTTAAACTTTAAAGATTCCCTACTGAACAATAGGTGAGACATCAATGAGAGTGATTGATGCTTTCTTCTTATGAACTCATCATTTTCTTTGGCAGAGAATGTTGTCCTTTGTAACTTATCATTATAACACTCTCTTTCCCAACCACAAGGATAGAAAGAGAGCACGACGGTAGTTAATGGGCTATCAGCTGTATAAATGGTATTACTTTAAATGCTTAAGTTGATTGAGAGCTGCGGCTTTAAAATTCCAAACCTAACATTTATTATTTAATTTTTTACATTCTAACACTCCTCTTGCGTAACCGTAAAGGGAAGTAAAAGTTCATTCGTACTCTATACAATTTGAATCAGTGATGTTCTTTTTTATTTAAGTAGAATCTAGTTTAGTTGGATTCAATCTAAAGATCTGCTCTCTAAGATCTCTCATCAATGAATTTGCTGCTTTAAAGCCATTCCTCCTCTGAGCTCCTTGCATCTTAGACCCATCTGCAGCAATCTCAGCATTCCAGGTCAATGAAGCTGCCTAAGAACCTTATGCTACTCTGACCAAGGCCGGAATATACCTACGGGCCGGCCAACATTGTCACCGGCGATGTTCTTTACACCAGATGCTCGTAGGAGAACTCAAAGCACAAAGTAATTCTTGTATACATTTCAGATATATTAGAATGATTACTGAGTCATTTTCAAGATTTACAGGCTTTTGATATGTGATGGCAGCAGTAACTCTGTTGGGTTTCAGATGTTTTATGTAAAGAATTAATCACTGCCTTCTCCTATTTGCTAGTATTATTCTGATTATATTTGAATACAACTATATTAAATATGTAGTTAGTAAATGCTGGTTCTTTCTGTTTCCTGAAAATTTGCCATCTACTGAACATGATATAAACATTCTTGGCATCACATCAGGCAGAATTGAATCATTTGTTTGTATTATGCTATGGACAGTGACTACAGAACTGATCAAATAATATGTGATTGTGCAGTGACATGGACTGTGACCTGCACCTACTCACAGTCCCTCCTCATCATTCTACAACAGCATTATCACTCCTAGCCCCTCCTGCGCCTGTGGCTACCAGAACAAGAACTGTACCTCTTTCATTCTTCAATCTATCAACTTTATTCAAAGATCAAATGATGTAAACGAACTAATGGTATTACAGAAGTGAAATGGAGCTGCAGTGCACTGGCATGTAAAGATCAATAACAAGGGCTACAGGTGAGCCAGGATCAATATCGATTGTCGACTTCAATTATGTGGACCCTCGTTGCTCAGCACACCTAACCTCAACATCGTCACCGAGATTTCCAGCTTAGACTACAAGTCCCTAGTCCAGTACGGCTCTACAATAAGCAAGGCCTACTGCAATCCCTCTCTTAGCTGACACACTTCAAATAAGAACTTAGTTCCTACAATCACAGATGCCACAGGGATGTTTTATGGGGTGAAGTGCTACAACGATATGCTCATGGAGGGTGGCAATGTGTAGTCAGAGCTGCTGGTCTAGAAGGACAGGGACACATTCACATTCAAACAAGGATGGGCGTTCCTGCGGAGATCTAGTTTACCTCAATGGCTATTAGTGCATGCTACAAATGTCAGATTCAAATCCATACCTTCCTATCTCTACAGTCTACCCCAGTAAGAGCCCATGCCACACTACCTGCCATTTTTCAACACCTTTTCTGCCTCTAATGGTGTAAACAAGAAAATTGTTCTACTCCCAGTTACCAGTGTAGAAAGGGTAGACTATATTCTAGAGTACAAGTCTGGGCATCAATTGTTATTTGGATATGAAAGAAGTCAAGAACCTGAGTAACTACTAGAACAGATAACTCATCTTTATATGAAATTTTATAGTATCAAAACTTATACCATCTGCAACTCCTTAAAACCATATAAAGGACAAAGCATAATAATCTCTCCATTAAGAAGTTTGGAAGTGGTTATACAGTAGTATTATACATTACAGCAGATATAATTTGTTTGGGTTAAGCATGGCAAACCTGAATTGGCTTCATTAGCAGTTTATCTGATCTCACCTTGTACTCTCTTCAGCAATCAATGAGGATATCATTAGCAACTCAATTTTGTTGAAGAAGTCCATGTCCGTTACTAGACAAAAATTAGCAAGCATGTTAAGGCTGCCCAAAGGTTGATAAATGGAAGAAAGAAGAAGCCCCTCAGCTCAGGTGTAGCATTTGGTAGCCATGGATATGCATCTGGTGGAGGCATGACACAGTTATCACCATTGAAGTAGATGCGCCTTGGAAAGGCCCAACCCTTCTGGAAAGTGAAGGTAGATTGATCCTTCCGAAATAGAAGTTCTGATTGTACATTTCCATATGGTCCAGCTTCCATGAGTAAGTCATTATAGTATTTAATTCCCCATAACATTGCAGTATCATCTAAGGCCAAAAAAAAGAAGAAGAATAGAAGAAGAACAAGTTAAAAGGAATCAAAAGCAGTAAACAGTTTCAACAGTAAATATATGAGCATAACTCACTTATAAATCCATAAGGGTTTAATGGTTTGTAGTTGAAGCTAAAAATTGTAGTGACATTGTCAAAATTAGGGTGCTGGACAACCAAGTTCCACTGCGTGTAATTCATCCTGTAATTGAAATTTGTTATTGTGATCTTCACCCGCCAGTACTCTTTGTAGTTGAGTTTAACATGCCAATGCACTCTTATTGGGCACATATGAGATGTACACTGGACTAGAGGAGTGAAGCTGCTCTTGCCAGGGCCATTGATAGCTGAAGCTAAATAAGGTGAATCACCCCTGTCATAGTACAGTGGCCACAATCAATCACAAAACCAGACAGAAATCTATGTCATCAGAAAATCTTGAGAGATGAACAAACTCACTCCACACAACTTCCAGGTTGTGTTATATTATTCTGACAGCCGCACGTGCATGTTGGGCAGTTAACTATTGTGTCGTTATAGAAAGATGAAAGTGATACACAACATGTTGGAGTCCTTTGAGCAAGAAACTGGGAGTATGTGCATGTAACATTCCATGTCACTGCAACAGTAAAAAGAATTCCCCAGTGAAGCTGTAAAAAAATTTGTGAAGAGCTGCACAGCAATTAATTAGTGAAGAGCTGCACAGCAATTAATTAGTGAAGCTATCAAAAATGGTAAAGTCTCCTGATAATTAAGAAATTTGGAAAAGTCAGGAATATTTCTACGACATACTGAGGGATTGAGTTGTTCTCCTTCCATCCTGTGTAACAAATTTGCTAGGTTTCACATTCTTTGCAACTCCACACGTATATCCTGGTCCTGGAGCTTTGAGAGTGAAATTTTTGGGTGCACGGACAGTCTTGTTGGTAGTCCCTGCTTGACCCACACTAAGTTGGAATGAACTTGCCGCATTTGCTGGATCCTGAATCCATGAATTCATAACTCCCCCTTTGCAGCAGTTGGCAATCTGCATGTTGTAAGGAGTTCCAGGGAGCAGATCGACGATTGTGGGGTCCTTCTTACAGCAATGTGGGACATTCCCTTTAAATTTCGAGCAATCACCTTGTTCTGTAGTTTGTCCTCCTACCATGGACCAGATGACCTCCTTCTTCGCCCATGTCCATCCTAGAGTCCACCCCGGTGCTTGAATATGGCGATATTGTTGGTAATTGTACATAGTAACAACTGCCTGGAAAGGGTTCACAAGTCAGCTTAACTTCTAGCTTCCAAAGAAAGAAAAGAAAGTAAAACGATGCATTACTAGTATAAAAATAAGAAGAGAATAATAGAAGAACTTGTGGAGGCATGATGGTTGCTAGGATTATTAACATGCAAGAATTGTTCATAATGGTACCCCATGATTTCAAGCGAATAATCGCAGGTAGTGACATGTCCTTCTTCTTCCACTATCGACGTGATATAATGGAATGTGTTACTTACAACATAGCCATCGGGAGTCCACTGCATGATATCCCATTTGATTGTTATATTTCCATTTGGATCAAGTGAATCATAAGCTTCTGCAACCCAAAAAAAGGGGACATATTTCAAGTAAAACAGCTGCAACTCAAATCATCTTCTAGTGAACATCCTAAGCCCAAATCTTGATTAGGTTTAAATAATACTAAGATCACAAAAAAGAAAAAGAAAAAAGGGGCCATGATAATTGAGTGGTATTTCTTGTCAAAAAAGAGAAGAAAAAAGAATCTATTCAGAAATTCCTGTTAAAGCAAGACTTCAGAAGACCCAAAAGGTTAAAACTTTGAGGAGGAGGAACTCAAATAGAAAGACTTGGGCACTGACCTGTAACTGAAGATAGAGAAGAGAGGAGCAAGAATAGAGAAAGGGAAACTGGTAAAGGAGTGAACTTTAAGCTTGATCGGCTCATCCTGGAGAGGAAGGAGCTGTGCCCGGTAACCACTGCAGATTCCTGCGAAGGTCTCTGCAAAGAAGAAGGCAACTTTCCTCTTTCTTTGTGTGCTTATGCGCGCAAGAAGAGTATACTTAGTATAAGAGGAAGCTGTGGCTCTCGTAAATTTCCATTTGCTAAATCTTATATGACAAGTTTGTTTGTATGATCTATGAGTGTTGAAAAGGTGCCACGCACAAGTTAAAGAGACAAAAAAAGAAAAGACGACCTTTCTCCCTTTCACTAGACTAGTAGACTAGTTTAGTTAGTCATCGTGGGCCTCTTTATTGGGCTTACGTGATGGGTTTGGCCCATTTAAGTCCTTCTAGGGTTTTAGAGCCATCCCCTCTCCATTTCACATCTTTGTTCTTTCCAAACCCAAGAAAAATGTGGCGACGCCACACCCATCTCCGCCACCTCCTCCGCCTCCTCCCTTCTACTCCTCCTCCTCCGCCGCTCCAGCCGGTGCCGGTGCCGGTGCCGGTGCCGGTGCCAGTGCCGGCCCCGGCGTTACTCATCTTCCCACGCCTCCTCTCCAGCACCCCCACCAACACTTCCTCCTCCGCGTCGCCTTCTGATATCGCCCGCTCTATCTCTGACGACCTCATTAAGCTCTCCTCTGCTTCCTCTTCCTCTTCCTCCTTCTCCTCCCTCGCGTCCCACTTCTCCCTCCATTTCTCCGACGTCAACTTCACCACGGCGCTCCTCCGTGACGTCCTCATCCTTTCCCCCTCCTCCGGCCGCGCGGCTGTCGATCTCTTCCGCTACCTCGTCCACCAACGCGGCTTCCACCCCTCTGACGCCTCCCTCTCCCTCCTCGTCCACCACCTCGCCGCACGCCGCGACTTCAAGTCCGTGTCCTCCCTCCTCCTCTCTGACTTCCCCCGATTTGCTGGGCACCTCTCCTTCTCCGCGGCCCTCCTCCAGCTCTCCCGCGCCGGCCGCCCCTCCCAAGCGATTTCCTTCTTCTCCTCTATCCCCGCCGAACACCGCGGCCTCCCCGCGCTCTCTGCTCTCGTCGCCGCGCTCGCCGACAATGGATACCCTGGCCACGCCGAGCGCGCCGTGAAGCAATTCGCAGACGAAATATTCCCGAACGATGAGATCTGCACTACGCTTATCCGGGGTTGGTCCGCCGCGGGGAAGCTCGACGAAGCCCTCCGTCTTCTTGGTGAGGCTCGGCGCGGTGGCTTTGATCCGACCACCCCGGCGTATAATGCCATTCTTGATTGCGTCTGCCGGCTCTGCCGGAAGAAGGATCCTCTCCGGCTTCAGGCAGAAGCAGAAAGGTTCCTTCTTGATATGGAGACTGCCGGAATTCCCCGTGATGCGGAGACCTTTAGAGTTCTTATCACTAACTTATGCAAGATTCGGAAGACGGAGGACGCATTGAAGTTGTTTCGCAAAATGAGCGAATGGGGTTGCTCGCCGGATGCAGAGACTTACCTTGTGCTCATTAGAAGCTTGTATCAGGCTGCTAGAGTTTCTGAGGGGGACGAGATGATTGGGTGGATGAGGTCGGCAGGGTTCGGGGATAAACTTGATAGGAAGGCATATTATGGATTTGTAAAGATCTTGTGCGGCATTGAGCGGGTGGAGCATGCCATCAAGGTGTTTCGGATGATGAAGGGCTATGGGCATGCGCCGGGCGTCAAGACCTATGACTTGTTGATAGGGAAGTTAGCGACGCAGAATCAGGGAGATAGGGCGAATGCATTGTTCAAAGAGGCGGTGGCACGGGGCGTTCCAGCAAAGCAGACGGTGTACAAGGTGGAGCCGAGGTATGTCAAGGTGAAGAAGGAGAAGAAGGTGAAAAAGAGGCTTACTTTACCAGAGAAGATGGTGAAGAAGAGGAGAAGACTTAAGAAGCTCCGGTTGAGCTTTGTGAGGAAGTCGAGGTCTCTTCGAAGAGCTATTTAATTGCAAACTATGATGTTCGTATCATTTCATCTATATAACTCCCATTTCCTGTTCTTTACCTTTTGTTCTCTTGAATTATAAAAGTTTTGGATGTTATTACCATTGAGCTTGTCTGGGAACAATATTTCTGCTACCTAGATGATTCGTCATGGAAATAATAAGAATCAGCATCTGGCAAGTGGCAAGTTCGGCAAATTGAAGGTGTGCAGGTTTTTTTTAATTATTTTTGAGTTTTATATATTAATTAAATTCAATTGTCTTGTGTTTTCCTTTGCATGTAGTATTCCTTTTCATTCTTAGAAGTTCATCATCATTGAGGTTATTTTTTATTTATCAATTTTTATTGCATTTGAAAGGGTTGTTTAGCCATAAATGCCTGTGGGAACCTATCTTACATCATTCATTTACGGCCAATCCTTAGATATGCCTTATTTCACCCTGTCTTGCTTCCTTGCTCCTGTGATCTTTTTCTAGGATTTGCATTTGTAATTGGCTAATTCCATATCGTGTGTTTCATTTAATTAACTTTCTCAGCATGTTATGAAACTTATATGCTGAGACCTGTTTGGTTTGGGATTTGGTATTATCAGTGTTGCGATACAAATCCTAACTTGGAATAGAATTCTAAGAATTTTTTGATATACCCCATGGATTATAATGTCTGGGATTTGGTAAATTGTATATTCTTTTCTTTCAGAAGATTCAAAAACTTCCAATTTGCATTTCTAGCAGAAAAATGTATGCTTGGTATGGATTGTGAAAATACACATTTCAATCCTAGTAATTCCTGCTCGGAGCCTTAGTCTAACTGCTAGTTTAGCTCCTGTTGACACTTAGTATGTATCTTAATTTCATACACCAGGGGGCATCTTTCCGGTCTTCAGCAAAGATCATCTGAAATTGATGTCCTACTCTCTGATACTGTTAAGCCATGAACATTTTATGTAAGTCTTACACTTTCCTTCCTCAGTGATAATTGTTAGTACTTCAATGTCATCTGTCTTCTCCATTGGGAAGCACCGCATTTACATCCTTTGTTTCTATTTGCATTTCTCTCATTTGCTAAGTAAGAAGGCATCCAGTATTGTTGACTTCATGACGTAAGTATAGCTGGTTCTTATCAAGTTTTCTTGAATTCTCTCTTCTGTAGATTTATAAGGTAGCTTGGGATTTTGGTTCCGAAGGCTGGTTATGGATATGCATTATAAGATATTTTGGTCTGATAGGTCCTAGCCCTATTTACATGACTAAAATATTTTTTTTTGTTTTTTCTGTAATTGTTCATGGAAGATTATGCATCACTCAATAGTGAAGATTCTTCCACCACTCAAATTTAACTTATTTCTGTCATCACTGGTTGTCATTATTTTAGTTCAACTAGAAACAAGCTTTTAAACCTGCATTAGTAATCATGCTACAAGAGATTATCTGCTCCAAGTCACAATAGTATCACTTTTGTATCTACTAGTATTTTTGGTATCATACAAGGCTTTGAAAACTTAGTTTACTATTCGAAATATGATCAATGGTCCCTTCAAATCAATTTTTTTTTGGGGGGTTAAATCTTCTATTGCAATACCATCCAATGATTATACAGGTATAGTTTCCCAGTAATGGGCTTTTTACTAGTTTTGTCGCCTACTTTATTTTCTAGTATCTACCTTTTTCTTGATCTTGCATTTCTCTTTTGAAAAGAAAAGAGAATTTCTATCGATTGGCTGATTCAGGAACAATTCAAAGGCCAAAATCTTGTTGATTTTTTTGGTGGTTTTGTCAACTAATTATATTTGATAAGTATTTTCTGAAGTAGTTTTCGAATATATATACATATTCAGGCAAAAACAGAGTTTTCAAATGCTTTTTCAGATATTATTCTTCTTCAAATATGATTATTGTGAAGAACTTGCAACAAGCATACTACTTCAAAAACAAATTGTCTAACTGGGAACTTCTATACAATGATGCTTACTAGAATTAGGTGGTGCAACTATATTATTATTTTTCATGTTCCTTTTCATTGAGCTTGATGTTCACTAAAAGTGTATGTTTGCCTTCAAATTTGACATGTTTCCAGAATTGTATCCTTCCATCACTGATTATATTCGATAGAAAAAGATGAAGAAGGTAAAGAGAGATGGTCGTTTGTTGTTTTCCAGAGAACATTCTGTATTACTGCTCTGCCGTGATAAATTGTTTGGTGCTACAATCTGACATTGCAAGCAAATACGAACTAATTATTTGCTCTGAGGCAGGTTCATGTACTTTTCTTGATTAACTTCCTTGGATCAAATTAATGTGTGATGTAATAAAGTAATCTCCTATCTATATCTCCTGTGAATTTTGGGGTTTATTAGATGGCTCTCGTGACGCACAGAAATATACCACAGATACTGAGCAGAATAACGAGAACAGAGTTCACAGTTGATGCTTGATCTTATGAGAAAAATTAAGACTGTCAATGGAATCAAGAAAACAGAGTTCACATGTTGATTTTTTTCTTTCTTTCGTTTGAATTAATCCCCATATTTAATAACCAAACACTATTATTTCTTCAGTTCAAGAGGTGAGAGAAAACTCATTTCCTATAGTTTTGGGCTCGGCCCTCCATCCACAAGAGGATTTTATTCCCATGGATTTTAATTTTATTATGAATTGCTCGAGATTGATTATAAAATTAAAGCACACGGAATTGCTTGAGATTACTGAGTTTATGCTTCACATTCTAAACTATCCACGCTTTCTTTGGCACATTTTTAGCTCTAACCAATTCAGTCATCTCTTTCATACTTCAACCTAACATGTTGCCACACCAACTGCATGCCAGAGATTGATGCATACAATTCACATTGCCAGAATCAAAGGATTCTTAATGACTACAAGATGCTTGTAATCTGTACAACAAGCTCAGGGTATGTATCTTGCACACTGAAAAGTATTTCATAAGAACATAGTTTGTTCCACATGACACCAACACATTGCACTAGTATTTTAGTTAAAGAATTAGTTCATCATCTAACGAAAACTCGATCGAATCTTTGCGCAATGGATGGAGTAACAAGGGGATGAGATTGAGGATATGTATGATTAGCATAATTATGACATGGCTTGCAATTATATTAGGTTGCCACAAGTACCCACAGAATTGGTTCTTTTGCTCCTTTACAAGTGGATAAGAGTGCTTATGATGATGATGATGATGATGATGATGATGACGATGATGTGTTCATATGCTTTAATTAGAGGCATTCATTCATATCATGCATACTACTTTAGAGTTGGCAGGATCCTTTCGAGTTTCAAGCTTTAAGGAAAGATGAAATATGTTTAACCTTCAAAGCCTATTATTCTGCGCAGCAAAAGGCGAGCATTATTGTTTGATATATGTCATGCTTCACTCATGAGGATAAGATTTCCTAAGGTTGTTCATATGTTCATATCACTGAAGTGATAGCCTAAGTATCACAGGGTTAAGGTGCATAAATCCTCTCCCTAGTATACCTAATGTTACATGATTACTGCATTCAAATCATTGGCATCAAGATCTAAGTGTCCCTTATCAAGTGAATTATTAATTTAGAATGCAGAAGCTTCGGGGATATTAACACTCTTGTGTGCTGAATGATATCTTGATTCCACTAACACTTCTAGGATCAAGAACATGATCCTGTAGCATGCTTGCTTTAAACAGAATCTATTCTCCAAACAACAAGCACATAAACTATTAACTAAACTCACAAGTAACAATATATTTGCCACAAGAAATCTCTTGATCCAGATTTGCGCACCGAGCATCGCATCCAAGAGTGTAACGCCATCGCTATTGGGAGATTGCGACCCCTATGAGAAGCTTAACTTAATCTGATAGTGGCTAAAGAAGAATATGGACATAACTTTCAAGTGGTAGTCAAGAGAATTCAATCCCCCTCCTCTCCTGATCATGTATTACCCCACAGAAGGCATACATTCCCTATCTTTCTCACCATATGCAGTACTAGTCAACAAATGTAAGAGATTCCCTAAAGATCTTTCCTAGTCTTTTAATTTCACCCACATAACAGAATGTGTCTAATAGTGAAGTGAGAGCTTGGAGAATATCCAAGCACCATGTAGTTGTCCCTTGCTAGGGAAGGAAAGAGCATCAGCTTTCAATAGCTACAAATATTGTATCTGAGATTTGCATCGCAGAAAAGAGCACAACTCTGGAATCAAATCATTGGTTTTGGGTCCTTATTCTTAATCATTTGGTGGAGATTGTACTCTAAAGTGAGAAGGATATAGTTGAAGAGGAAACTTTTGGAGATAATGACCCACAAGCTATCTGCTAGAATCTGATTTTATCTTATATTGAAGAGCCACGCTTGTAAAACTAATGGAACTAAAAAGAAGGAGATGCATGAGCAATATACATAGATAATGCGAGGATTAAAAAAGGAGAATTGGATACTTATATGCATCCGAAAAGGGTGAAAAACCATTGGCCACCTTTTTTATGAGCATTAGCAAATCTCTCAACAAAATAATAGATTTATAGAAAGAGAGAGAGAGAGAGAGTAACATATCTTTATGCATGTGTTTGATTAAGGGGGTCCATAGGGAAGAAGATAAGGTGGATGGGGGCGATCTCAGTGATATCATGTAATCAATCTCATGTCATAGAAACATAAGTTGATATTGTATAACTGAAATTATCTAAAGATCTTTTCTTATTTGCATAAGCCAAGAAAAGAGTAGGATTTAATGGGACTTTGTAAGTTTTTTTGTTTTTTATGACTACCAACTCTCAAGAGAATTCCAGAAACAAAACATATATTTCTCACTTCTTTATATGTGTATCTTAGTCATTTCACAAATAGTTCTGAGTGTACAACTTTCTACTCTGCGAGACTCATCACCCAGTTCCACTTGAGAATCTAATGAGGGCACTAATCTTAAGATATTAATGTGTCTAATCACAGTGGTCAGTTGCTAAAGTGAAGCATAATAGTACACCAACATGCCCAACATCAAGTTTCCTCCAAAAGATAAGTACATAACAAGCATTCAACATTACCCTAGAAAAACAAAACAAAAAAAAAAAGATAAGATAAGATAAGACCTACCAACAGCTATGTATACATGATTAGTGATCCCCAACACAAAACAAAAACAAGGAGAAGATGATGTTCTACCTTTTCTACATATGTTAACATCACAAAGAAGACTAGTTAAACCTAAGCATAATTAACATGAAGCTAACTAACTACTAAGCTCCTAAACACAAACCCCCTCATGGAGATAAAACTGGCACAATATTTATCCCCCATGCACCAAAGTCTCCTACAAAGAGTCAGAAGCCATAACCTCCAAAAGAGTGTGTGTTAAAAGCAATCACCTTCTTGTGCATTTAGTAGCACCTTGGAAGAGCTTTGCACACCAAAGGGTTCTTCATTTCAAGAGACATCTTTAAGCATTCAGATAGATCAACACCATTGTCTGAAGAGACCCACTTGTAGCTCTGCAGCAACTCAGCTAGCCAAAGGTGGACTGTGGCCAATCCCATTGCCTTTCCAGGGCACACCCTCCGCCCCGAACCGAACGGCGCCAACCGGAGATCGGAGCCCAGGATGCTAATATCCTCCGCCGTGAACCGCTCCGGCCTAAATTCAGCCGGCTCGGACCAGATGGATTCGTCGTGAGTTATCGCCCACATGTTCACCATCGCCGTCGTCCCAGAAGGAATGAAGTGATCGCCGACATGGACGTCATGGACTGCGAGACGAGCCCATGAGAGGAGTGGACCTGGTGGGTGCATCCTGAGAGATTCTTTCACAATTGATTGAAGGTATGGAAGGTTAGCGATGTCGGAATCCGAGACGGGGCGGCGGCTGCCGACGACTGCGTCGATCTCAGCTTGCGCCTTCGACTGGATTTCTGGGTGTAGAACCATTCTTGCCATAATCCATTCCAATAGGATTGCTACAGTGTCAGTCCCTCTGAAGATCATTTCCTGGGAACATATAGGCCATGCAAAGAAATGAGCTTGCTTAAGGAAGACAAATAAATGACAAGAAAAGCAAGATATGTAGAAACAATAGCTATAGCTCCTAAAGAATTATTACAAGGCAACAAAATGAGGCAAAAGAACAAACAGAAGGCACCAAAAGGCTGCATGCAATGAGGCAAAAGGATTGCAACTGAATTGAGTAGAGCCCACAAAGCATATCAAAACAAAATTAAAAGAATAAAAGAAGTAATGAGACGAAGAGATCTACCCAAAGAACAGCCACCATATCAGCATCAGAGAGCTTCTCCTCCTTTTCCAAATCAAGCAACACATCTACGAAGTCTCCAACCCCATCCTTAACAACTCCATGCACGCCCCTCTTCCTATGCTCCTCTATAATCCTTCTCACAAAAACATTCACCCTTGCGACTAGCTTTCTGCAGCTCTTCCTCACCCCTTGCAGGTCCAACCACCCCAAAAGTGGAAAGTGGTCACTCCAATTAAACACACCGAGCAGCTCGTACCCTTCTCTAACAAGATTTTCCAATTCCAACCCTTCCCCGTTCCCAAAATCGAACCTTTTGCCGAAGACGCTCATCATAACGTTATTTAACGACCCAAAGTGCAGCACCCTCTTCACCTCAACTTCTCCGTTCCTCTCCATCAAAGCTTTGATATTTTCAACCATCTGGACTCCAATCTCTTGCCTATGCTTCTCAGAAGCAGCAATTCTCCTAGGGCTAAACAAGTGGGTAGCCGAGATTCTCCGTAAATTCCTCCAATACTCACCGAAGGGAGCAAAACCCATTGCCCGATGGAAGAGGAGCTCGTAGGCCGACTCCTTGATTGGGCGGTCGGCGAAGGCCGAGCTATTAAGGATCTCCTTCGCCGTGTCAGGGTGGCTTGACACGATGAAACGAGTGAACCCGACCGAGAAAGCCATCAAACGAATTGCTTTCAGAGACTTAGCCATATCAGCGAGAGCTCGGTGGCCGGCGGTGCCTGAGAGGGCGAAGACCATACCCACGGGTCCAGGGATTGAGTTCTGGGCTTTGGACATGGCCCAAGCAAACCCACCTGGGTAAAGGCATAAAAAAGACAACAAGAGGACAGTTAACGCTAGGATCGGGGAAAGGATGGTGTTCGGAAGGAAGAAGGTGGAGTCCATTACAGAGGAAGCCATTGAAGGAGAAACGAAGAGAGGAGACGAAAGAGGAGGTCTGGCGAGATTCTGGCGATGTGGGTCTTCGAGAGGAGAGTAGTTTCTACCAAGAGGAAGTTGAAAAGGAGAGATCTTGATGAGCTAGAGAGCGAGGTGAGGGGAGAAGGCGAGGGAAGAAGGCGTGAAACGAAGCGGTTAAATAGGAGACGTTTGAAGGCGACTCCAATGGGGAGGAGGTTTCAAAATTTTAACCCGTGCTTTTTAACCGTGGTCAGTTAAAGGCTTTTTATTCTGCCAACTTTAACCTTTCATATATCTACCTCATGATTAATCCCTGCTTTTAACCCCTACCACACTCATAGCCTCCATAATAAATAGTACCCCATTTATCCACCTTTTTCTCTTGCGTTATATCATGTATATTTAATAAAAATATTATTTTATTAAAAAAAAAAAAGAAAATTGGGTTAACACAGGGGTAGCGGAGTACACGTGTCTGTACGGGGGAGGCCGCCGCAGATACGGCACGTACGAGCCGCAGTGCGGCGGACCCCCCGATGCTACCCGTCGTCGGGTCTCATCTGTCCGTGGGCAGCCCCACCTACGGCGCCGTCCTCGCGCACACCCTTCGAGGCATAACGGTACGAACCCTTGTGCCCGGGCCTCACGGCCGCACGCACTGCTCTCATGCCGTCACCGTCGCCGTTAAACTTAGAGACAGAGACAGAGAGATGTATGTATACGTAGGAATGTATGTATGTAATGTTTAATGGTGTGGTCCTTTTTATATTAATTAAGGTAGAGAAGAGAGTTAAGAAGTGAGTAAATGGAAGGAAGAGGGGAAGTATATTGGAACGTACTCCCCCCCTCTCCCTACTTTGCTCGAGGGTGGTGCGCACTACAAAGAGATAGAGACGAGACGGCAAAGGACAATAATTGCTCTGCTCCTCCCTCGCTTTTCTGCATGTCTAGATCCTTGTAACATATATATTTCAGGCCAATTACGCTCGACCTACTCTGCTTTAGCCCCAGTTTGTAACCATTAAAATCAAATCGGATTTAACCGCTTACCGATTCCCGTTATACGTCGTTAATGTTGTGAGGCAACGAAACAGGGCTTGGCTTGTCTTTTTCTTTCGTTCTTTGCCAAGAAGCTCGCTCATGGCAAGGACGAACAACTCACAGAGAGTGAACATGGCTTCTGTCTGCTGCTGCTTCTTTCTCCTCATTGTTCACGGGCTTTATTTAACCATTGAGACGATAGCAGTCCTTCAATTTCTCTTTCTCTGTGTCTCTTTTCCCTCCATTGAGTAGTTGCCAGTTTGACTCGTAAATGATTTGATTGAACATTGCGTGACCTTTCACCTCATCCATAAATCTGGGAAGACACAGGAGATCACCACTGTCCTTTTGTCTGTTGTCGACTCCAAAAATCTTGCGCAGAAATCAGTGGTCTTTGTCCATGGACCCATCTCATCTCTATACTCTATACACCTTCTTTTATATCATTCTGATATCTTTAATGTACATTAAGATGAATTTAACGCCGCGTCTTTGAAAGGTAGACATCCTTCAGTAGGCAGTAAGTCCTCAATTAATTGAAGTTCTTAAAAAGAATGATTTTGTACAATGAGAGGGATACCAATATCATCCCCTTATATGGAGAGGTAAAAGGAACCAATTCTTGTATTTGAGTCCAAACTATATAGAAAGAGAGATGTTTTGTTGATGTTCATACGGAGTTGGGTTGGGCTTGTCAGAATTGGGTTGGGCCAAATACTTTTGGTGGATCCACTTAACATTGAGATCCAAAACAAGATTACAGGGACTTTAACACCAAAATAATTTAGGAGCGATGGACATTTCATAATTGGCTTTTTTCTGTAGATGTTTCTTGATATTCTATAATCTATCTCTCTCTTGGCAATAAAAATAAGTAAGATAATAATAGTAGTAGTAATACCAAACAACTATACTAGAGCTAATAAGTACCTAAGCAAGTTTTAAAATTAACTTTAACCCTAAACTATTATTTTGTAGAGAATTATTTGATGGTTTGTCTTAACGGTTTTAGCTCGCTTAATGATTTAACGACATGGTTGGCATGGAAGAGCAGCTCGACAGTGCGATAATTCGGAACAATATCTCAACAACGTTTAGTTCAACAACTCGGACAACTTAAATTCTAGACTACGTGGCTTAGTATATTAATTATATTTTAGTAAGGTCTAAATATCTCTGTATCTAAAAGAGATTTATCTACCTCTAGGCTCTTAAATAAAATAATAATAATAATATATAAAAATTAAATACGTGCCAATCATGGGACCTCAATATTCTTGGTCGTTAGGAGTCACATACTGATGATTAATTTTGAGAGTTCCCTACCACTACTGTAGTGCTGCTGCTACATACTCTTCTTTAATCGAACACAAGACATCCTGAGCAAATATCTATCATAGAAACCAGTTTTCCTTGCATTTATAGGTAGTATGTCAATATTACTCCAGGTTGGTCTCTTCCCTACCTTTTGAAAGAGAATTTGAATAATATTGGAATCACAACATAAGGAGATCCATATATTCTTTTTATTTTATTTTTATATGTTAGTTTATATGATGAGGCCATAGGCAAACTAGATTAAAAAAAAAAGTGTTTATTTTTTCAAAATATATGTATAGATTAATTTTAAGAATAAATCACAACATATTAGATTAAGAACATATAGTATAAAATTTACTTAATATTAACCCCAACGTTCACAGGCACCGCAAACTCATAATTTATATTATCGGTTGCTAAAACTTAGCTGCTAGGCTACAGTAATCTATTTATCTTTAATGAGAATCTTCATTGCTTATGAATAGTTAATGGATTATGCTATGCATCAAATAGAGATTTGTAGCATTTATCACAACTAATATTTTTACCTTGAAAATAATATACACATAGATATAAGTTTGTGTTAGTTGAATGGTCACTACTAAGCTTTACAAAAAGGTTAATTTGAATGTGGCAAATGGCAGATAGTGTAAGTATGATTTATTAATTTTACTAAGACTTGTCACTGTTACTTGCTTGAACTGCTCCAAAGTTTTTATCTGTTGATTAATATTGCCAACAGTTTTTAGCACTCTAATAAGTGCATATAATTAACATAAGTCAATTATTACAAATTAAAAAAATAAATATAGTTAAATTATGAAAGCCTCCTCTTATTAGTTTTTTTTAATTTAGAATAACATTATTGACCCCCTGAAAACAAAATTGATTTATTATAATAGAAATAATAATCCATGACCCATCTTAATTTCTTAACTTGCTCTCTATATTTACCCAATCTTAAAAAAAAAACCATCCTTGCATCATGACCCATCTCACTCAATTATTTAAACCCTAGTTTTGAATCTCTAATAACTATTTAAGCAACTATAATATTTCACAAGATTAACACATTTTATTCATTGACTTTGACTTTAACTTTTTATTATCTGGATTTTTATTCTCAATATAAATTCTAAGATCACTTCTGGTTTTAAGAAAACCACTCAATTATTGAGTTATTTTACAAAATTAAATAAATTATTGAGTTAGTGACAACTGACAAACTCATGCATAACAATAATTATAGGTACTTATATTTGCATTGATTGATAGGGCTATTTCTTTTTGGTATAGTAGACTTCTCCTACCAACCTCAATTATATTTATCATGTTCTACTACTCTTTTATATTTTTATCAAACTAAGTTATATTAAACTACTAATAATTTTTATCTATAATAATTATTTAGGGTATTACTTTTCTAAAATTGATTGCTAGTAGTCTACTATTTTTTATTATTTATTACTCTTCGCGACGGATTCTCTGCAAGGCTCGATTCAGGAATTTACTGCTTTGTAACACTTGGCAGTATACAATTGGATCGTTTTGAGTTTAAAGGTTATAAAAGTTGTCAATTTGACCGCCGACAGAGAGAGAAAGTGGTATGTTAAGTCGCGGAGCAAGCCTCTGTTTATACGATTACCGTGTTCTTCTCACTTCAGGAAACACCGGATAAAATTTAGTGCTCCTATCTATATACCACGTGTAGGAAAGCAGGTGGGGTCCAGTATGTTTTGATTCTTCGCTGTTCGAACTTGACATCGGATCCTTGATAGGGGCGGCTAGCGTGAGCCGCCTCGAGATATCGTCTCCGAAATCTCGGATCAGTTTCTCGCCTCGCCTCGCGCCGCTCGCTTTCCTTTCTCTCAGATCCGAGCTTCGTATTGGAGGACTGTCGTGACGACTCCTCCCATTAAATCCCTCTTGTCCTCAAATTACCCGCCTGCCCGTTTGGAAAAAATTCGATTTTGATTCGCTTCCCCGGACTTTGAGCCGATTCTGATGTTGGTAACCCGTAAAATTATGTTTGATTAATCGAGGAAGAGTCAGTGATTTGGTGTTGTCTTGTTTGAGTTTGACTAAGTTTGAGATTTAGGGTTTCTTGTGCTGCATTTGTATTAACTAGTTCTTGGAATTGCTACAAATGACCGTTGTTTATTGGAACTGTCAGAATACTAGTGTTGGTTATGTACCTACCAATCTCTACTTTAATAGAGTGTGGACATCGAGTTGTTTGCTCGTGTTTTCTAGTATGCTTGTACACAACTCCATCTAAAAGATGCTACCTTTATCTCAATATATGATATCTGGTTGGTAATGTGTCACTGTTCTTCTGCAAGTGTTTTGGAGACTCTTTTACATCACCGCATCCGCACTGTAGAATTTGGGGGTTAAAGAGCTTAAGATTCACTTTTGACTGCTTCCTAAGTTCTCAGTAAGACTCTATGTGTGTCGTGTTCATAAACTCTCTGGGAATTTCTGCGAGTTGGTGGCAGAAGGGTATTGTCCTGTTTGGAATAAGTCTACACAGCAAGGTTATTGGATTCTAGAGGAAGGGCTTGCGAGGTACATAGTTTCTATCACTTGGATAGTTGTAGCCTTCTTCTTTGACCTGGCAATTGTGTTATGGTCATGAACTCTCGCTTATTTTAATTTTAATTTTTTTTTGGTCTCTCCCTTTTCTATTTTACCAAGTGCTTGCGATGTGCTACTTCGTTGACTTCCCTTTGCATGTGGTTGGAGGAAGCCTTCTTCGGATTATGCTCTGTTAACTTCTTTGAGGGCAGTGTCTCTTTTCATCCTCTTCACATTTTTTTCCTCCTACTTCTCTGTGTTCTTCTTCACATAAATGGCGAATCCTCGAGCAGCCCGTTTCAAGGTACTGATTTTCTGGACTAGCATATCGGTGATCTCTTTATAGAGGACATTGGTTTGCTTTAAGATCTATTTCTTTGGTTTCTTGTTCTTGAATTCTTCTTTGTATATTCTACAAGGAAACTGATATTATAAACAAGTTTTGTTGGCCCTTTTGTTGGTTTGTTTTCTCCATGTTGTTCTGTGATTGTTGTTCTATTTTTTTTTTTTTTTTTTTTTGCACTAAGATGATACTAGTTTTTGGGGTCAGAAGATTGCCCAAATTTGTTGTGCTCAGCTTGTGCTGCTTCTGTATCTAATATTTTCCATATCATATTGTAAATCCACGCCCCTCATCTAGAATTCATTGAGATCCAAGGAATCTCTTTGAAAAAGATAAAAGTCAGGGAGAAAGCATTCATGGTAAAGTGACTGACATTGTAGATGATCGGTTTTATATAATATTGATAGTTTCTGTGGAGGATTAATTTGGATTCGGAAGAGGAAGGTCAGTTTGGATTTTCTGATTCTGCTGATCAGTGTATGCAGTAATAAAGAACATTGGTGTGGAATAGAAATGGCTGTTGTGATTCAGAATTTTACTGTAGTATAATTAGTGTTTTTTTAATAGAATGAACAATTTATAGCAAGTAATCAATTCTTTCAGAGAGAGAAGATGTGCGATGATTCAAAGAGACATAATTTAGACAATTTTATATGAATTGTTATAGATGATGTTAGGCAAGAATAAATAAATTAGGTTTTGGAGGATTTTCAAGAGGCAGGTGATGATCTGACTTCTGATTTTTGACTCAGTGGGTTATATACAGCGATGAAGAACACTGATTAGAAGAGGAATGGTTATTTTGATGTTCTTACTTGCAATGAAAAAACTTCTTTTTAGTAGCAGTTGACCGTGAAACCTGGTTCAGTTATTTTATAGTGACAGAAAAATCTAGAAGAGTAGGATCTCCTTTTCCTTTTAGAAGCTACTCTAAAGTTCAGGTGAATACACAGAAAAAAACTGACCCTCAGACACACTAAAGTTCTTATTAACTGATTTTGCTGTTTTGGATTCACTCCACATTCGTGATGCTCCATCTGAAACCATTTTCTTCCCCTGCAGATGTCTAATATATCTGATGCCTCGACGGACGATTCTTCTGCTACCAATGATGCAAATTCCACACTAAGTACTGAAGCGACATGGAAAATCACCCTTGTAAGCTTAATCCAGCAAGCATCTGTCTATGGTATAGCTGCTGGATACTGCTTGTCGGCATCGCTGCTGTCCATAATCAACAAATGGGCAGTTATGAAATTTCCTTACCCTGGTGCCTTGACAGCCTTGCAATACTCCACCAGTGTGCTTGGAGTTCTAATGTGCGGATGGTTAAAGATCATCGAGCACGATGCTCTTAACCTAAGGACCATGTGGAAGTTCTTACCTGCTGCTATAATGTTTTACCTTTCCCTTTTCACAAACAGTGAACTTCTCCTCCATGCCAATGTGGATACATTCATTGTGTTTCGCTCTGCTGTTCCCATATTTGTAGCCATTGGAGAGACACTCTACCTTCATCAACCATGGCCGTCACTAAAAACATGGCTTTCTCTTACCACTATATTCGGAGGCAGTGTGATCTATGTTCTCACTGATTACCAGTTCACTGTGACGGCCTACTGTTGGGCATTGGCTTATCTTGCAAGCATGTCAGTAGATTTTGTATATATCAAGCATGTCGTCATGACTATAGGACTTAATACATGGGGCCTTGTTCTGTACAACAACTTGGAAGCACTAATGTTGTTTCCCCTTGAGCTTTTTATAATGGGGGAGCTAAAGAAGATGCAGGATGACAGTGCTAAAGTCTCGAATTGGAATTCCTATGAAGTGATACTGCCAGTGGGTCTATCATGCTTGTTTGGTTTGTCGATATCTTTCTTTGGGTTCTCTTGTAGACGTGCAATCTCAGCAACAGGCTTCACAGTGCTCGGTATAGTGAACAAACTCCTTACAGTTGTGATTAATTTGGTTATTTGGGACAAGCATGCTTCCTTGGTGGGAACTGTAGGGTTGTTGATCTGCATGTCTGGCGGCATTCTTTACCAGCAATCCACCACAAAGCCCAAGGCACCAAAGACTGAAATAAAGGCTGAACCTGATGATGAGGAGCAGCAGAAGTTGCTGCAGACGCCGTCTGTCGCAGAAACTGATTCCTCTAAATAGCATGCTTTTTTGCTTCAGAAGTCTGAAATGAGTATTTCATTTATTTGTTGCCTTTCACAGAGTGCGGTACTTGAGACATCTTTTCTACAATTCTTCAAACTTCGAAATGTACTCAGACACAGCAGGTTCAATAGAAGAATACTTCTTACAGGATATACTGTAAGATTGATAGCTGTTACAACTTGATAGGAGTATATTGATTGTCAAGTGATAATATTTGTGCATCTCTATTTATCTGCAATGTTCTTTTATCAGGTAAAGATTAGTTATCAATATATATGCAATTTGATCGGTTGCATATACAGGAGTCTGTTGCCATTTATCTTGAAACAGTTATTTATTAGTTCTTGCAATCTAATTTCATTGTCTGCATCGGCAATTAAAGTTTGATATGAGGATGCTTTGTATTCATCTACAAACAAGCTCATAACGTTTTTTTCTAGGAAATTGATTGATTGAACTACTATATATATGATTGAGCATTTCGTGCCCGATGGACCAATAATTTGGTGGAGTAGCCTCTATATCAGATGCAGAACGGGACAGATGAGATCCATGTTTTCATGAAGCAGACACATTCATTTGTTGATTTCAGGTGACAAAGACCCTTAAACAGCATTAACAGTGGATTCAGTGAATGTTTGTCTCTACCATTTGACAGTTATACGGACCATCTCACTACAAGTATTAAAAGACAAGTCAACAAGACAAAACTTGTCAAAATAAAGAGGAAATGTAATAATATGGATACTGAACCAGGAGATATAATTACAGGACAAGGGGTGAATGTTTCTTGTTGCATTACCAACAGGTTTTGCTTAGCCAAGCTCCTAATGGAACAATTTTCACGCGAAGGTATAAATACATATCAAAGGGTTTTGGACAAACTAAAATTAAAAAGATCGTCCTTCCTTAACATGAAAGAAATGTCAACCACCTTATCTATTACACATGTGCTGTTTAAATCAGCCAGATTTATCATAATTACCCAAATAGGTAGCCAAGGGAAGAACCACCACCAGGAGCAGCATGCACCTTTGTAGAAGGTCTATCCTGCAGACAAACAGAAAAGAAGGGTGAGAAGATTGCACCATGCTTAAAAAAACTAAATGCAAAGAGAAATAATCAGGAAGTGTGCTAATGATATCAGTGTGTGCCTTCTATGTTCTCGTAAAAGTTTTGCTGCTAGATTTTGGATTCTGCTATACCGCATATGAATAGTATCAAAGAGAGTCTGTGATAATATTCTAACCACGTGTAGCCCTATCTTTTAGTTGGGTGATGGATCTAACAAAGTTGTGATTACATTTCAACTATAGATCCCAGATTTAAAACATATAATAAAAAGTAAGAAAACAAACTCTTAAAATGAAACCAAAATCTGAGATAGTTGCATCTCCTAGTGCAACTCTTATTTGAGTAATTACAGCAATGGTGACCTTTTGACCAATTCTTATATGCAGACTTATAAGTGACTGATCTATCAGTATACAAGAATCAACACAAATCAATGCTGAGTCTAAAATTAGTTAGGCTTAGATAAGAAGCAGATGTTTACCAAGCCCATGCTAACTATAAAGACATATCAACAGATTTTATAAGGACATAATAAATGGAACACTGTACTCTTCGGAAAAGCTGGTACTTAATAAAATGGGTAATTGATGTTTAAATGCAAGGACCAATTATAGAAGTATGATTGACGATTTAATATAAAGAACTTCCCTTCTACTTGCACAGTGCCTTCCATAAAGAAATCATGCATGAATTACACAACATCTTATTGAGCCAATAAGTTCATACCGTGATGAAATTGCCACTGTTCTGGCCATCCGCTCGACGGTAGTTGTTAGCGTGGCTGCCTGGGATGCCTGCTGGATTCTGCTTGCTGACATCAACTCGTGGTGGAGGAACTGGTTTCTGAACTGGTGCAGGATTCTCCACAGCGGCAGCCGATTTGGGAGTGTCACCGCTCCCAAATAGGTAGCCTAAAGAACTTTGACCTCCTCCACTGCTGACCCCACGACCCATCTTATCCTGCCAAGGCAACTATGTGAAGACATTCAAAAACCATAAATTTAGCACAAATGCAATTTCAAATGTTCTCCAGTATCTAGAAATAACTGAGAAAATATACCAAGTGACAGGAAATAGAATTCTAAACTTGATTATGAGTTCATAGCCATTACAGAAGTTCCGGCTCCTTAAAATTCCAGTCCTTTGGTTTGGAGGATTGTCAAGGTATTTACGCGTAAAGAGTCTAAAAGGTGCTTCTTTTAAATCACTCGGTAGTTCTTTGACCTATTATTACCAGCTCTAAATCATTTTCTACGCCCATGCCATATCTTATGGAAAGTATCATCTTGGGCGGAAATTTACTAAATTGAAAACGGAAATTATCAATCTACTTCATAAATGCCACAATCAATCGTTGTTATCAAACAAATCTTAGAAACAATCCGATTCATATCCTAATATAAAGAAAACATCAATCCTTTTAAAAGTACCAAAAGAGATAATCAAATCGACGATATAACCTCAAAAAGATTCAAATTGTCGCCCGAATGGCTCATTTATGGCCAGAAAAAAGAGCCTGGGAACGCCATTTTCTAGTGCTATTCCTAGAGAGATCAGAGATGTGACGAGAAAAGGCAGTAGAAATGAAGAAACTAGAATAGATTCCACTGTAAGAAAGCACAAGTCTAGAGTTAGGGATAGGATTTCGTACCTCGGATCCGACCGGAGAATAATAGATCGGCAAAATGAGCAACCAATGCGGAAGGGGAAGGGACTCCTCCTGGATTTTATAGAGAAGCCGAGGGCAAAACGGAGAGGGAAATAAATAAATAAATATATATATATATATATATATATATCCATTTTGCGATTTGATCCTTCTAATTCTAGTATTTGCATGTAGACTACTCCGAATCATTGTATTTTTCAGAAAAGCTTTGTTATTTTTTTCCTTTCGTTTTTTTCTATATGATTAATCTCAGAGGTGTTCGTTCATTAGCAAACAAAGTGTTATTTTGGCAGCAGTTCCGGGTCATAGAGTCGACGTATTTTTCTTTAGGAAAAATATGTACACACTCAACATACAAATAAATATAGAGATATATGCTTCAAGAAGGGATTTAGAATGCAGTAAGACCAGGACAATTTAGTTGGGCCCATTTCTTTTGAACATTTTGTACCAAAAGAAGAACAAAAGCATAATCTCCTGCTTAAGTTCACGCTGGCAATTATTATCCTTAGCTCTCGTTTAGTTTAAATATATAATTAATTTTAAAATAAGTATTTATTTTCGTTATTTTTAAAATAAATATGTATTTAACTTTAATGTGATAGGAAGTGAATGAAAAAATAGTCAAAAAGTATATTTTTTTTATACAAAATTACTATGAATGTTTTTTGATTTGATATAAAATAAATTGATGAAATAGAGTTTAAAAGTAAAATAGTAATTAGGTTTATGTGTGGCATAAAATATAATATTAATAAATAGTGTTTGTATTTTATAATCGGTAAAGAGTTATATTATAAAATAAGAAAATAAATGTTTTTGAACGAGGAGGAGTAGTCGGATGGTCCCTGGTTCATGCTAGGCATTAGTTCCATGAATCAATATTAATTGGATAAGGTAAAGAATGGTTGTTATTGCTACTGTTACAAGAGAACCATAACATATTCCAACAACTTGAAGATGAAAAGAAAGGCCAGTATCTAAAATATAGCAACTTAACCTTCTAACTTTTCCAATTCAGAGATTACTTATCAGCATGAGTTGCATATAAAAGTCCAAAGCTATCATGAATTTACACTGCAATTCTAACACTATAATGAGACCTCTTCTCAATATAAGAAGAAGAAGAAGAAGAAGAAGAAGATCTTAAATCTGGCTTTTTTATTAGTACATGACAGGTAAGTTCATATACTTGTAAATACAACAAGATTCTGGAAAGACAGGAATGGGTTAAAACTTGGAGAAAGTCTTCTTACTAGTTGTCAGCAGATACTACATCAATGTGAACATAAATATGGAGAAACAGGTTACCCGAGTATCCACAAGTAATACTGTAGAGTGACCTGCCACTGTAGTTGAGCATTCAAATCGCAAGAGGCTAATCGTTCGCGCATCTTTGACCTATGCAGCAAGCATCTACGTGTTCCCCATTACAGGCAGTCAAAAAATTGTTTTAGATAAGAATCATCTCAAGAAACCTGGGTTGAGGGGATCCTAGCAATTTCCACTAAGAGTTTGTGCAAAGCCTGTGGCTTTGAGAAGAAAGGCGAATGATCAGATCCTTTCAGCCTGAAAACCTTTTCTGGTGGATTTGCTTCACACATGCTCTGCTGTAGAGAGAGAGGAATTGCATTGTCCTCTGTGGTCTCTATATAGAATCTCTGAACTGATCCGTATTTCTCATCTGAGAGAGAGAGTTTCTCCAATGTTGGTGCAAAGGGGATGGGCCTCATAGAAACCAAAGCCAGGGAAACATCCTTGGGAAACCAACAAAATGTAAGAGATCACCAAATAATGCTGTAATAAGAAATTCTCAACTTTATCTTCTTTATCTCAATCAACCAGAAATACATACCTTAGCAGGACTTTGATTAAACAGCAAGTCTTTTAACAAAGCCTTATCGAGATTGATAGCTGTAGGAGGCTGGTCCTTCCCATTTGAATAGACAAACATCTGTGCCTGTCGAAGCAGATCATTTGTGTCGGCCTATAATGGAGATTGAGGTTAGATTGGTGTTAGCATCATCTTCTGTGACAACGTAATTAACATGCTACACACACACTACAGATCATAACCTCTAGTCTATCACAGTTTTGAATGATCATCTTTTAGAATCTTTCAATTCAACTTGAGATAACTTCATACCTTCAGGTCCTATACAAAGAATACAATCATCCCTTGATTCTTTATGTAGGTGTGAAATATACCAATATTCTAAGAATAGTATATCCATAAATTCATCTTCAATTTGAGA
This sequence comes from Typha angustifolia, assembly GCF_048772165.1. Taxonomy (NCBI): domain Eukaryota; kingdom Viridiplantae; phylum Streptophyta; class Magnoliopsida; order Poales; family Typhaceae; genus Typha; species Typha angustifolia. The sequence goes on from NC_133251.1 coordinate 1,745,433, forward strand.
TTTCAATCAAGAGAAAATCACAAGCCCATAATCTTAAGGAGATGAACTAGAGTTCTAAATGTGATTGTATCATTGCAAGGATGGATAAAAACCTGCTGTGAGAACATATCAAGAATACTACAGCCATTCGTCAGCATTGCTGCACAGAGAAAAACAGCTTTGGCAACTTTATGTGGGAACATTTCCATAACATACGATATACAGGCACCACCAAAATCATGCCCCACCAAAATCACCTGCAGAAAATACAGCCAATTATAATTTTCAAAGATGTGACTGCAACCAGAAGTTGTATGCATCACATGAAAAGTGTTTCTAAACCATGCTTTCAGATTCTTCAGTTGCAGCTCCTTATAACCAGAAAAGAGGAATTAACAACCTCAGTATAAAGGGCATCTGCCATATGGAAGATACAGCTGCATCACTGACAAGAATTTGATAGAGCCTAGAGGATGTCTTTAATGACATTTTTTTATGTGTTATTACTCCAACAATTTAGAAGTATACTAAGAGAAAATGATAACCAAGTAAAGTACAATCACTTAGGACTAGTTATAAGAATAATGCTTGGGAATATAAGGAAGAATGTAAACCTTTTCCCCATCGCTGAGGTTTTCAAGAAAACTTGTAAGTGGATCAGCGTATTCAGAAATGCTGGTTATTTTATTTGTATCAAAAGAATGAATTCCAGAGCCTGCGAGATCTATAGCATTGACTTTGAACCCACTGTCTTCAAGAAGTGCTATAGTTTTGTACCAACACCAAGCACCAAAACCACCACCATTTACAAGAACAATATTTTTGGTCTCCAAATCATCAACTTTTATTTCCTGTTTCAAAGTAAAAGTAACCATGGATTACACAATCAACAAGATAAAGGAGAAGGGTAGAAGAAAACATGTTCATCGTGATTGTCAATATTAGAAGAACAGTATCCGAGTGGAAGCTATATCATATATCGTCCATAGACAAGTATATGAGGAATAATAATATTTAGTTTCTTATTGTAGAACATCAAAGAGCTATAAAGAAAAAACTGGAGGGAGATCACCAAAATGTAAGCACAGGATCCACCAGCGTCAAGTCGCATGAAAACAGTGACATTCGTGTACAAGAGAACAAGAGGATCAAACATAAACAGAAAGCTGCATATCTCCTTATCAAAGAGTAAAGTGTAACATCTGAAACAAAAAGACAGTCGGAGAAAACAATATTCAAGAAACAGATAGGAGATAGTAAGAGAGGATAGTTATTTCATCATTCCCGCTGCACTAAATTGCAGGGAGATCTATCTTTATGGAGCTAAATAGTTTCCTCGGATACACATATATAACTTCTCAAACAAGTTTCCAAATAAATTATTGATTGTCTACGTATATTCCATAATTCTCCAAATTAGTAACACTCATCTATTACTCGCGATATTAAAAAAATACCCCTTCACATATAAAAAATATTATTAAAAACTATAAATTATAACCATGCCATGCATCAAGTTCAAAATTTTCTTGATCATCCAATCAATACTAATGAAAGTAACCCAATCGGTCATATAATCCAAATTAATCGAATCAAATCCAACCTGATTAACCAACTGCTGGGGCTGCAGAACCTGATCGGCGAGCGACCTCGGCCGCGAGCTGGAGCTCCTCGGTAGCGCCTGCTTCTTCTGCCCAGGACCCGGATGTCTCAACGACGTTGACCGATCAAACGGCACTGCGGCGGCGCCTCCTCCGCTGCCGTTATGCTGAAGCACGATCGCCGCCGCCGCTGCGAGGGCTTGCTCGTGGATCAAAGCCTCCTCCGACATCTCCTTCCTCCCTGGACGCCTCCACCGCTCACTCGACCCCAGAGCCCCCGCCGCCGCCATCGCCGACGACGTCACACCGCCGCGGCGTCGACCCGGCGGCAGCCGTCTCTTAGTCTCCTCCCCGTCAGAGAAGCACGATAGGAGAGCGCCCATGGCAAGCGCATGAGAGAATCAGAGCAAATTTGGGAGGATTTTGGGAAATCTAGGGATTTGAGAGGGGATTTGCGCTGCAATCTTCTTTCTTTCTTCGTCTCGTCTAGTAGTATTTTTGAAAGACGGCGGAGGAAAAAGAGAACCCGAAAGATACTTATACGGGCACTAAAAAGATCAAACCGCATAAAACTCCATTTGAATTTGTATATTACGATTCTTATACCAAAAAAGAATTCCCTAAAAACATTGGATGTCAAACGCAAAATTTCCATACATTTCCAAGCATAATTTGCACCCAGAATTTGACCCATTCACTATCTTGTGGATCGTGCACTCCTCATTCAACGGAAACTAATGGGTCCCCCGATCCGAGGGCCGTGGTCGGTGGATTCTGTCTGCAACCTCGGGTGTAGGAATTTCCTGCAGTCGGGCTATTTAGCAGTTTAACCCCTAGAATTTAAATAAATAAGACAATAAATAGATTTTTCCGAGTGTGTACGTGTTTGGATCCAGTCTTTGCTACTCGAAGTTGCCAAGTAAGAATGGATACTAAGCTTTTGACTTGTTCAAAATAATTAGGCTCTGTGGGTTTTTATTTCTTCAGGAAACGTAGAAAAAAATAGCCAAAGTATTCAAAATTCAAAATTCAATCATAAAAAATTGCTTCCATTTCTTCAACAATGAAGCATTCAGTCCTTCATTTCACGCTAATTGACCCCAAAAAAGGAGCAAAGAAACTCAACTTTGACATCCAGAGCAGAGAATGTGGAGATTTCTTCATGTCAAGATTGTACTCTCTATAATTTATTTGCGACTCCCAGTTCAAGAAGAATGACTATTTGGTAGGTTCCTTTTTTGATGATTAATAAACAATGTAGGTGGAAGGTTAGTGTTCCAATTAATTCATAGAGTAGAAGTTTGCTTAAATGGTTCTCACATGTCACATGCCCCCTCTCCCAAAAAGATAGCTTCAAGTTGCTTCAGACTTGTCTTTGTGGGAAAGCAATGTGGAGAAGATGAGCAGCATCATTGCACCATGCCTGCAGCCTGCCTCATAGGGGCATAACAAATAGATTGGATTCCATGAGAAATTTGAGGGGGTTTTTGTTCACTTTATGCTTTATAATAACAGAGGTAGGTGGCAGGTAAGTGACTGAGGCCTTTCATGGTTTCAGGTGATTAAAGCTCTCACTCCTGACTTACAAAGGCTGATGATGACTCTATTATCATAACTATCTAATGCAAATGGGAACAGGAGAATATATGATCTATGTCTTTATTAATACACATTTGACTCCAGAAATTTTCAATTCTTCTTCTTCTTCTTCTTCATTTGAGTGAATTACACCCTCTTTACCTGTGTCTCCTTCAGCAAGAGAAAATGGCATCTTATATTTAAATATTGTTCTTCGATCTTAGGATAGTATGCAACAGTTCCAAAGTAGCTTCCAACAGATCGTATGCTCTTCCTTTAGGTGCGGTCACGAAATCCGGAAGATGGAGCTGGTTGGTTACATCACTCAAAGTGAGTGAAGATATGTAGAATGTGAGATCCATGGTGCCTTGACCTTCCTATCACGAGTCGCTCGTTAGTCGTTCCTCATCTCTGTTAACATCCAAGAAGTGATGATGCGAGACTGCCATGGCACAGGCTTGACCTCCTTTGTGGCACAGGCGTGACCCAAGGCTCTGTGGCCCAGCCGCCGTGACTCAGTATATTTGTAACAAAAAAGAAGAAGAAAAAAGACCATTTGACTCAAGACCCAAAACCAGCTCTAGTTACAATAACCACGAGATTATCTTTACATTTCGCTTTGCTATAAGAAAGATTCATCTTTGCTTGCTAGTTTCCCCCACTAGAAATAAGAGCAATTCCGCAACTTTACAGGCACGACCTGTGAGAGAACTTTTGCAGCTTGTGATTCAGAATCTTTTTAGAGAATAATTTAGAGATGGACGGTGCAAAAGTGAAGAAGAATTAAGTTTTGCATGACAGAACTTGTCGATAAACTTTTGTATTGCAGAAACGGCTGTGAAGCTGTTACAAAGAAGGCAATTCAGTTCATAAATACGATAGGATATTGCACTTCTTTGGAATTGGCAAAAGAAGGAAAAGGAAACCGTGGTAGGTGAAAAAAGTCTTAATATCAGCCATCAGATACAGAGTCATTTCTACTTAGTGTCTGTATGATGGCTTCTAAAACTTTGATTTCACTGTCTTTCTTTGATATCTCCTCTTGTTTTGCTCGCAGCTCTTCCATGTGCAACTTGAACACCTCTGCAAGTGTAGAAAAGCATATGGTATCAACTAATGATTTCAAATTCAGGCCAAACACAGATCTTCAAAGGCTTTGTAGCAAAAGTTTATGATAGTGATATAAACATATAATTTCTTTTCCTTGTTATGCAGACCATCTTCTTCTTCTTTTTTTACATTTATACAGTAACACAGTTTAAATCAATTGACACATATATCTAAAAGAGAGTATGATTAGGTATGAAGAATGATACTTGAAGTGTTCTCCAGTTCCTTTGTAATTTCCTGCGCACGTAATTCAGCAGCTCGCTGAGCTGCTTCAGCTTGCCGTTTGTCAGAGCGAGCTCGAGCTGCTGCTGCAATCGCTGCATCAAGCTCTCGTTCCAAAGTCTCCACCCTCTGTTCAAGAGTCTGAAGAAGAGAACTGATGCAATTACTGGTAGAACAAAAGGCTGCCAATAGGTTAAATTTTCAAGTAAAGTTTTCACACATTACTAGCGTCACACCAGTCACCATATGACATTTTCCAGCCTGCCAAATATTTCAATAAAATACGATAAAATCTTTACTAGTAGGAGAAGCAAAATAAAGAAATCACCTATACTCAAATTTCAATGCAAGATAGATGACCTACTCTAACTAATGAGTCCTTGAATCAATCGAAAATAAAAAAGAATCATTTTAAGGATTATGCTATCTTTAACCCACATTGAGAGCGAGAAGACCTTTCGACATGTAAATGTGGGAAATTTCCAATTCCTCAAATGTCAATGGGCCCATTAGGTCCATTTATTTACTAGATCACTGAACTCAATGGAGGGCAAGAAAGAGTTTCATAGCTCTTGCTATTGCAAAAAAAGGATTAAATACAGACTACATCAGCACACACAATTCCCATTTTTCTCTGATTCGTGCATATATGTTGAAGAATGCTTCTATCCGACAGATTCAATGTTATGATTCTGCAAACTACAAGTGGACGTGCCGGAGCGGTTACCAGGCATGACTAGAAATCATGTGGGCTCTGCCGGCGCAGGTTCAAATCCTGCTGTTCACGAATTAAATTTTACAGGGGCTGCGGCCTGAATTGTCAAAAAATGATTCTGCAAACTATTGGAAGATATACAATAAGGTATAACTTCCAACTTTTTCCACCAAAAGTTTACCTGTTACTCAATCACTATTATGTTTGAAATTCTGCATACATTGACTAACTGCTAAATTCAGTTTTTACAAGAGATTTGTCAATTGGAAAGGCGGCCTTTTGCGAGTAGCCATAAACTTTTCATTTTGCCCTCGATTTCAGATCAGCAACTTTGAGTAGCCCCTTCCACTTCCTATAGATTCTCTTGTTTCACCCTATATTTGTTAGACATGAAGCTTTATTTCATTGTGTTGGGACAGATAAAAACAGATGAGGTTGAGCTGCTTCATTATGCCATGTCCTACCTACTTGAACTAGAGCCTAGAAACCATTAGTTAGTCTGTCTACAAAGTCCCAATTGCTAACTTCAAACTATCTAATTCAGTAATATAATGGCCACGTATCCCAAGATGAAGACATACAGAGATCCCATGTAGAAGCACCAAGTTCCAAAAAGTAGGAGAATAAGAACCAATTGGAAGAAGAGACATAAAACCTAGAAAAGGTGAAATTTTGCAGATAAAAATCCAATTTCATGGATTGCAGTTATCTTGTGTTCCCATTTGGATCAAAGGAGGCAGATTTCAATCGAATAAATCGATTGGTGCATAATCAACCCTTCCCAAACATAAACTTCTCCAAATTTTCTCCGGCGGACGAATTATAAAAAGAGAAAAAAACAACAACAAGGAATCAACCCAAACCAGCAAAAGGCGCAATCTTGGGAACGATTCGAGCCATACGAACTCGTGGGTATCTTAGAAGAGATCGGAGAGGAATGAAGGACATACTTTGATCGTCCTAGCCTGGTCGGCGGTGAGGGAAGCCTTGGCGAACGTGTCCTCCTCTACGAAGACGGCCTTCTTCGCAAGAAGCTTCTGAAGTGAGTCCAAATTGGATCCCATCTCCGAGAGGTTGACGATGGCTGCCTTCCACCTCTCTCCCCCTCCGCCGGCTCCTGCGCCGCCCTTCTCCTTCGCGGCCATCGCCGTAGATTCCGGTCGGGCCTTCCTCTTTACTTCTCTTACTTGATTAGGATTTCCTAGGATCGATGTCAAGCGACCGATTGAAGGGTTAAAATGAAGATTTTACAATATAAGGGTGTTATCCGTAATATTACACATCAATAGTAGAAATTAAAAAGTGGCAAAAACCAACATGGAGGTACTTGTCTGCAATTTTCTCTTTGTTGAGGAACAAAAAGGTAAATAAACACAAGATGAATCACCACCGTTAATCTCTTCATAGACGGGCAAGATCGACCGGGTGTGAGGATAAAATTATCCATTATCCAAGATAATGCCGGGCGACGAGTAAAGCAAGCGATAGCTCGGGAGAGAAGAGGAGAGAAGAAGAGAGGGTTTTGTGATGGAGAAGTACTTTGGGAACGCGTATCGAGGCGATCCAGGAGTTCCCCACACGGATCCGGAGAGGTTCGTGAACATATGGATCGGATCCTTCGCCTTCTCCGCCCTCACCTGGTCCAACCCTTACATGTGGCAGCTCTCCAACCAGTTCAAGTAAGTAAACTGTTCTAATGTAAGGGTTGCATGGTTTCTCTTTTACCTTCTTCGTATTGGTGGAATTGTGTGCTGGTTTGATAAAGTGTTGGTTCCTTCGAGTACAAACCGATACAATTTGATAGCTAAGTCGCTTGCAAGGAGGAAATGAAGGAGATGACCGGAGTCTGGATTTATGAGAGGAGAGAGAGGGGAAAGATTGCATCTTTTGTGAGAGAATGGAGAATTGTATGATATTCTTTGGAGAGGAAATTTGTGGAGAAGATGGTGAATTGAAGCTCCAATGGTGCAAAATTCGTTACTTTTTTTATTTGTGACAAGCATCAATATTTGCTTTTATCGGTAACTGTCTTACTTTATTATTGTTTTCTTGTTTTCTATCACAACAGTTGCATTATACGGGTATAGTGTGGAAAATGAATCAGATAAATCTACTATTAGTATGGTTAATGATTTGGGACCGCCCTTTTGAGGATTTGGTTATCTATGGATGATATGAGATAATGTGACTGCATCGTGTATAAATGAAGCGTAATAAGGACTATGGAACTTGAGAAGAGCTAGGGAAAATCTAGGACTGTTCACTACTGATGTGCTAGTAGAAGTGCCTTTCTTTTATGAAAGGATATAGTACGATCAGTAAGCAATTGATTGTGTGATGTTAACTAAGTAAAATTTCTTTACGCATCCATATGTCCCGTCAATGCGAAAATTGTTTGTTCCACATTGCATAAACTTTAAGTAGCCCATAGAGCTTTACTTTGCTCTAGGACAAACATAACTCAGACGATATAGTACTTTGCACCGGCTACTCTAAAAGCTTAAACTATTAGAAAATGATGGTCTTCATATTTTATACTTTTACATCCCCCACACTTTTGTGCTTCATATAAGCTCAAGAATTGAACTTAAATTTATTGGGTGGATGTTTTATATTTTAAACAACAAATGTGCTTTGATAGGATTTAAACTCAAAATCTCTAGTCTGATGTCATGTTAACTCACTAATTAATCTAAAAATTTAAGGTGTTCGAGAATAGTGGTTTTTATATTTTTATATTTGAGCACTTTGAAAATCTTGGACATGCTATGAAAAAAGCATGGGGTTCTTGGCGATCTCAAGACATGATGTGCCTATTAATGTCGAAATTCCATATTGTTAGTTTTTGTTGCGTCAATTGGAGACACCATTTATCCCCAGAATGGTATTGGTTGGCAAAATATGAGTAGAACTTAGTTTTATAATAACAGTGAGTTAGAATGAAGTTGAATTTATGTTAACTTTTTGTCAATGTAATGCATTCTTGATCTGCACTGCATCTTCAGAAAAGTGGGCCATAAGATTGCACTCAATATTCTTTTGACACGCTGTTAGTCATGTTTAAGGTGATACATGAGGAGCCAAATAACTTGAGCATGTTCTTGCTGAATCCAACTTGAAACACAGAATGACAGAGAATGAATTATCTTTAATTAGTTACTACATTGATCATAATTTGTGTGGTTTATATGAAGCATCCATTTGTTGCCCTAGCACAAGAATGCAGCTTTATATTTCTTATTATAGTTCTGTTATAGATGTTCATACCGAATCCTTTTGCTTTGAAGTTATTGTAGATTAAATCAGATGACTTAGCTGATCCTATCAAGCTATCAGTATTAGTGGAATGTCCAAAAAGTTGAGTGTAATTTTCATTCGTACCTGGCCAAAAAGAGGTTTCTGTTTTCAATAGTTTCGGCCGGTGTCCCTTCAGCTTCAGCTTCTCCAATTTGCAGGATAAGTAACCAATCCCCCTGAATGCAGAAAGACTTAAAAGAAAGAATAGCACATGATGGAAGCAAATTTAATCATTCTTTAGGAAGTCAGTACTGTTGGGACTTTTGGCCTTTTATGGTTTTATGGTGAGGCTGTAATGATCTCTGACATCTTCAATTCACATAAGTCGTCATCATGTCAGAGGATCAATATATATATATATATATATATATATATCTAGAAGAGTTTAAGAGGACGACTTAGACATTGTTTATTGAGATATAGGTTTGTGAGAACACAAAAACTTAATACCATGATTTAGTTGTAACCTACTAATACAAGACTTTCTAGAAAGCATGCATAAAGGTGATCTTATGTATGAAAAATATAGTTATATAATCTGGTTTGCCCGTGATGCAGTTCTTAACTTTTCTCTAGGGGTGTAAATAAGTCGAGTGTGAGCCAGCCGACTCTGACTCAACCTTAGCTCGAAATTAATTTCGAGCCTTAAAATTGAGCTCAGGCTCGGTTCAGACTCGGCTCAGCTCAACTCGAGCCAAGCCCAAGCGAGGCCAGACCGAACTTGAGCCTAAAATGAGCCTATCATCAAGCCGAGCTAGACCAAGCCAGATCAACCCCAAGTCGAGCCAAAGAAGAAGAAGATCGGGCCTGCGGGACGGTGCTGGAGAGATGTGTGGCGGAGGTGCTAATCCACCTCGATCAGCTAAAAATTTGCTAGCATTGCGATAACTTGACGAGGCGGCTTGTTGTTGCCGAAGGAGGGAGAGGCGGCACTGTAGCAATGGCTTGGTGATGAGTCGGCACAGCGGCGGCGGCTTGGTGATGAGGTGGCACAGCGGTGACGGCTTGGCAAAGGAGGATGAGGCAGCATCGGCGCATCGCAATAGCAGAGGAGGCGGGGATACGAAAATGGGATTTGGGGATTGATATTTTTCTCACCCCTTTTATACCAAGCTTATAAAGCCGAGCCTATCGAGCCGGCTCCAGCTCAGGCTCGGCTCGATATTAATTTCGAGCTGGTTTTGACGGCTCGGGCTCGACTCATCTCTAACCAAGCCGAGCTTAAGCCGCTTGTTTAAATTGATAGCCCTGCTTCTCTCATGTATCATTTATTACCTTGATTTTCCAACTCATGCTACAGGCAGTTTTGGACCTCATTGGTATTCTAAAAGTGATCTTGATGCCATCTACTATTGGAAATTCTATAATTGGAGACTCAAAAATGTTGATCTTATTTCTTATCTTGCAGAAAAAGTATTATCTTCAATCATGATAAATTTCTTGAATGTTATAAAACAATCATGTGGTCTATATACTATTTGGTGGCGACTAATCAATTTTTATACTAACTTATGTGCAAGATGCCTATTTACCTGGCATATCCTTGGTTAAATATTGTGCAGCTGGCATGATAAAGCTATGATGTTTGAACACTACCATTGGAAGAAAGCCGTGGATAAGAAGCAACCATATCAGTTTAAGGTAACACAGTGAATTATGATTGATTGATCATCCTGTCCTCTTTGGCAATTTTGTCAATTTCAAATAGCTCTCTTTTTTCCTTTTGTTTGTTTTAAGCAACTCACTGGGAATCCAGATTTTAGAGTTCAATTATTGACTAATTGATAGATTGAACAGTTCAGAGCAAGTGGACCATATAGGGAGGCTTGAACAGAGTTGGTTCAGAGCCAGTTTGTTAAGCATTTGTATTATTAACCTGTTGCCATACTATTAACACTTGTATGCTTTCTCTCTTTTCAGTGGAACCAGTACATGAGCAAGCCATTAAGGGACTCCTACTATTTCAACTGGCCTGTCTACTTCCCATAACTATGCAGATATGTTTGTCTGCTATGTCGTTGTTCTGAACAAACAGCTAGTAAGAGTTGTTTTCATGTGGATCAGCCTTGAGGAGTTGTAACTTGTGGGTGAACTGGGTCCATTTTATAAAAACTAAGATGTTCTTGCAGTTATTTATGTTGGTCTGTGCTTTTGCCTTGATTTTTACCAATATATACAATCAAGATCAGTATGGGCAACTGATGGCCCCATATTGGTAAGTTCTGATCCCAGTAATATGTTCCTGATAAGAATTTTTGTTTGCATGGAACACTGCAATACACTTTCTGTGATCATTTCATACTATATCCTTAACCCAGATAAGGTGTCTGTCTCATGGTCCACAGGGTTGCAATTGAGCTGAAGCTTTAACATGAGTGGACCCTGGCAAGTTTTACTTGGATCCATTTATTTTATGAGCTAATCTTTCACCATGTAATTAATTTTCCAAGTGCACATGCAATGTACTGAATTGGTAACAGGAAACTTAAATAAGAGGACCTTCGGTGGGTCAGATCTGGTTAAAAGTGGCTTGGAAGTTTGTCCTCGCATGGAATGGGTCATATATTTGCTCCAGATGAGTACATGACTACCAGGATTAGTGGAGGGGTCGGATTTGATGCGTTTTGATCGGGTCGTAGTAACGTGAATATGAACACGATCCATTTATTAGATGGATTAATAAATTTTAAACACAAATATGGTCTATTAATTAAATGGGTTACACGTATCAGGAACAAATTATTGATCAACATAAAAAAAATTTGGTGTAATAAATGAGTTATGTGAGTTATAAACATGTCATCATAAAGTAAGGAATACATAATCAGATTAGGTGGATTAATATGATCTGAATTTGATTATATTAAAACTAAGCTTGTTTAATATCTTCAATTTCATGTCGGTTAAAAATTGACATCTTAAAGCAGGATTGCTTAGCAAATACATATTATACCTTGTGGTATATAAATTTTCGGTGCATGTCTCTGCAGATCAACAAAATTTGAAATCTCCTTTACGAGTAATTCTGCTAGAGTTGTTAAGCGTCCTTCTCTACAAGCAAGGAGATCGAAGAATTGAATTTAACTCTAGAATAATTATTATGAATAAAATTATTTGGCGATCGGTAGTGACTTGGCTCAACAGCTTAGCTAGATTAATAATTTAAAAGTATGATTGACTTGGAGGAACAACTCAATAATGCGAAGACTTGAAGTAATATTTCAACCGTGTTTAATTTAAAATAATAATTCGGCGATACATAACTTAAAGTCTAAATTAGACGACTTAGTATATAACTTAGAGGGGTCTTAATACTTTGTATCTGCGAGAGTTAACTCTAAGCTTTATCTAGTCTCATGTTTAGCAAGACTCTTGAATAATAAAAATAAAAATAAAATAAGTAGCTCGGAGATCAGTTGGCCATGGTTGACTGTCTTGATCAAGTATCCAGGGAGATCCAATTAATTGGGTAAAAGGCTCTTTTTTTCTTTCTTTTTCTTTCTTTTTTTCCTTATCAATTGTCAAAGCCCATAAATGCAAAGCTCAAAGGAGGAAAAGAGATGTAGACTTGTAGTAGGAGAAGTAGATATGACTTAAGAAACTACTAGCTGAGGAAACTTTACCAAAGATGCTGTGGTCCATTTTAAGGGTGATGAGAGGACCACTACACATGGAGACCCTATTAACCTATCTCTCCTTTTCTCCATTAGACCACTTGCTGCCACCTAAAGGCAATATGCCACTTTCCATCCTTTACTAATAACACCCACCACATAGAGAGAGAGAGAGAGAGAGAGAGAGAGAGAGAGAGAGAGAGAGAGAGAGAGAGAGAGAGAGGGAGAGAGAGAGTGTGTGCAAGAACTTTTCCTTGGGTTTTACGCAGTCATGACAATTACCGCAACATCCTCTATTGTCTTGCTAAAGCAAACAAAGAAGCCAAAAAACACAAGCATCATCCCCACCAAACTCGGTACTGGATTCCCTTCCTTGGGGAACTCCTCCTCTATAATTCAGTTTTGGGTTGCTACTATAGCTTGCATACCCACAAGAGTGGCTGGCAAAGTACCTCTCTGTGTATTAATTGAATGAAACAAGTCCTTGTTTGATGTCGTTGTGATTGTAACGAGTTGGAATTTGTGATGCTGCCGACCTTAAAACTTGACGAAATCTTTTTCAATTTAGAATAGAAACGTGTCTATGTTCAATGCTCTCTCTCTCTCTCTCTCTCTCTCTCTTTCTCTCTCTCTCTCTCACTCAGATCCCCAGTGTGTGTATACATACATACATACTTAGATATAAGTATGTAGAAAGACATATATAATATATGTAAGCATATGCACACGCTTTAGTAGCTTCTCTTCAAGACTAGAACTTCCATTAATTCTTAAGTTATCTACACACAAAAATATATACCACGTACGTACGTGGAGCATATATTTTTTTCATTCTATATCCCCACTAAGGGGCCCTTTTTTTTTCTTCTTTAATTCATATTGTGCCCAGAACATGCGTAGTCTACATTATTCGAATGAAAATTAATTAAGCTCAGTGTATATCTAGTGGTCACTGCAAGGTACCAATATGCAATAACAAAGGTGACATACAATTCAAAAACTTGAACTCCAGTACAACTCTTTAAATTAATCCTTGGTGCGTGTTGCTTATCTTGGCCCTATGTAGCTACAGCACTTCATGGTTTCCTTGAGGGTGCTGATGAGTCCTGCGAAGGCTTCAAGTTTGAGCTACCAGAAAGGTCTTGTGGCATTAAGCTTGCCATATGCAAGTAGTTATATTGTTTGGCGTCGTAGTTCGGCGCAAACATTGGCAATGGATAGAAGAGATGAGTTGCTTCCTCCTGGGATAAATGGCTTCCTAGATGTGATATGCATCCATTTGATGGCCTCCATTGATGATAAGAAGTGTATGGCGCCCCAGAAGCCTGCATTACTGTGTCATTTCCTCTAGTAATGTTATCTTGCTGATCGATGCTTGCTTCCCTCGTAGCTTCTTTTGGGTTCATCCTCATATGATTAGTGTCTGCAGTACTCCAATATGTAGCTGTCGATTTGGGCAATGCCATTAGATCTACATCAACATTATTGTTATTGAACACATTGCCATTTGCCATGCTGGATGATACGGCTAGCTGTTGAGCTCTACTATAACTGACAACATCGGTACGATCACCGCCGGTAGGTTGCTGAGGCGCTTCGTGCGGAACCATCTGAGGGAATTGGATGAAATTTCCCGGTGGCATTTGGAGTGGAGGAAGCTTGTCGATCTCATGCTGCGCGGCGTCTAGAAGCCAGTCTACAACTTTGCTTGGTTGATTGAGTCCTAGTTTATCTTGAAGATCATACAATTGAATCGCAGTGGGCACCGATAGCCTGACGCGCCGATCTCGCAAGCCTCTTACAGTACTGACTTTGGTGTGTCGATCTTTTCCTCCAAATACCCGCGATACTCGAACAATTCTTTGGCTTTTTAGAGCTGAAGTAAGCCTTGAACTTGTTGATGCTTTATCATCATAAGAGCCACCTTCTTGAGTATTATTAGTAAAGCTCGCTTCTTCTCCGGAGTTTATGATCATCTTAAAATTCTCATCATCGATCGATCAATCCTATGTAATCGAATAGATTGAAACAGCTGAGATATTCTTCATAAGTAAGAGAAGTAAACTCGCTTCATCATCATCAAGGGCACGCTGCTGAATCTTTTTAATATAACTAGAGCTGCATGCTAATATATCTGTGCAAAGGCGCAGCTTAAATACCTCAGGAAGGAAGATTAATTAAGAAGAGAGTATACAAAGGGTGAAGCAAATTAAATAAGAGATGACATCTCACCCCTACTACAGGTTTATGATGGGAAGATCTCCCACGAGAATTAATTCAGATTTGCAACACCTACTTGGATGGATCGGAGTTCAGTGATGAAAGACTGGATTATTAATAACAAGAAATGAGAAGAAGAATACTTTAGCGTACATCCGGAATCTTTTCGTCACGAAATTTAGTAGAAAATTATTATTTTTGTTGCTATTGTTCATACCACAAATTAAAAAGAGGCAAGGCAGTGTTTAATCTAATCGAAAATACGGCAAGAATAAAGATATTATCATCCTGCTATGAAGATATCGGCCTCAAACAAAATAAAATTAAACAACAGCAGGTATAAATCAGATCATCAAAGGGCTATATATATATATATATATATATATATATATATATATCTATCTCTCTTCTTTGCTGTTTGCAGTAACAGAAACTAGTATGAGTGTTACTTACATGAAGCTTGAATCCTTTGAAATTTCGATAATCTTCTTCAGTGAAAAACAAGGCAGAGAGTGGGGAAGCTTGCATCTGCTAGTTTACTGAAACCTAGCCTGTCCTTTTGCCTGCAGGACTGGATTTAGTCTGCCTTTCTGCTGATCTACAACACCCCAAGAGGTTGTGCTTTTACCAGAGGTAGAAGGCGATGCTGGATTTGCAGAAACCCTAGAAAGGAAAGCTATCGCGCATTCGTGAAGATGTGGTGCTTATTTATGCTTATCAAATTGATGGGCCAATGTCAATTTCATCCTACTATGCTCAATTCATCCCACAACTACCACTTTATGGACAAGGGTAAGTTGGTCTTACCTTAAAAAAGATATTTGTCTATTTTGAGTAATGTAATACTAAGTATATAATGCAGTAGAATCTTTCCTTGAATAAAGAGGTTGTTCTTAATTTTTACTATATATCTGGTGATCATAATAAAACCAAAACTCTCTCTCTCTCTCTCTCTCTCTCTCTCTCTCTCTCTCTCTCTATATATATATATATATATATATATATATTTCGATCGAGCAACAGTCAATCATGAGCTATGTTTGCAGAATGCAAACTGTCTTTACTGTGCTGTTCAGAAGTGTAAAGTTAAAGACGCATGCCATGTATTAATGACATCTACTCAGAAGCTAACTAAAAACCAAGCAAGCAAGTAAAATGGTTCAGAATTTAAGGTGTAATAGATGAGATTGACTACATGGAAACGAACCACTTGGACTAATTACTTTGATGGTGAGTATTAAAGTAATCAAGGTCAAAGCAAGAATATAAAAACAATAAAGTACAGTGAAAAAAATCAAGACCGCAATGGAGATGAGGAGCAATAATCTTCAGTCAACGTGTCAAAGCCAAAGTTGAATTTAAAGGAAAAGATTAAAAAGCAGTGCAAGTAAGTGACCACATCAAATGAATTTACCACGTAGGCACCCTAGGAAGGTACCCTCTAGCACAGGGACCAACTTAAACCTACCTCTTTATACACTGATGCCGGAGGACCACACAACTTGCAATTTTGCTTTGCTTAGCAACTTTGTAGAAAAACAAACTGAAGTGTAATGGTAGGTTGCAAGCAGATCAAAGCATCTTGTAGTGGAGTCTATATATCTGTTACGGCTCGTTATTGCAAGCACAGGGGATAGCATTCAACATCTAGCCGACGTGGACAGCATTCCAAACTGATATCCAATTCCTTTCGTATTAATTTCTTGATGTTAAGAGTGCATATGGGAGCCTGTAAGCTTGATCAACTTGTACTGCACACCCAATAATGGTCAGTCGAAGAGGAAGACAACCACATGAAAGCGTGGCCAAGCGTGGCCATGTTGAAGGTTCAAAGAGATTGCTCCTAGAAAAGTTAAATCTCAACGAACAAGTTGTTGAGACACATCATTTTTACCCCTAGCTAGTAAATCGTATATATACGTATATATATATATATATATATATATATATATATATTCCTATATCCTCCTTGGGATCCTCTCTTGTTTCATAATCCTCCATTGGCTATGGAAAAGGACAAGCAGTTCATCTGCTCAGATATGTAGGGAAACTATAAACATGAAAAAGAAAGATATTTTATTTATCTTTAAGCCTCTCTTTTCTCAGATGAGCTTCAGAAGTATGAAAAGTAGTACAAGTAGTGTAGTATACAACTTTGGAATATTTCCAGTAACTTTTGTAGTTATGATGGTGAAAGATGATCTTTGGAGGGAGAGAAAAGGAAATAATAAAATTAAAAAACTATGCAGATGTTCTCCCTTTTATTTATGCAGCTCTACTTGCCCCATGCGATTGGAACCCTAGGAACATGGATTGCTGCTGTTTCCTGTCCCATCTCCTGGTATATTTGAAGAAAGATGTCTTCTTTTCATTTCTTCACAGCTCTCAAACACCAAAGTTGTGGGGTTCCTATATATATATATATATATATATATCATCTGCAGGAGCTTATGATTTCACATGGAAAGCCAAAAAGGCCAAAGCTTCTACAGGGAGAGAGACACACACACACACACAGATAGACGTACAGAGAGAGAGAGAGAGAGAGAGAGAGAGAGAGAGAGAGAGAGAGGTAAAAGATGCCAAGTTGAACAGGCCTTGGGCCAAAAGAGAATGGTCCCAAAAGCATGCAGTTCACTGGTAATTCATGAGCGTGACAGGAGTTGATATTATATGAAATACTATTGAGGCTTGAAGCCTTAGTGAGAGACTATTGGGCTATTGGCATTCTACTGCAACATGAATCTACTGTAAATGGTAAAATGTCATCATAAAAATATTGTTATCTCCTAAGAATTCTCTTTAAAGGCTATAAAAGCATCCTCAGAACACTGCAACAAAAAGTATAAGAAACAAGACGTGAAGTAAAAATAAATAAATTTAAATATATTAGAAAATAGAATATTTACTCAATGTATTAATATAAAATAGAATATTTACTCAATGGAGTTTGTTTGAAACCGAAATCTAATGCATTAGAATTACTGATCAATGGTTATCTTCTCTTGTTATTTGATTTTTTGTGGTAGGATTAGGATGTACAAAGTGCACGTTTGCAACATGATCAAACTAATTGAACAGTAGAATAGTTTTGTCAAGTGATCAGATCAAATGATTGAGTACAAACAGTTCAGTAACAGTGAGGCCGGTGGATCTGTGGATGTCGTTCTCTGTCGGATTTAAATCTAGAAAGGCATGGAGCCATGGACCTGTAAGGTTGTCGGTTATTATATGCATTTATTTCGCCAGTTAGCTTTGCGATTGCTGCATCTTATTTTGGTCTCTCTTTGAAATTAAATATCATATATAAGCGAGTTATATTATTATTATTATTATTATTATCATTGTTGTTATTAAAAAGAAGATCTGTTAGTGTATTTGAATATTAGAGTTTTGAGCCTACATGGACTTTCTACTCTAATTAACATGCACAATTTCCCTTTCCTTTCTGTTTATGAGAGCCTGCTTAATTTCCTAGTTTAATGCAAGAATAGTGATGAGTATATTGCTACTATAATAATTACCTGGAAAATATTTCTTTTAATTTTTACATTGCATTTCCTCAAATCCCAAGTTCCCCATATACAATCGAACACTCTACAAAGCCTATTTATCAGGTAACAAAACAAACTTAAAACAATACATTATCTGCTTTCTCAAAACTAAACACCACAAACTACACCCACCTATTACATCTAAGAACATCTCAGTGTTCCGACCAACAAAAAAATTCCAAACACCAGTTACCACTGGCCACCAATAATAACTATAACATCACCTATTTCAAAGATAATTCCACTACATACAAAGCAAAAATAAAAACCAAGTGCCTACAAAAAAAGAAAAAGAATAAATCTTAGTTCAGTAAATAGATTCCTTAGCAGATTCATTTCATTAACCTTCATTCAGTATGATCCTTCCTGCTCATTATTAGTGTGCTGCAACTTCTGAACCTTCTCTCCTGACGCATCTGTCCAACATAATACAATATTTTTAATACTAACATTAATGCTTCTCCAAGATTTCTCTTCTATTATTTCCTCTTATTTATTTATATATATGCATATATTTTTTTAATTAAGAGATTACAGACATACATATATATGCAATTAAAGCTAGGCGCAGCCAAATGGATAATATGATGCAGTGGAGGTACAGTTTGGTGATGTTGAGCAACTGTACTAAGTGTAGCCATTACTCCAAATAAAGGCACTTATTTTTCCACCTAACCAACCGGTGACAGAGATGGTAGGAAATTGATGGTTGTCCCTCGCTGGACTATCACCAAATTGCTATGATCTCTCTCTCTCTCTCTCTCTCTCTCTCTCTCTCTCTCTATATATATATATGGCACTTCTTTATTAATTTGATCTCATGTTAATACTACGTTGGATAAGAACACATGCCCAACTTGCACTGCACTCCGATGTCACACTACCTTCACAAAAACCCTAACAAAAAAAAATTCATCTCAAGATGGCACTAAGGAAGGAATCAATTGCTTAATTGCAAAGATTCAAAGTTCTCGATTGAGATAATATTTCTAGCTCATATAGTTTTGAAGACGTATATTTATGATATATATATATATATATATATATATATATATATATATATTTGTTGTATACTTCGTGCCATTAGGGCCCTTTGACAATGGGATAAGCCCGAAATTAAGAAAAAAAAGAGGTTATTTTTATTTTTATTTTTCAAATATTTGTTGCAAAAAGGAGAATAAATGCTTAAGCTGTATTTGGTTGTAAATTTTGTGGATAAGATAATTGATCTTATTATTTTTTTATAGTTTAATATAAATAAAAATTTATCATTTTCTAGAGAAAGATAAAACAAATATTTAAAATTAAATAAAAATCATAGTTTTATGTTAGAAAATACTTATATTAACATATCTTAATCATTTTTAGGATTTCTAGCCAAACAAATAATTTAATTTAATTCATTATAATTTACGCAACATTGATACTATCACAAATAAACATTTTAACTACAAATCTAATATTATATTATATTAAAGTCGCACTGTAATTTAGTAATATTATTATAGTTATTATAAATATATAATATACTCATATTATAATCCAGTAATTTGGCTACTGGGAAGGATAATTAAGTTATATAAAAAGTTGGGATAAATGGGCGAGATATCCTAAATTTTCTTATGTTAGCTAAAACTGACATAAAGCTATCTCAAAAGTGGGGTTTAACTCATTTTTTCATCCCCTATTTGGCAAAAAATTTCATTATAAAGTGGGGTTTTATCTTCGGATAAGCCTCCTCATCCACTTCATTATGCTTTATTAAACGGCCCTAAAAATATGCAAAAGATGGGCTTTCCATAAATAGAAAGTTCCAATGTGGACTCAATTCAACTCAATCCAAACACATCAAACTTCTAATGTGGATCTAGTACACAAACCAAACTCCTATTTGTTTCCTTGTTGTAACTCAATAATGAGCCACAAGTTAGTCAGTTCAGTTCAATCTGGAAGAAAAGAAAAGAAAAAGGAAAAAAGAAAAGAAGGTTAAAAAGCTTTGATCAGTGGAAATAGATTCAGTGAACAAAGGCTCTAACACTTAAGAGATAATGTACGAAAAAAATTCTTAAAGAATCTATGCCATGTTACTTTCCTATCTTATAATCTAGAGTAGAATGGTCCCTTATTAATGAATCTGTACTATGTTACTTTAACAGCAAAAATCTATGGATAGCATGGTCCAGACTCTATCATAGCACATTCAGAGCACCTACTAACTTCCAATTTAGCCCAAGAACTAGTCAAGTGTTTGAAGTCCAGATATCTAGCAGAAACAATTGATACTGACTGACTCCAACTATAGTGTTATTTCTCATGATTTAAAACATCTGGGTAGAGTTACTGTCATGATATTATTCTCATAAACGCTGATATTTGTTCTATTTTATGACTGTTGTGAGGTGCTTGGAAGAACTAGAAATCCAGAAAGCATCTTAGTTTCTGTTCTTCATAAGAAAGATACTGTTTTTTGTTTCTTCTTAGATCTAGTTAGTCTTCTGCAGAAGCCTCTTCTCTGTGATTCTAAGATCTCCAAATGAAAATCTAATCATTTCTCCAAGAAACTTACAAGATGTTAGCGCTAACGGAATCTAGGGAGGGAGCTCACCATAAGAAATCAGAGTCTCGAGATCATGCTTGATTTGTAGGCACTCAGTCAAATTATTCAGTGTATGATTCAGAGCCATGGATCATTAGGTCATTAATCCTGCACTGTGGATTGCTCCTCGCTTCTTTGACAAAGAAAAATAAAGCAGATCGACCACCTTGATCTACTATCAATTTCATTTGGTGTATTTCTAGAACTACTACTGTTTTGCATGTAGTTTTGCCACCTTCTATCCTTCTGGTAATTAGAAACTACTTCACTTCTTATTTATTTGGTAAACAGTAAGCTAAGTCTTACCAAATCTAGATAGAGAATTTTAGACGTAGCACCTAAGGCATCCATGAACAAAGATAAGAGAAGCCCTTTACAGCCCACAGTCAAGAATGTCTCAAATGTATAGCCTTTCTGAGTAGCCTCAAGAGAACAAACTGTTTTCCAAGCACTTGTTATCCAGGATGACATTGTGAATCTGTAGGGCATTCAGAATTGCTTGAGATCACTCCAAAAATGTTGTCGGAAATTTGCCAATTTTCTATTCATTTTGTACTTGAATGAATGATAAGGATAATTATAATTTTTGCATCAAGAACCAAAAACTGCTAGTTCTTTTCAAGACTGTGTTCATATACTGGGGGAAATAAAGAAGAGAAATAATCCATTGCTAGCTATTCATGAATAAATAGGAACAGAATAAAGCCCTATAATTCTGTATACAGGGACTTAGCAGTGAAAACGGACATAAAGAATTATTTTGTATCAATATATATATATATATATATATATATATATAGTAAATATATACGAAAGGTAGATTAGAAGTTAATACAAAAATATAAAAAGTAATGTTTCATATTACTAATTTTATAATATTTTTAATCTAAATGGGTATACGGATAATCAATCATTCGGATACTATTTGTTCGAATACGGAAGATCCGACCCGTTTTCGCCCTTACTTGACACGGTACAAGATTTGTACAAGACTCACACGGAAACGATTACCACCAAAAACCCCCCACCCGACCCCCAAAAGACCACTCGTCTACTCCTTTTTAAAGGCTTCGTCCCCTACTTCCCCCCCTTCGCGTCCCTCTCTTCTCGTCTCTCCGTTTTAGGGTTTCGATCGCAGCGGCGCGCCGTTTGCTTCATCCCCCTTCGTCTCTTACGTCTCGCGAAGAGGGTGAGATTCTCCTGCTCCTCTCCGCCTCTTTACATTGCATTCTCGTCGATCCTCATCCAATGTTTTGGTTTTGTTGTTTTTTTTTTTCTTCTCAATTTCTTTCTTTAAGGGTTTTTGTTTTTGATCTATTTTCTCTCAATGGGTATGTGACGCTTAGGGCGGGAAAGAAAGAAAGAAATAAATAAACCTGGGCTTTCGTGTTGTTAGCTGTGGTTATTCTTGGAGACATCTTTTCCTATTTTGGCGTTGAGATAGATTTTCGGTTCATTGGAGTTGTTTGGATTTTGTCCTTTCTTGTGAGGTTTGAGATTCGTGATCTGCTGGTTCCTTAGACTAAGGCTTTGTTTTTTACTCCAAGGCTGTTTTAATGCTCTCTTGCATTAGGGTTTAATCCTTTTATCAATGGAATCTGTGTATATAGTTCGGTCTCTGAAACTTAGTGATATTGAGCTTAATAGTTCGTTACAGTGCTAAATTGCAGCTATAGATTTGATCCATATTTGTTCATTATTCTTATTCTTTGCTCCTATCATATCTTCATTATATTATAGTCTTGATTTACCTGAACTTGGTATATAAGATATATGGTTTTCTGAATGGTTGATGAATAACTTGTTTTTTCTGCAAAATATTTGCGGTTGGACTTGAATATGTGTACGGACATAGCAATATCTGATATAGCGTGCAACACACTTTAATGGATGTTTGTTATATACCTGAATGAACCTATTAATTAAGTTTTGGAGCTTTTTCTGTTTGTTGGTCAGACAAAGATAAAATATGAGGAACTACCATCTTAGATTCTCATCTGCTGGGCCTCTAGAGATTGTCTCATAATTACGGTTATGATTACCTATTTTTAGGTTTTCTTCCCTATGAAGCTTTTATTTCTGTAAAGTTCTTGTGCAACTTATATCTACTTATCGAGTTACCATTTTATTGAATGCCAATATTTTGTGATACCTTTTGCTTTATATGGCCCATCAAAATTGTGTTATGCTGTTTAAACTGGCGACTATGATTGGAATAATATGAGTGCACGTGAGATAACTAGTTCTGCACTTTGTGGATCCATTGAAATGCTACTATTCTGTGTTTTAGTTTTATTTTACCTCTTTGGTTGTAGTGTTCTACAAGGTTCTTTGAACTATTATTCCCTTCCTCCATTTATATATGCAAATGATTAGTTTGTTGATCACTGGATTGATATTTTGTTTTGTATTTTGGTAACAAAAAACAGTTTTTCTTCTGTCTTTTATGACACACGGATGCTAATTTTTCTACTTGTATATAGAATTTTAATATCAGTATGTAATTGTGGAACCTGATTTGTTTTAAATCTATTGCAGACATGGCGTTGCAAGCTGCAACTCCTGTTCCTCCACCAAGTCCACAAGTGGTATGAACTCCTGTTTTGATCATTGTATCTAGGTTTGCTTTCATATTATGTACATGATGCTTTTAAATTGCTTATACAGGTTGGCAATGCATTTGTTCAGCAGTATTACCATGTTCTTCACCGTTCACCAGAGCAGGTTTATAAGTTTTATCATGATTCAAGCATTCTCGGTCGTCCAGATTCTGAGGGAATCATGACCTCAGTGAGCACTATGGAAGTATGTTTTACATATACAATAAATCTTCCTTTTGATAAAATTTTCGTTTAAACTTCTATTATTTTGATATTTGATATGATTAAAATTGCAGAGCTTTGTATATTGTCTATTCATAAATCATAACTTATGCCTTTTACCATTCTTTGCACGTTGTTCTATCAATCCTTTTAATGTTTTTCTTTTGGTCAGTGAATTACTGCATTTATTTTCACTTTAGGATGCTTAGCCTTACTCAATCTCATGTGGATTCTTATCTTTAATTCATACTATGTATAGAAGATGTTAGCTGCAGGGTCGTACACCTTCAACTTTGTGCTAGTTAGCGGAAACATTATAAGTGACAGCTGTATTAGCATACATTTTTCTGCATTTCCATTTTCAAAAGTTGCTACGCATATTTGGGTATCAGACAAATATATGTGTTCTTGTTTAATTTGGAGATCAGCTAACATATATATGTTTCATTTCAATTGTACTGTTACATAATTTACTTTTGGTTTTGCACTATTACAATAATTTGAAGTGCTATTCAATGATTTATTGTGTCTCTTATGCTTGAGCAGGCTATCAATGACAAAATATTGTCACTGGACTTCAGCAATTGTTTCACAGAAATAGAGACTGCTGATTCACAATTGTCTTATAGGAATGGGGTGTTCATCTTGGTTACTGGATCCTTGACTGGGGCAGACAATGTGCGGAGGAAGTTCACCCAGTCATTCTTTCTTGCCCCACAGGAAACTGGAGGATTTTTTGTGCTGAACGATGTGTTTAGATTTGTGACTGAAGGGCAACCAAGGGACATAAATCAAATGGTAGTCAATGAAATAAATGGTGATCCCCCAGTAGTTCCTTTGACTTCTGACCCAGGTATGAGGATTACCCTCTCATTCTCTTAGAAATCCCTTCTTTAATTCTTCTTAAACTCTTCTGTATATGTTGTCAGAACCTGCTCTGCTGAAGGAGCATCATGTATCTGACATTCCAGTTGCAGTCTCGGAGGTGGATGTTGAAAACAGTGAGCAAATAATCAGTCCGTCACAGACTGGTGGTTCAGGGGTTGAAGATGAGATTGCTGTTGACCCAATTGTTCATGTAAATCATAAGAATGCAGAGCAAGTTTCTGAGGTTGTTGTTCCTCTTGTTCAAGAGGAAGTACCTAAGAAATCTTATGCATCGATTGTAAGTTACCCTTATTATGCAGATTCTGGACATACATAATATAATGAAATAGACTATAAAGGTGTTGCTTATTAGCTATTAAAAAATTTTTAATCCTCTTTTAATTGCAGGTTAAGGTCATGAAAGGGAGCCCTAATAAGGCTAAGACAGCCACTGCAAGTACAGAGAAACCAGTTCTTGTGCCCAGCAACAAGGTCAATACAGCTACTGCAAGCACAGAGAAACCAGTGGTTGTGTCCGTTAAACCAGCCCATACAACAGAGACTACTGCTGCTAGTGGCACTAATGGCTCTGAAAATGGAAACTATAATGATGGTTAGTGCAGCAATAGGATAGCTGGACTTCTGCTATAACTTTTGTTCTGTCCTAACATTCTACTTTTATTACCTTGCAGTGGAGGGGCATTCAGTATATATCCGGAATTTGCCTCTGAATGCAACAGCTGAACAAGTTGAGGAAGAATTTCAGAGATTTGGACCTATCAAGCCGGGTGGTGTCCAAGTTAGAAGCCATAAGGTCAGAAGACTGTCTTGAGATATGATTCTACTGTTTTCAAGTTGATTTTTGAAAAATTTCACTGCCTTTCTGCAGATTGAACGTTTTTGTTTTGGCTTTGTTGAGTTTGAGTCACTTGAATCCATGCAAGCTGCAATTGAGGTATGGTACTTAGGCTTGAAGTTGTTTCTCATCGCTGCAACCTTTTAGATTGTTAGTACTTCTGACTTACCATGTACAACGGTTCAAGTTTAATGCAACTGTTTGACCTTCAGTAATTTGTACCACACCAAGAACTCCCTGTAGTTTGATGTGTGCAACAACCTTATTTCCTTGAGTACTATATTATTTGATTCTTCCTTATCATTTTCCTTATTGTATTAAACCGAAATCAGCCTTTTCTGTGCTGCTGCCCTTTTCTTCTTCCAGTAATGGTTCTTCTTAAATGCAGGATCATTTTTCAATGATGTAACATCTAGACTAACAATCTGATTACAGCCAAGAGTGTGGGAGCAGTGTTGATTAAATATGATAATAGACCCAAATTATTGGCTAAAATATGATTACAGCCAAGAGTAGACTAAAATATGATACCGAACCCGGATTCCTGGCATTAATACTTGTTCCCATTTGGCACAGGCCACTTTTGACATTGAAGAGGGAAACCTTAATCCGTCAAAATTTAGTTGAGGTGTCAGTAGCTAATGAGTAGGTTGAACCCAAATTTGTCATGTAGAGTTTTTCTAATGGGATTTTTCCTTTATCTGCATTACTTTATATGTTATTTACATGTGCACAGGAGCATTATTCTTGGTATACTTAAATTAGGAGTTCTGGATAACTATCCACTAAAATAATCTTTCAGTTCTTACTTTGCAGCCTTGGCAAATGTTGCTAGTTTCTGACTTCTGAGGGATAGTTTAACTTTCACCCTTAACAATTTCTGCTGTAATTTGATCTCATCACCTGAAATCTTTCCCTCCTTTTACTTCTCTTTTTTGTTTTTATACTTTCATTGAGAAATGTGAAGCAATTCATCCACCATGTTTGCCAAATATTTGATAGAATGTAAACAAAAGAGTGATGGCAAATGGCTAAAGAAGGCCTGTCTTCCCTCCCTCAGTCCTTAGATTTCATACATGTGCATATCAATATACTGATGTATTATGCTCATCATGATTTTCTGTTGAATCCTTAGGCATCACCTGTTGATTTTGGGGGGCGTCAAGCTTTTGTTGAGGAGAAAAGAACCACTACGCGAGGCAAGTGATAGTTTGGGTCCTTTAGTTTGACTTGTTTATATTTATATTTTATTTGCCAAAGGATGCTTCTTTTATCACTGTATCTTGCTGAGGAGAGGTTATAGAACATACCTCTATTTGTTGCATGGTTTCACTAAATGATATAAATTAAAGATACTGTTGAGAATTGGTAACTTGAAGCTATCTGTAGGCTATTCACTATTTAATGAGATCGATGCCTTAAGAGTTAAGAGCTAAATAGTCCTTCAACTGGCCTTTTTGGCTTAGTTATACTGTAGAGATAAAGACAAAAACCTTGAGCTTAAGTTGCCTTTCTTCTTTTGTCTGGAATATTCCCATGTCTAGGCTTTCTGGAGTGTCCTCTCTGTTGCATGAGCCAAGTTGTAGTCAAGAAGGTAGATTGGCTTATCACCAAAGTTGCAATACCTGCATAGCTTATATTAGAATCCATTAGTTATCCTTAATCTGTCTAAGAATTTGCTGTGGGTTGATGTCAGTTTGGTCAGGAAATCTGTCAACTCTCTTGGAGGAATCTCATATTTGAGTTGTGTTCAAGAATTTCTTTCTTCTCTAATTCCTCAATATGCATTGTTTGACCAATTAAATTTATTGATGGAAAAAATGATCGGCTTTGCACTGGATGGATTGCAATGCTAATGTTTTTCCTTTTCCAGTTATTAATGGTGTTGTTACTCAGAGCGGCAATGGCAGCAGTGGAAGAGGTCGATTCCAACAAGGAAGAGGTGGGTTCAGGA
Source organism: Typha angustifolia (assembly GCF_048772165.1). Taxonomy (NCBI): domain Eukaryota; kingdom Viridiplantae; phylum Streptophyta; class Magnoliopsida; order Poales; family Typhaceae; genus Typha; species Typha angustifolia. The sequence goes on from NC_133251.1 coordinate 1,772,418, forward strand.
GTGAAAATTTCAGAGGACGTGGAAACTTTACAAACAACATCGGATACAAAAGGAGTGAATTTAGGAACCGTGTTGACTACTCCGGCCGCGGTCGGGCAGCACCAACACGTGTTATCGATGGTTATCAGCCTCGGCCATTTCCTAGTGGGAATGGCAGGTTTGGCCGCTTCAATGGCCCAAGCCAAACTGCAGTTTCTGCATAGGATTATGAACAGAGGAGAAGAGTTTGCTTAGTTTAGAGACTACCAATGATGAATTCCTTCACCCCTTTTTTTGACTATTCATGACTTCCATGTTATGTTCTCCTATTAGGAATGACACCATCCATAGTCTTGAGATAAATCATTTTTTGACTAGGTTATTACTACTGTAATAGCAGTTCCATTTTTTTTTTCGGATTAGGAAACACTGTATCTTTTTTCTTTTTTTTTTTAATCTTTAATCACATCTGGGCTGCTAGTGTCAGTTACAAGTGAGCTTTTGAGTTTGGCAGCTATTAAAGTTCCTCTACCCCAACTGGTTGCTGCTTAATTTGTCTATCTATGTAGCACTTTGAGAGATCTGCTGGTTATCTGTGGAACGGAAGAAACTTGTACCGAGTGGAAAACATTTGTTTGGCCATAATTGCCTGTATCTCCTCCACTTTGTGAGAGATTTATTATGTGAAAGATTAGCAAGGTGCACCCATAATTCTTTTAAATAACAATGCCTAGTCTTATTAATTCGACACATCCCAAGCTTATACAGCTTGCGACATTGCAAGCTGCACCCAGAAATCGAGTTTTGACCCAACTAGCCATTCTCCAAATTTTCTATACCAAACTAGACCAACTATCAGAAGAGAAACAAGTTGAAAATGTGGCTTTATTTTTTCTACGTAAAATATTGATAGTTTAGCACCTTATTGTTAATTTGGTATACTGTTCAATTTGGAAGAATAGCTTACAAAGTTTGTTGTAGACATGATATTGCGGAGATAAAAAAAAGAGATAAACGTAATGATCCTAATCAAGAGAAAGATATAGATAAAATTATATAAAAAAATTAAAGTAATATAATTTTATGCTGAATATATTATTTTATTTATAAAATATATTATTGTGAAGATATTTAAAATTATGAACGCAGAATTGTGTAGTCTATTTCATTCTTTGCTGTCAAAGTATCGGCAGAAATAATTTTTTTTCTTCTTTGGCTTAATGCTATGAGTTTGTGTTAATGTATTTATTTTGATCATAAGAAGCTCTCATTAAGAGCCTTGGCTTGTTCATAGATTAAATTAATTAAGATATACTGTGAAGAATTAAAATTTAAATTGATGATTTATTTTGAACTGTTCAACAATTTCGGTAAGAGAAAAAGCTGAACTAATAAGTGTTTTCTATTTGATGCCTCAAATATAATACTGACTAGATCTACTCTACTAAACTGTTCGGTATTTTTTGTCTAAAAGCAACGCATTGATGATTTCAGTTCTTATGGATGCTGAGTTAATTTTAAAAAAATAAATATGTTTTAATATTAAAATTTAAAGTAGGATCTATTTTGGTAAATAAAGTTTGAAAGAAAGACGACTAGTTTGATAAGAAGTAATCCGAAATCTTCTCAAAAGATCCTGTCCCCCCACTCCTTTGGACTCAAAAGTGCACCTCGCCCTTTCTGACAGTAACGTACGCTCGTCCTCCCTTTGACACGTGGCCGCTTCAGCGACGTCGACATTCGGTGATGCGGACGTGTCCACAACAAGATCCCAACCGGAGCGCATCTCCAGGCGACGTCACCAAAAACCGTCCTTACCAATCCCGGAGCCCGACACGTGTACCCACCGCCCAGGCAAGTTGGCCACGAGGACGAGCTGTCAGGGCCCCACCGCCTTATCTACACGTGTCAACTCCTTTTCCTGTCTGCTTACATTGCGTGAGATGCGGCGACCACGCCCTTTTCCTCCCCGGAAAAGGTACCCATGCCCGTCCCCTCTCTCTCTCTCTCTCTGCAGCACCGTATGATTTTCCTTTTATTACCAAACTAGCCCTTTCAAAATTTTCTTCTGGTACGTTATAAAAACTAGAGTCGTGCATTTAAACTCATTATGATTCAACATTGTTTTAGTTTATATATTAAAACATAATTAATATCTAGATACCTCTGGCCCACGTGGTCGTGATTACTCTCATGCGTTACCTTTACCTCTAATGAGACCAGGTTACTTTAATCTAGCAATTTTGCATGTACATATATTCCTCAAAATCTATTTTAGATTCCGCCGTTGTTTCACCGCCGAATTGAGCCGATCACGTCCGTCAAATTTAACTAATATAAATCGATAGGCGGACGTGACGTGGAGTCTGGAGAACAGCTAAGAGAGCAACACGAGGTTGGACGGTTTATAACACGACAAGTGTCGCGCATGAAAGGCCTCTCCTGTGGTGACACGTGTTCACGCGACAGTAGGCCCGAAACCGGCGGCTTCGGCCCAGGAGGGTGGCGCGGCGCCGCTGGTTCCACCTCTAAGTGTCGATGCCGTTACGACACGTGTCCTTGTACGCCTACACGTGTATCAACTTTAGGCGTTCACCGGCCACGAGTAGGGGTACTTTTGGTATCCCAATTGGATCATCTCCTGTTCCTCTTCCATCTCTCGGCGTGAAAAGATCTGAAATCTCCGAAAGGCTTGTCCTTCTTCTTCTTCTTCTTCTCTTTGATTTCTCCATTGGGGCCTCCTTTGATCGATTTGAGAACCCAAATCTTTCAATCAGACGAAGTTTATACTTCTCTCTCTTTCCTTGAAAGCTTCAGTTTTATCTACCTCCAAAATATTTTCTACTCTGTTTCACAAATTTTTTCTTACATGAATCTATAGACGAATCCGGGATCTGGGTTTCTACTTTTCGGAAGAAAAGTTTCAACCTGTTGAAAACCTTTTAGTGAAGTCCATCGATTTTTTTTTTTTGTTTTGTTTCTCTCTATAGCTTTTAGGTCTTCGCTTGCTTCTTGGAATAGGTAATGGAGGGGGAGCTACAGAGGCTTTCTTCTCGAAGTGAGAGACGCCCGAGAGATCTCTTGCGCCGTTTTGCTAGTAATAGTTCCATCGGAGACCAACTGGAGGCTACCGGAGGTGATTCCGACGAGATCGAGCTAAGTCTCGGTCTTTCCCTTAATGGGTGCTTCGGGGTGGACCCAAAAGGGAAGAAGCTGGTGAGATCTTCGTCTATAGCCTCTCTGTCTTTATTGTCGAGAGAGAAGGAGTTCATGGTTGCGACTGGACCCCTCGTGAGGACAAGCTCTTTGCCGGCGGAGACGGACGAGGAGGGGAGGAAGAGGATGGAATTGCTGAGCTTGAAGAGGTTGGAGGCGAAGAGGAAGAGATTGGAGAGGAAGAATTCGATCAAGTCTGGCTCCGGGAAAGGAGAGGAGGATTTGGATGGTTTTCGTGCGGCGGCAACCGTGGCGGTGAAGGTAAGGAAGCTTGAGGTTGGCATCATCAATGGCTGCGATGATAAGTCTCTCGGTGGAATCCTATTTGGGGGAAAGGTGAATGGGGTCAGTCCTCCCAGGTCTCTTCGGGCACCTCCTCCTCCTCCTTCTCAACCGGTCACCGGCTTCCCGCCGATCTCGCAGATTTCCATTGGTTCACAAGGGAGCAATTCCTTCGGCATTTCGGACTTCGACACCCCGCAGGGGCAAGGTATATCTTGTTAGTATTCTTCTTGTGTTGTTTTGAAGTTTTATTTCGAATGCATTCATCTTGGTATGCTATTTCATTGCTTTAGGTATTAAATTTTTTGATGGTGTTCATGTGAAGGGCTAAGAAGTTGCTAGGAGTACATCTTATTTAGATTAGTTTAGATTAGTTGTTGTGTTCGACCTGCCTTTTCTTTTTTGTGAATTAGATACTAGTTATTGCTTTCTTTACTATTGGTTCCAGTCCTTATTGTGCTAATATTTCTATGTAGATTTTTAGATCATCATTGTGATGAAGCCCCTGTTTGTATGGATGGTTACTTCAATTTATTGAATTTAAACTTCATATGTATGATCTCATGACGATCAATGTGGGTGTCGAAAAAGACAGCCCACAGACTGTATGCGGAATCTATCGATTCTATCCAGTTTTGGCCAATTGGAAATCCTCAAACCACATCTGGATAGAGCTGATGCCATGTTTTTGTTGTGGCAGATCTTTTCCTGTGGTTTTGTCCCAGCTGCTGCACTAAATTTAAACAGTATGTGTCTTCCATATGTTCATCTTTGTCATTGATGGCAAGCCGACACAAAACAGATCTACTACTAGCCTGCAATCCAAATCAGAGGACATTTTCCTGTTAAATTTGAACGATGCAATTTGTCGTACTGGCGACATTAAATTCAAGCAGTATGCGTCTCCTTCCATATGTTTATCTGTTCACTGATTGTAAGCGACAAAAATATATATAACTAGTCATAAGAAATTTAAGTTCATTTCATGGATTCTCATGAGAAGTGCTTAGATCGTAATTTTAGAGTAAAGATACATTTGCAGAACAACGGACATATTGCCTTATTTGAGATTGTTGATAACCTTGTTGAATTGATGTAGTGCTTTAAATTTGTCAATATTTTTGGTGGCCTTTGTTGCTGGCCTTCCAATTTTGCATAATTACTTAGCAAAGCAGTGAGATCAAACCCACGTCTACAAACTCAGATCCTTATGTTTCCATCTTACTTGCTTTCAGGAATCAATGCCAATAGATTTAGCAGTTCCACAGAGGCAAGGAGTCCTCCAACCTTTCAAGCTTTGCCTGAAACTACCAATCATCGGAAATTTGCTACGAATCCTCCTCCAACAACAGAAGGTAACCAAAACCAATTGTGGAGGATTTCTGGAAGAGCCAACAGCATGGGGGTTGTGGAGAAGAACATGATGGAAGAAATGCCATGTGTGTCCACCAAGGGGGATGGCCCCAATGGTAGGAAGGTTGAAGGTTTCCTCTACAAATATCAGAAAGCTGAGGAGGTGAGGATAGTTTGTGTTTGCCATGGCAACTTCCTTACTCCGGCTGAGTTTGTAAGGCACGCCGGAGGCAGTGATGTCACAAACCCTCTTAAGCACATCGTCGTCAGCCCCCCTACATCGGCCTGCTTACAATCGTAGTATAACTGTATGCAAAGAAAGCAATTTCTCTTGCATGAGTACTTCGTTTGTTCTTGTTTTCATAAGCACAAAGTGCTTAATCTTTGGAGGAAAAGAACAGTGAGGAAATTTCTCTTAGCTGTGGTCTCTGAAGAGTTCGAGGAGCAAATAGAAGTTCTTACCTAGCTTTAATTATTAGGCTAAAGTTTCACCTTGGACATTCATACAGAAAGTTTTGTGGTTTTATATTGAAAGGCAAATGTTATCCACTCTTGGGAGCTATTATTTTCTTTTCTGAGGCTTCCTTCTCTTGTTTAGGGTTTATGTTTGAGTGCGCTATGAATCAGAAACTGTAAATATTTCATGGTTAACTAATCATCAAAGTGAAGCAGCATTTAAGGTGGCTCTACTTTGTCCAAGATAATTTTTTTTCCCCCCTCACTCTCTTTCCACTGCAAATTTCTCCTCCAGTTTGAGTTGGTTGCCAGGTGATGCCCAAGTTCAGTGCATATTTAGTGGAATAGAGGTTGGATATGGACGTATGATGGAAAATGTCCAACACTAGGTGCAACCCCTATTTGAGCATTTTCTTGTGCAGAATGAACTAAATTTCCTTTTTTGTAGTGTTGTACAAATTGAGAGTTGACAGCGGATCTTTGTGCAGGCGACCATGCCCTGGGTCAGTTGACATTTTTCCATGTAGGGGAGCTGAATGTGATCCCTTCAGAGTTTCATGTGTTAGTGCAAGGACTGTGGTCAGATGAACATAGACTGCATTGTTATTTGGTAACAGAATTCATGTGATATAATTCACCAGTCTTCTTGATCTTGTTTTCATGCAAACAAAAGGAAAATGAAAAAATAAATAAGTTATCTGTCTCTTGAGGATATTACTTAATATCAAACCAAGATATTCTTTCTTTTTTTAAACTTTATTTCCTCTCTTTATTTTCCTTCTTTCTCTGCAAAGAAAATGTCATAAACTAAATAAAATTACATCTACAGATTTCTGCAGAAGATTATTCATCACCAAAGGGCATCTTGCTGTCTAAATTGGATTGTTCCACATCTAGGTTCTGCAATTGAACACATGGGAATCCATAGGATTGTATCATATGCTTCACATATAAAAGCTTATCTATTTTACAAAATAAAACTAGATGATGCCAGTCTATCCAGTAAGCTAGCTGTTCTGTTTCTACTAGATGTATCATAATGATGTATAATTCTACCAAGATACATGTACAGTATAAATCAAGTCAAAAGGAGACTTATCTAGTGTATTCCAGAGGAATATTTTTTTAAAAAAAAGGAAAAGAAAAAAAAAATAATGTTTTTAAATATGCAGGTGAGCATCTGCACTAACAGGAGCCTTGGGCCTATGGGTGAAAAACTACAATGATAGGAATATCTCTTTAAGTTTTAGCTTGATCATTCTTTGGATTCTTCAGAACTGGTGGGCTTTATACATTCAGCTTTATGAGCAATACTGACATTAGTTATAAGCTAAGGTAACCATGTTGCATTTTGAATGAGAAAAACTTCATACAAGTAGATTATTTGCATCTCTGGTGAGCAGACTTGCTATTTTTCACAATTACTGCACTGTATCAATGATTTGTCTACCTATTAGAAGACCAATCAACTCTGTTCTTGTTGTTCTCAGGGTGCACCCTTACACTTCCAGGAACGAGAAGCAATTCTTGTACTTTAATCTCTTCCATGATCCATATGAGATGTACGATTGCTGGTTAAATGAGGTGCACGGTTTCCGTCAAACATGGACGACAGACTCTGAAAGGCAGTGAAGAGAAGAACATATTCAGATAGATTGTTCAAGAAAAAGACAGTTATTTAGATGTAGTCTTTACTCTTCTTTTCAAATGCTGTCAATTTAGAGATTGTTAGATTTGTAAAGAAAGAATACTATTTTTCAAGAAAGAAAAGTTCTTATCTCATAAGAAAGCCTGAGAATTTCATAAACTTGAGGGACTTTTCATCTAAGGTAGATAAAATGGAACTATTCTTATCTCATTATGAACTGAAAGAGCTTAGCAGCTTCCATTTGCCTACCATATTTTAGGCTGAAGTATACAACCTCATCAAAGTTCCAAAAAGAATTTGCCTACACAAATTTGCTGCTTTTTTACACAAAATTTCTAATTGGTGTCTAGATTCAGTGTGTTCTTTTGGCATATAAAAGGCTTTCCAAGTAACATCATAAGCTATATTTCCAATTGCCCATCAAAACCAAGAAGTTTCTACCCCTTCAATGATAGCCTTAATTCCATGTTCTCTAGAAGGATTGGATACAAAATTGGAGAGAGACCAAGACAGTTCTCTACAAGTAAGGAAACTTTAAACAAATGCACACTCCACATATGCAAGGAGAATTTGTAAATGTTGGAATGGAAATTACTGGTATTGCAGAGTAGCCTAAATATGCTAAACTATAACAGGCTCTAACTACATGCAAGTATTGCCTGCAACCATAAATTGGAAGTTTGATAGACAGAAACTGATAATAAAAAATTTTAAAAAAAAAATCATAGTGGCAGGTAATATTTCCATTTCCATTTCATCTACAACTTCTTAATGAGTAACAGCAATTAGATAAGAAAATATACATTAGCAACAAATGATTACGCTAAAGAAACAGATACAACTATAGTGAAATGACAGTTCCAGTAAGATTGCATACCATTTTAATTTCAGACAAAGGATGGTCTTCACAGCATCTCTTACTAGTACACATGACAATCAGGCCTATCTTAACTATATTCTTGGTGGATGCCTGGAGCATTGCATTTCAGAATTCGTTTCAAGAAACAGTTGATCCAGTAAAACATTTGATTTATCTCTGTAGCCGAAAAACAAAATAAAACAATTTTCTTTTCAATATATGTTTTGCACATGTAACAGAAGCATAACAGTTAATGAACCTTAGGAACTGATTCAAAACTCAGTCAATTCCACAATTGCCAAAGAAGCAAAAGTCATAGAGATGTATGTAAAAGAGATATTTTCCAAATTAATATGGCTAATTTACATCATTTCTTTGCAGGTACATTAGTAAGCCACTAGGAAAAAGAAGACTAAAAAAAAATATTATACAAATTCGACATCTACAAGACAGAATCTACTGTAACTGATTATGAGAAAAATGCACTGAAGGCCTTGACTCAGAGATACTCTTACTTTTCCTAGTGTTGAAGACGTGTTTATTGGTGCTAGCAGGTCGGAGGTTGAAGTTGCTTTAGCCGCTGAACAACCTCCTTCATTGTGGGCCTGACAGAAAGTGAATCAACAGTACACATAACAGCTAGGTGCAACGTCTCCACCAAGTCATCATGTGGGCCGGCATCCCACAGGCCGTCGATAAAGAACTCACGAGCACGACCTTGGCGAAGCAACATGCATGCCCAAGAAACAATATTGAATCCATTCCCGTAAGGAGAAAATGATGGATCCAAGGCTTTCTTATCCGAGACCAACTCCATTAATACCACACCGTAGCTATATACATCAGCCTTATCAGAAACACGGCAGGTCATTGCATATTCTGGAGCAACATATCCAAATGTTCCAGCTACACCAGTGGTCGCATGGGTTTCCGAGTTCCCAAGAAGTCTCGCCAATCCAAAGTCTGAGAGATATGCATTATAATCATTGTCCAACAAAATGTTGCTTGGTTTAACATCCCGGTGAAGGATCCGAGGTACACAACTATCATGCAGGTAGGCAAGTGCCCGTGCAACATCTAAAGCAATTTTATGCAGCATCCTCCAATCCATCAGTCTCTTGGATCTTTCCTGTATAAACCTCTCTAGATTTCCTCCAGGCAAATAATTATATATGAGAAACGTCTCTGACTCACTCAGATGATAACCTATTAAAGTAACAAGATTGGGGTGCCGTAATCTGCCAAGAGTTTTGATCTCTGCATGAAACTGTTGAATTCCTTGAAGTTTCCCAACTGAAAGTCTCTTTATAGCCACCAATACTCCTGGTGAGATCTCTGCCTTGTAAGTGGCTCCAAAACCTCCGCTCCCAATGCAATTACTTGCATTGAAATTCCCTGTTGCTCGCACAACACTCTCGAAAGAAATTCGGACCCCAATATCTGTGAAAATTGTAACCTCCCTTTGTCCAGCAGACTGAGCTGCAAATCTTGGTGCACACTTCCTTGTGTATATGAAGAGCACAATCACAGCAAGAAGGACAGAAACTATGGCTGTTGCAGATGTTATGGAGGCTATCTCAATTGAACTGAATCCATTATTGCTTTTTGGACTCAGTGAGTTAACAGGCACCGAATCATTATAGTCTTGTGAATTCCCACTGCGTCCCTGCTGGTCAGATGATGGAACAGAGAGAGAAACTGTATGACATGGGAGTAGAGGATTTCCAAGCACACTATCACATTTAATTTTACTGGCATTTAAAGGTATTGGCCCAGACAAATTGTTGAATGACACATTAAACATAGTAAGAGATGCCACATTAGCAAAACCAGATGGTATCTTCCCAGAAAGGTTATTGTTATCAAGAAACAGACCAGTAAGATTCATCAAGTTCACAAGGTCACTAGGGATCTCACCGGATAGAGAGTTTGATGATAGATCCAAAACCTTCAGAGAATGCAGTTGATCCAAGCCAGGAGGAATCCTTCCGCTGAGGATATTGTGGCCTAACAAGAGATGTTGAAGGTGCTTCAGATTCTCGATGGCTGCAGGAATCTCACCACTGAGGCGGTTGCTACTCAAGTCAAGGCCAATAAGACTATCTAACTGTCCGATGCTTTGAGGAATTGTCCCAGTAATTTGATTACCAGCAACATCAAGATCCACAAGAGATCGACATACGGCACCAATATCAACTGGAATTCCACCAGACACAAAGTTGTTGCTGAGATCAATAATGGAACCACTTAATTCATTGCACCTACTAAAAAGACTAACTGACAACTGCCCAACAAGACTATTTCTGCCAGCCAGAAAAGCATACATAGTCTGATTTCCAAATTTCTCAGCTGCAAGCGGCAAAGAGGACAGAGTACCAGAAAAGTTGTTCTGGCCAAAATTATGATAAATCACAGTACCACCAATAAATTCAACAGAGGAAAATGAAAATCCTGCACGGATCTTATATGTAAAGAATGAAAGATATGCAGATGATATGTCATCAAATGGGATCTGAGAGGAAGAGCAACTCTTCAAGCTATACATCGGGATGGAGCCAGACAGATGATTCCCACTGACATCAAAGACATCCATACAAGGCACAGGGAGCTCCTCACTGATCAAACCTGCTAGCTTATTTGTGCTCAAATTCAGATATTTGAGATTACGGCATTGCACAAACCCTCTCGGAATCCCACCTGACAAGAGATTCTCACCCAAATTAACCATCTCCAAGCTTTTGCAAGCACCCCAATTGTCTGGAACCTGTCCCTCCAATGTTGCCCTCGGTGCCCAGAGAACTCTAAGCTTTGGCAGCACCACAATACCTCTTGGGATCCCTCCTTGGTAATAATTAAAATCATCAATATCAACGTAGCTAGGGTCAGAAATGGTCACAGCATCATAAGGATTCGAAAGAACAAGAACTGATAACTCGATGCAGCCTCCAAGCTCTGAAGGAATGGGGCCACTCAAACTGTTCCTCGAAACATCTAAAGCTTGAAGCTTTCTCAACCGACCGAGGTCAGAGGGAATGACATCATCCAATAGATTAGAGAACAACAATAATGAGCGGAGCGCACTGCAATTCCCCAAGCTACGAGGGATGCTTCCAACCAAAAGATTCCCGGACAAGTCCAAATACTCGAGACTCCGGCATTTAGCTCCAAGCTCTTCCGGAATCGAACCACTGAGCCGATTGAAGGAAAGGTAGAGCTGTCTCAGATTGGGCAGAGCACCAAGAAACCCCGGAATGGAGCCATTGAGCTGGTTTATGGAAAGGTCTAGGGTTTCTAGGGCTACGGAGCTCGAGAGGGAGAGGGGGATCTCACCTTGAATCGAGTTGGAGGCCAGATTCAGGACTCGCAAGCGACGGGGGAAATTTGACGGGAGCGAGCAGGACAGCGCACCGTTGCCCTCGAGATCGAGCACCTCTAGGTTTTCCAGCTTCCAGATCTCGGGGGGAACCTCGCCGGAGAAGGCGTGGAAGGGCAAAGAGATGACACGGAGCTCAATAAGCGAACCGAGGGAGGGGCTCAGCTTTCCGGCGAGCCGCCGGCCGGGATCCGGGCAGCTCCGACGCAAGGGGACGGATTGGGGGCATGAGGGGAGAAAGGAGCCGCCTTTAGCGGAGATGTTGAGGGAGACGACCCGGGAGTTCGCGTCGCACGTGACGCCGGACCAGGAACAGTGCTCGCCTGCGGCGGAGGCCGAGGACCAGAGCCGGAGGAGGCCGCCAGGGTCGGAAGAGACAGAGGCTTTGAACTGGAGGAGGGCGTCGCGCTCGGCGACGAGGGCGCCGCCGGCTGCGGCGGAGGACGAGACTGCGAAGAGAAGTAAGAGGAGGAGAACTAAAGCTAGGGTTCGAACCAAACCCCGGCGGCGTGCCATCGCCGGCCGTCCTCGCATTCCGACAAAACCCTAACCCTAGCCCTAGTAGAGAGAGAGAGGACGGGAGTAATTAGAAGGAAAGTGGAGGGCCTTCGCCGGGAACCGCGTCTTCGTCTTCGTCTTCGTCTGCTCGCTCTCTCTCTCTCTCTCCCCCTCTCCCTCTCTCCCCCCTTCTACTGCTGCTACTTTTTACTGTCCTTTTCGTTTCATTCGAAACAAGCATTTCTGAATACACCCAATTCGAGACCCACCAATCCACTTCTGAAATAGCTTATCGATCTGGGCCCAGAAGTAGGGTCGCTTATGTAGAATTTTAAGCAGAGCTTGCTTCTAGAACGTGCACACGGCGCGGTTACACGTAGGAACCCCCGGAAATGGGTGCGGTTTGGGAGCGCCGAAGTTGGGTGACAGTCCTCTATCGAGCAGTCGGTCCCACCGGGACCCACTTCGGTCAACGAGAGGTCTAGATGGTCAACCCGGCGGCTAAGCATTTTAATGGAGCACACGTGGCAGATAAGAAGATCCTATTTGTTACCGAGTCTGACTCGGTGATTCACTGCCCACTACTGTACTTTATTTTATATTGCAATATAATGCATTTCTTCTAAATAATAAATAAATTTAATTCATAAATATAAGAAAAAATAATTAATAAATAAAAAAAAAGAGTTGTGTTTTATTTTTGCTATAAGAAATTGTATTTCTATAAATCCTTTTTTGTTGTAAATTCTCTTTTCTATTATCTCATTATCCACATGATTAATAGAATATATAAATATATAAATAAATGGTTTTAAATGATACGCATTTATTTCCACGTAATGGAGTGAGCTTTTTGAGTCACTTAGCACCAAAACCTATAGTTCTATCTTCTATTCACAATGTGTTATATTAATAATTTTTGACTTTCTAGATATATATATATATATATATATATTTCTAATGGAATTTCGAAAGGCTAGAATAGAGCCCGGATATGTATACCAAAGCTTTAATCTTATAATTTTAATTTTGTTTTGAAAGGAAAATTTAAAATTTTGAATTAAATTTAAATTATTGAATGCAAGTAATCGATATTTTACACACTTATCGATGCAGCTGAACCGATCCATAAGTTACAACTAGAAAGATCTTCCGATGCTGCCACCTGGCAAATGTCTCCGCCTCCATTCGACGGCTGTAATACTTTCTCATATGATACGGACGGATAGGATCTCATCGGGGGCCATATAAAAGCCCCGACCCACCCGTTTCTTAAACCCTCCTGGAAACGAGACGGATCGAACCGCCGAGGTAATGGCTCCAAAACCCTAACCCTAACCCTAACCCTAAGCATAATTCGTTTCTTCTCGACCGAATTCTGCTTCTTGTTATGATCTGTTAGTGAGCTTATCCGATCAAATCCTTGGTCAATTCGTTCCTCTTTCATCGTATTGCCCTAGTTTGGAAGTGATTTATCTTTGTGTGATGTTCATTTCATCTTTGTTCATGGAGTTCCTTACCAGTGTCTTTTGTCTGATTTAGCCTTTATTTTTGTATAATTATTAGTTCGATGACATAATTTTTGCTATGGATGTGAGGTGACAGTAGCTGGTTTATTTAAGTCGGTGGTGCTCTGAGGAAATTCTTCGGGTAGTAGTATTTATGCTTATTTCTTTGTGATGTATTTGTCTTTTGATGCCATTCCAGTCTGAAACTTGTCATAGTGTATGTATATTTGGTATTATGATGTTTTATTGCTCCGTTTAACCTTAAGAGTGGTCTACATTTGTGCTTGATGGGGGGTTTCTTGGGTTAATTTGGTGGTTAATAGGTGTAGGCATATCTGATTAGAAGAAACCCTCAAGCTCTTCGTTATCTTCAATACCTCTAGATGGCTTAAAGAAAGCAAACTATTGGTGGCCTGAAAGAGGGGAAAATAATTACAAGTTATTTTTGCTGCTGTTCTTTTGTGTAATACACCTTATTGATTGCTAGAAAGTAAACTTTTTTTCTTCTGGAAACTTCAGGGAGAATTTTTTTTTTCTATAACTACTTCTGCGTTGTGTTGTAGTCCCTAGCACTCATTATCTTTTCAAAATGAAGGATCACTTGCTATGTGCAAACCGGTAGCACTTTTCCTTTTTCGAAGTAATGAAAGCTTCAGTTATTTTGTGTAACTATTCTTGCAGCTATTTGCCTTTTTCAAGTATGAGAATGTTGGTTTAATGCATTATATGTTCAATTTGTCATATATTTCGTGAAAATTGCAGGTTCTGAACCATGGCGTTCTCTAATAAAATTGGAAATCTCCTCAAACAAGCTGTAACTTCCAGTCCATCATTATATCAGGCAGTACGATGTATGTCATCCTCAAAAGTGTTTGTTGGAGGTGTGGCTAACTCCTTTTGTATGTCTTTTAGCTATTGATTATGCTTTATATAGTTTCTGATCTATCCAGAAATGCTTCTATAGGACTATCGTATGGCACAGATGATCAGAGTCTGAGGGAAGCTTTCGTTAACTATGGTGAAGTTGTTGAAGGTACGAATTATTTTTCAAAAAATGTTTGTAAGCATACTCCACTACTGAGGTAACTTATGTTTTTATCTGTTTCAGCTAGAGTTATCATTGACCGAGAGTCTGGTAGGTCAAGGGGGTTTGGTTTTGTTACTTTCACCTCCGCTGATGAGGCCTCAGCTGCCATCACTGGCTTGGATGGGAAGGTACTTATCTTCTATTTTTCTCAGTTATCTTCATTGCGCATAGTGCTTCATATGTTTTGGCACGAGTATCTCGTATCTTCAATGCTTTGTATGATCAGTATATGTATTCAGTTGCTTTGGTTTTTTTTAATTATAAAATCATGGCTACACAAGTTCTAGCCAATCATTTGTCATAAGATCTTTAATCTCATGATTCAGTAAATTGACTCGCTGTGACCGATAAGGCTTGAAGATATGGTTTCACTTACTGTTTATATGGATTAGGCTGTTTAGTCGTGCACTTCTGTCAACGGCATACTGTGGCATGGTAAGTGAAGAAGCTAATATGATATTAGATGTAGAGACAACATGAAAACAAGTAGTACCCTGTATATAACAGTTTAAGACGAAGTAATGCTTTGGCAACTTTAATATCCTCTTTTTTTAGTTTGTTGTTTCTTGTTTATGCATTATTATTTATTTATAATTGACTTTATTAGGATCTTCATGGCCGGATGATAAGGGTCAATTACGCCAATGATCGGACTGGTGGATTCCGTGGAGGATATGGAGGTGGCGGTGGCGGATATGGTGGTGGTGGCGGATATGGTGGTGGTGGTGGATATGGTGGCGGTGGTTTTGGCGGCGGTGGTTATGGGAACAGCGGGGGTTATGGTGGTGGTGGAAGATTTGGTGGGAACAGTGGGGGTTATGGTGGTGGCAGTGATGGTGGAAATTACAACGCTGTTGGTGGTGGTGGCAGAAGTGATAACTATATCAACAGTGCCTCTGGTGATAGCTATGGTGTTAACGCAGGGGTGTATGGTGGTAGTGATGCCACGAGCACTGGTGGCAGCACAAACCAGTTTGCAGGCAGTGGCGACCAGTACAATAGTCGAGACGAGCCTGATAATGAGGATGATACATTTGATGAGAGTTTGAAGGATGATCTTGATGATGAGCCAGATGACTATGCCAAAAAGAGATGATAATGTGCTGTGACGGATGTCCCTTTGAATGTGCTGTGAGGATGTCCCTTTGAAAGTGCCCTATATCAAATTCTGCCATTAAACTGAGAGCAATATGTAAAATTGCTGTTCTATGTGCTTATGACTGCATCTTTGCTTTTCTAGTGCTGAGAAGTTTCTGGACATTGGAACAAATGCTTGTCTCTTATCTGATGGGTATTCTGCAAATAATTTGTTCGAGTTTCGTGGACGAGACGAATGAGTTGTAATGCATCATGGCTTATATCTCTATTCGGATACTTTGAAGAATTAAAGAATCATGTGTTCATAAAGCATCATAAGATCGCATTCTGTGACATTGTCAGTTGTTTTAAACTGTTATCTGTTGTGTTTGTTACCATTAATTTTGGTTTTGCAAGTCTTACTTTGTAGTTTCAACTGTATCATCTTTTTGACAAGATCAAAACGCTGAATCGATGACTCACTGCCTAACTACTGAGGCTACAACTGAAATGGGTAACCTAAATATTTTAATTTTTTTAATAGACGTTTTCCCTTGTGCGTCCGGATTCTTTACTGTAATCCATGGTTTTGGCATATTTTGCTTGAATTATGATGAGCCTGTGGTACTAAATCTTTTGTGGAGATGCAACATAAGCTTTCCAAAATCAAAAAAATTGACGAGAAAATATATAGGCTTTACATTATCCCATAACTTCTAAGAAAATACATTTGACGAAAAGATTTGACGCTTACAGCAGCCAATAAAACGTAGAAGACCTTTCTTTAGTCAAGCTACAAGTTATAACTGTTCCTCTAAGCTCCGTGACAGCCCCCAATCTCCGATACTCAGTTGGGCCATAACAAGATCAAAGGATAAACAGAAATACCAATAGGAAGTACGGTAAGAGGGGGGTGTTTGTCATTTAAGGTCAACAACTATTGTACATATTACAGTTATGTGCCTACTTGATCTAAGGGGATTTAAAAAGAGGAAACAAAAATAAATTAAGAGAGAAATAACATGACAGCCTCATCTCCTGCATCAGAAAACAAGAACCTGGCAAATGTAGCCTTGTCTCTGAGAGCTCATCCTACTAGTAATTCCTCCCTAATATGGCAGAGCAGATTAGCCAACAAATTCAGTTTAGCCATTGCAGTGATGACTTTTACGATCTACCAACTTTTGCCAAGCACATCGCAGCATTATGTGAGCCGTGAGCAGCAGGTAGTTCCAACTGTTCGTCGATACCTGCGGAAGCATGTCTGTGACCACTCCAAAATTCATACAGCCCAAAACGGTTTTGCTGACGAGCTTCGAGCAGGGTTGCCTTTAACAAATTCCTCAGAGTCATCAGGATCATCATCCTCTTCGCCATACTCCATCAGCTTCAGCAATGTATCTGCAATTATAAGTGCATTTTAGTATACACTAAATAATGCCCGAAAAAAACGGTAAACTTGCTGTATCTTTTTCTCTTAATGTAGCAGTACCAGAGACGGGTTCTGCATTGGATTTTCCGGTAGCCGACTTTTTTGGAGGTGACTGAGATGATGAAAATTTGGGCAGAATGGGTATAGTCCTTGTGACTACTGGAGGAGCCACCATCGAGTTGTTCAGATCTGACCTCCTCCTTTCCATCACTGGATCTGATTGTGGCGGCATGAACTTTGGTGGTGGGGGAGGCATATTCCTTGGGCGTGGTGGTGCCCCAATGGACCCAGGTTCAACCAACTTCCTTGGAGGTGGCATGGTTGAATGAAGCTTTATACCTGAATCTTCTGAGCCTGGCTTAAGAAATTCTGATTCTTTTCGAGAGTTCTGGACCAAACAAAGAAATAAATCTGTTTTCTTAATGAAATCATCTTATATTCCAAAGAAAAGAGAGAACAACAAATTAACGCATGCAGACAGATCAAATAAGTGAGATATTAACATTATGCATTACAAGAAGATGCCAGCCTCTACCCCAAGTTGCCTAAAATTGTGATAGAACAAACAAATACTTAATTAAAGCATTCCAAGGTGGTCAATTGACATTTGCCAGGAGACTTAACAAAACAAATAGGGAGACAGGTGAAAACCAAGAGCGTGTAGCAAAGGTTTATGTCAAATGGGCCAAATAATTCGGAAAATGTACAGATTGGATCTACTTGACCTATGGAGGTGCAGTTAGCTTTTATGGTGTTGCAGCAGCCAAAAAAGTAGATAGGTCCCAATTGAAAGCAAATAAAAGTTTCAAACAAAGAAATGGATGCCATTTCACACAAAGAAAATAGAAAATCCTTTTGTCATGAATGAAGGTTGCATCTAGCAAGCAGAGAAATGAATCAAATTATTAGTTTGCATAAGAAAACTGTTAGCAAGCAGCAAAATGTCGAGCTCCATAATTGAGGTTGCATCTAGCAAGCAACCCCATATAACTTCATGACTCCAGAATTGAGCCCTGTGAAAATTGCAAGTCCATAGACAAGTCCAGAACCAGCCTGTCAGCTTCAGAGAAGGTCAGAAAAATACCTGGAATGACAGTTGCAAAATCAGTAATAGTCATGAACGAAAAAAAAAAAAAAAAAAAAGGTGAAGCAAGAAACATGCACTTGACAATTAGAAGCCATACTCGGCATTTATGGAAAGATGCTATAATCTTAATCATGGATGAAGACCACTCAAGGGAAAAAAAAATAAGTGGAACCTCATTAAGAAAAAGAAAAGCTTTTACAGAAGTTCCTCCGCAAATACATGATGAGCTCCAAAAGAAAATGAGGCAGAGAAAAAGCAAGAAAAAAGTCTCAATAGCTTATGCTCAAACACATCAAGTAGTAATAGAGCCTTTGCATTTCAGTCATTTCTTACACAAAATGGTAGGTGCCCTCCAGTATATGCATTTTCTGGAGAAAAAGACAAACCCTCTGAGTTCATACTAAACCAGATTGCTAAATATCCAATTACTTGGCATGCAGCATTAAATACAGAAGACATAATAAAAAAACCAATTTTAGGATAAGTTCCACTTTCTTTGTTTATAACCATAACACTGCTAGACTACTTATCAATACTAAAGTGAAAAAGGAATAACCTTAGTATTCCAGGTTGCTGGCAACGCGAAATGGTAGGTCATTAGGATCTCAATAATTAATTGTAACACAATAACAAAAACTTACACTGATTCACGTTGAAGGCGAGCAAGCTCCAATTTAATATTAAAAACTAATAATAAAAAAAGAAGATGATATTACAGAACACCCTGATCTATGATCTTATCCTTCTATTACTCCTATGTCCCACTTGAAGCACTCACAAGTCACAACATACCTGATTGAGTGCTATTGGTCCCTTTGCAGAAACTGGTAATTCCTGAAATTTTCGCTTTTGTGGAGGACGTTTATCTGCTTCAGCAGTTGTGCTTGAACTCATCTTTAGTGTTGCATTCATCAATGAGGTTGCAGATGGAACAGCAGAAGCAGTTGAAGCTGGTGCCTGTTTGAGTGCTAAAGCGACCTGTTGCAGCGGAGTTGCTTGTGGATATATTCCTCCATATCCACTATAGCATGTCCCTCCAGTCACCAATGGAGGTTTATAACTAGCAACGTTTGATGGGTTCCCAAAACTTGCTGAAGCACCCAGCTCTAGAGATGCCCCTGAAGGATATGCGCTAGAGGCTATAGACATTGGTAGTCCTGTAGGAGAGAAGGATATAGATGGAGCCAAAGAGCAAGACCCAGATTGCAAGCCAGCTACTGGACTATCGCATACATCTGGAACCGTTGTGGAGCTCTGAACTCCAGCCAAAAACTGTTGTGGGGGAGGAACAGCACTATATACCTTAGATGATGGGATCCTGGCAGACCAAGATTATAGTTAGAATTCTTGAACTTAGGAAAAAGCAAGTCTAAAATCTCCAGTTTCCACATCCAATATATAAATTATTGTCCTTTACACTACACATGTTAGTGCTAGCAACCAAACATTTCAAGAAAACATTAAACAAATAATGCAGCACGATATGATTAACAGGAGAAAACCAAGTAGGACTTTCTAAAGACAAGTTACTCATTTTAGATGGTATGGCAACTACTAAAACCAAAATGACAATTTGACGTTGACCATTTTCTGCGCAACCTAATGAAAGCAAATTAGCCTAATGAAAGGCACAGATGTAGATAGGATTTCTTGGATAGCTAGTCTAGGAGGTGACGATAATCACAACCAAAAGTACCACAAAATAAATTTCCATTAAATTAAAAATTAGAGCCAAAACCCAAAGTAAATGCTGTACTACATAATGTGCACTTGTGGACATGAAAAATGAGTACCTAGAAACACCACATTCAGCAGCAATTGTGTCTAGAAGATTCTCTGCTAAAACCTTTGCAGCTTCAAGGCTCTTTGCATTGGAACTTGACAGATATAGATGTAACGGTTGCTGTGCTCCTGAAATTAGGTGAATTAACTAATTAATGTCAGCATTAGTAGTATTAAAAGATGATGTACTTAATATGAACCTGCAGAATGACAACTATCAATGTTTCCAAAACCCTGCCCTCTTAGTTCGACAGTTGCTCCTGTTTCATTCACAATGTGATTTATATACTGGTCCTGCATATACAAACCCGAAGCACCAGCAGAAAAACATTCTCTCCCATTCACATGGAGATGTCAGAGAAAAGCTTACAACATTAGAACCTCTCAATAATCAAGAGATGCAATGAAAAATATACAATAGAAGTTCACAACAAAAAGAGGATGACAAGGTTTAGTTTGATAGACAGAACTTCAATTGAAATATCCATATTCCATAACCACATCTAGAAGAAAACATACATTTGGTCCTCGGATACGAGCTGCAATATTCAATGATGGATCCACATTAAAACCCAAAGATAAGCATGTAGTCAAGGGATGAGCAACCTGTGACAAAGCAATACTAAGATCTGAAAAATTATCATTTAAGAATTAAGACAGTAAGTTCCTACACTATGATGAGACAGAATGGAAAAACCTGTCCATTTGTTTGAACTGAATTAAATGGGATAGATGCTGACAATGAAGTCTGCCCTTGCTTCAAAATTTCTTCAATCATGGAAGCTGCAGAATCAACTGCTTTGATGCGTTCGGCAGTGTCTTTCAACTAATACAATCACAATGAACCCAGGTGCAATCTATTATTGGCCAAATATACAATGTAGACAAAGGCAAAAACGTACTTCAAAAATATTATATCTAAAATAACATACACTTACTGCTCTAAAATTAATGCATTCAAAAAGGTAACCCTTTGTGTGACCAAACATTCTAAAAATGATTTAGATGACAAAGTAACAAACAAATTCAGATGTATAAATCACAAGAAATACCAAGTATACATTGATAGAGGCTATGAATTTTCACTAAAGTAATTGTACAGAAATTCTTCTGCAGCTTTTGTAGTATTTGAAGGATCTCCAACAATAAGAAACCTTTCAAATGACTACCCTCATGTGGAATTCACAACATGTTGAAAATTAAAATTGGTTTTGTAATACAGATCAAGAATTCAAGATAAATCAAATGTTGATTTACAAAAAAAGTTCAGAACAATTGAGGTTATAACGGACAAGAGAAAATATGTAAAACATTTTTCAAGTTTGTAAGATAAAGCTTGCCAACATGCACCTGGTAGAAATCAGATCATTCGCCTATATTAAATCAGCAAGTTAAACAAGAATCTCCATTCTAAAATCATGTAAAAATCTAGGACAACATACATGCAGGAAAAAGGATGGAAAATAATTCAAAAAGCAGCAAACATGTTTATGGGCAGTCGAACTTGAATGCTGATCATTGATCATAGAGCACTACATACATGGGATCCAGCAGAAATATGGAGATACAATGGCTTTTCATTGTCAGGCAACCCATTTGGGAGGCGGTATTTTCCACTGTTTATATAACAAAACAGCTATCAGAACCAAAATCATTAATTGCTGATAATACTTTTAGAAAAACATACCGAGTTATGACGACAGCACCAGTGAATTTCTGGATCTGTAAGAATTTAGGCTAAATTATTATCTCAAATCAAACACGTGAAAATTTTCTTTTAACAGGTTAGAGTCTACTAAACAACAATGTAATCAAGCAAATAAAAAGCTCTCTGATTAAATTTTTGACCTCTTCTTGTGTTTGACGTTTGGTAAGCTTGTACCGTATAGTTGGTTCGGCATCATTTATTACAATTTCCCGTGCTATTAGCTCATCTTGAATTTTTGGCTGGAAAAAAAGAGATACATTAACTTCTTATCCAAGAAGTATGCACCAGGAATTTTTTGTTTAAAAAATATCACAAAGCGTTACTATAGCAGAGGATGGTCTTAAAAAATTAAAGTGGTCCAAAGCCTACAACTGTAGCCACTGTAAGGTCTTACTACTCCATTACAGAGGTCATGAGTTCAATTCCCCTAGTGGACATTGGATTTGATAATTGATAGATGTTCCACTACAATGTTATAAGCGCATGGTTTGAATTTACTGTGACTCATTTCTTGGGAGCATAAACCTAAATTGTCCAAACTATATATCGACGAAGGTTAATCTCTTTGTCCAGCTTATAATTAGTTTACGGGCTCATAATCAATTAGGAAAAAGAAAATGCCGGCAATGTGTTAAAACTATTTTTATTTTATAATCAAATATATTATTAATCATAAAGCATCAGGAATGAAATATACAGGAATAAAAAAATATTTAAATGGCAAAACCTGGTTCTGTAAATAACTTAGTCAAGAACATTAACACTAATACATCACCTGACTTAATTTCTGCACAATTGCGGCAGCACTATGTGGAATAGAGGCAGACTGTAACAACTGAGAGGATGCGGCATAAGATGGCGGAACCAGGTTTGCCAGCAAACCACCAGAAATTGGAACTGAACCTGGGAGAGAAATCCCAGAAATACCACCAACACCCAATGGAACTCCTGGAACAGCAACTGCAGCAGACACTAAATACTCTGCAGGTTGGTCCCATTTTCGCTTTCTCCTGCCAAAAAAATGCAACTGCCCTTCACTAGTACAAGATAAAAACAGTTGCTCAACACATCTTCATGAAGTATAGAAGGTTGTGCTTTCCATACCCTTCCTCTTAATTAAAAAGATGCTGATAATTATTATACTGATTTTATGCATTAAAACCAGAGAAAGATGAATAATTATTATACTGATGTTATGCATTAAAACCGGAACACAGATGAAAAAAATGAAGTATGATGAGCAGAACAAGTTAAAGTAGGAAGCATTTGGTTGCTGAAAGTGAGGAATTTGGGAACGCATCAATCAACATATAGTCATTTTTTAGTAAAAAGGGGATAAAATGAACTAGGTTAATATACATCCCAACCTTCTCCAATCTCCTAAATCTGCTCTCCCTCCAAACCTATGGACAAAGACCTTCCTACAGATTATTTCTTGACATGGCCCCATTTACTCCCTTTCCACCTTTCAGTTTATTGAAAATACCATTTTTCAAAACCAAACGTTCCATTATCTATAGGATAGAATGCCTGGAATTTGAATGTTCCCAGCAGTGAATCTTCAACAAAATACTCAACCAAATAAACATCATGTATTGATCAATCTTTCAAGACGTCATCTTTCTCCCTTATTGTTTCCAAGGTTCACCCCAGTACTAGATTTCTCTTTCTTATAATGACCCTAAGAACATTTACTTGCGGCAAAATGTCATCAATCTCGACCGACATGGGGAAGTAAACACAAGCCGACACCAAAAAAAAAAAGACCAAAATTGGTGGAAATCGCAAGGAGACAAGATCGAAGAAAAACTAGATCAAATCAAGCTCCAAATCCAGGAAATAGAAGAACCACAGGTTACAAAATACTGACCTTTGCTTCGTGGCACTTGCGGATACCCCCGCGGTCTCTTCGGAAGGTTTAGAGCTTCTGTCCTCCGTCATCCTCCCGATTGATGGAGACCAAAAGAAGTGCGAGAACTCGTCCTCAAGGATACGGAGAATAAGTTAGGGCTCGTCCGATCCAGATTCCGATGATGAATTAATGAGAAGAAAAGAGAAAATCTTTCCGTGGGCTTATGTTTCGGTTGGGAGCGGTGGGATAAAGAGTTAAAGACCTATAAAAAATAAACTTAGAATTTACCAATTGCTGGAATAGCTCAGTTGGTTAGAGCGTGTGGCTGTTAACCACAAGGTCGGAGGTTCAAGCCCTCCTTCTAGCGTTACTAATTTTTCTTTGTTATTACACCTTTATCTTTTTATCCTTGTCAACAAACACCTTGCTCTCTGTTTTTATCCATTTCACACTCTACAATATTTATTTATTTCAGTTTATGCCTTCATTGAAATATTGAAAACATATTTTTTCAGGTGTTGTTTTGGAAAATCAAATGATAATTCAGGGTGGTTTGGAGTGTTCTTTCATAGAACAATTAGGGAGAGCAACAACACAATTCAATCTAATTGTCTGTAAAAAAAAAAAATTGAAAAAAAACGATGACCCAGTAGAGACACATTCCAGAGAAGTCTCCCCACCCAAGCAAGGCCTGGGAATAAATATGCAAGTCTTATATGATCATCAAATTTAGATTATGTCGACACAGCAAGGAGATGGCGAAAAGGGAGATCACTGCAACCATCATTTCCCAGAGAGAAAATAAGAATATACACAGCCTCAACCAGTTATTAATCTGATGTTCTCATGTAAATTTAGGTACACAACTGGCATAACTCGGGTGTGGTGCTTATTTTTTGAAACTGGTACTGCCTTAAAGAGGTGAAGACAAAACATGGAAACAAGAACATGATCTGCATGCTAAGCAGCTGCGTCATAATCATCGAGTAACTTATTACAAGCGCAATGCACAATGCTATCTGTTAAGGGGAAAAAAAAAATTGGATGGTAAAAAGCAGAATGCTGAAATCCAGGGTTCATCCAGTTAGAGCAGATGCTCCTGATATGATCTCAATCAGCTCCGTAGTAATTGATGCTTGACGGGTCCTGTAGAGAAGAGTTGGCAAAAGGTATAAATCAGTATATCACTAAACTTGCTTTCAGTTAGTGTGCAAGAGCATTTGGATACTTCTGCATTTTGTACGTGTGTAAAAATGTGCAGGTGTATTTGTGTATAAGACAGAAGGCGAGACCTGTTATAAGTAAGGGTTAAGCGATCAAGCATTTCACCAGCATTTCTACTGGAGCTATCCATAGCAGACATGCGGGCTCCCAACTCACTACATGCATTCTCCAATGCAGCATTAAATAGAACCTACAAGCAGCCAAAATTTCAATAGTAAAACTTTAGACAAGTCATGTTTACAAACATATAGGAAAGCTGAAAATGAGAATGTAAACTTTGATGAAGCTTACACATGAAAATTGGAATTCTGCAAGATTCTGTAACACTTCTGATTTTGTCTCGCCCCCTTCAATTTCATACAGATCCAAGTCACCAAGCTTTCCCCCTGCTTCTGACTCTCTCTCCACAGCCTACCAGAAAAATGGATGATAGAAAATTACTGTAGAATGACTTCAATTATGTTTTGGGATAAACTTTTTAGTTGCTTGAAATGATTTGAAAACTTTATTCACCTCAGGAGATAATATGGTTGAAACTGTGGGCTCAAATGAGACAACAGATTGGAACTTGTTGTAAACAATCCTTAAAGCATCAAATTCCACATTCTTTAAGATATCGTCCGCCAGTACAGAAATCTATTTGAAAAAAAAGATGAAGCGCATGAGATCACACAAAACCAAACAATAAGAATAGCCAACAAAAATGCCTGCTTGAATAAAGAGCGCATCAGAAAAAATTGAAGTTGTACACCATATATTTTGCAACTAGTTAACATTCTTTATGCAGAATTGCAAAATATGCTTCTAATGTGCAAGAATTTTAGTTTGTGGCACTACCCTGTGCTGGCAAGCATCTGGAGTGAGATGTGCTGCTGCACAGCATGTCTTGTAGCCATGCGACACAAGGTACCATGTTGACATCTTGACAACAAGCAAGGAAGTTAGAGAGGTAGAGAAACAAGGGGCACCAACATGGAATTTGAACCTGACCCAATCAGGCTCAAAACTAAATCACTGTAACCGGGTAGTTTAACATATAGGAAGTTTCAGGTTGGGTTTGAAGCTAATCCAACTCATACATTAGGCTCAGTAAAGTTGCATTCAACCACAAAACTACCATTGTGCCGTAGAAAGGCCTTTGAAACAAGCGAAGTCATTGAATGTAAACAGAGGTCAGAGGATGTCAGATGATGGATAGAAGATGATGACCATCAAGTACCATAAATAACATCTACTTTGTGTCAGCAAGCTGCTAAAATAAGTTATGTTTGACTTTGACAACATCAGGCATTGCTTAAATCCTAGCTCATGTATTTGATCTCACAATGATACTGTCAAATAGGTATTTCCTAAATCGAACGAATTTACCTGTGTATAATTTATAGGGTTCTTCTGCAGCTCAGTAATAGTCATCTCAATATTGTTCTTTGAATCACGAACCATTTGCACCTTGCCCTTCTCTCCTAATATGACATATTTGGTCTCCTTTTCTGGACCTGATAATGAAGAATCTAATTTTGAAACTGGATCACAATGATAAAGCTTAACTCATATTCATCCATAACAAGAGTATACCAGAAGTCAACTTGTGAAGAGCCTTGCTGACTTTAACTGATGTTGAATTGATACCCCCACAAAGTCCCTTGTCAGAGGAAATAGTGACTATAACATTCTTCTTCACATCAATGCCTGGGATTTTCCAAAAGTCAGATGACAGATACTGGAACTACAGCACTCTGATCAGACTAGTAGTTCTGGATCTGAAGGAAATAGGTACACTCAATAGACTTATAGAATGTCATAGATACAAGTTAATGAGCCAAAAAATTGGCAATGAGATTTAAGCACAAAAGGATGCATCAGCAGAAGAACATAAAAATGAAAATTTAATGAAACATTAGGATTTATAAATTATGACTTATGTGGCAATTAACTCGCACCATATTATGAAAAAAAAAGTTTCTTTGCTAAACCTTGCTCTTGTATAACTGGAAACAAATCTCACAAGCAACTTCTAACATAGCTGTTTCCTTCTATAGCATTCATTTGAACAAAGATCTAGCTAGAAATGTGGCCTCCCTAGCACTCTTAAGTCCTAACATATCACCATAGTTATCATAAACAAAACAACGAGGTGCTAAAAGATGTCGAGGAAAAGTAAAAGATCATTACTGTATGAAAAGGTAAAACTGATAATATGGACTCTAAATACATACTGGGAGTATCCCCAAGAAGTGCACTAAATGGCTGCCACACGCCACGTGAATTTTCAGTTCTTACTTGAACTGCTCGTAGCTTTGATGCTGCCACCATCTTCATTGCCTTTGTGATCTTCTGAATGTTCTTGACACTCTTCATCCGATTTCTAACTGCATGAAAAATGTACAATAAGACAAGTCATCAGGCAAGCTTGATGTAAAATCCAAATTGTGCTTTGTAATGAGAAAAGGTATCAGCTGGGAAATAAAGGCTCCTTACCTACTTGAGTTGAAATTGACCGTGCACCAAGGGGCACCAATTTTCTGTTAATACAAAATTCAATTAGTAATTCAATATAGGATGCCCACAGAATAAGGTTACACACAAATATCTCACATCTCAGATATGAGGGGAAAAAAGCACAAGTCTGCAAAAATAAAGGCATATTATAGAATTAACTTAAAGAACCAAATATGATTTAAAGGGCGAGACAGTGGCTAAGAAGAGATGATAATTGAAAAACTCTTGGCAGGAGATGCGAGCAATTCGGTTTGATGTGGTCGGCTGAACTCCAAATGATGATTTGAAGAGAGTTCAGTATTTCTTTCTAATCGCACTTCTTTGCAAGATATGGAATACATTCTATTGTGTCTTTGTAACATAACTTACAATAATAAATCACAACATTAAATCTCTCAGCGTTCGACTTGTCATTAAATTGTCCAAATGTGGATAGCCAGAGGAAGAACTATTCTAATTCAATAGCGCTCAACTCTGGAATCCATTCAATAAACTTATGAATCACACAATAAAACTTCCGCATGCTATCACAGATTACAGACAGATCCAACTCAAATCCCCACTTACCCCGTCAAATCGGCATCGAATCGATCGGTAAACCCTACAAGATCAAAACGGAACCAGCAAAACATACCAAACAGGATCTACAAATGCGATCTTACTCGGATAAAATCGCCGATCGCGCGGCGTTCGAAGGGTTGGAAACAACTGGGGAGACGAGGAATCGCCTCCCTTCTCTTCTCAGAGCCGCCATCGCCATTGTCTCTCGCTTAACCCTAGATGTCGTCTCCCTTCCACGCCTCCGACTATGTAAATTGCGACGGGGCAAATCGTGGTAACACACCTCGAAATCATTGTCATGGGATAATTACATGCAGACCCCTGAACTACCGATCACTCTCATACTGACCCTCGTTTTATTCGTAATAGTACATTCCGAAATAGGAAATAATATTAGGGTCAAAGTGCAATTAATCTAACGAATCAAAAAGGGGTTATTTGGTTTTCCTTTCCTTATCTTTGCACGAGTCCAAGTAAGATTCCAAGTGTGCAAAGGCCGGTACATAACATTCTCTATTCGGATTCAAAATGACATCACCTACCAACTTTATAAATAAGTACTCTACGCCTTCAATTATTCACTTCAATCCAGTTCATCAAACCCATGGGTAACCTCCTGAGCTCTAAGAACACCACTGTGCCTCAACTCTCCAACGACGACATCTTCGAGATCCTCGCCCATCTGCCGCCGGCATCCATAGCCAAGTGCAAACTCATCAACAAATCCATCTCTCACCTCTTGACCTCAGATAAGTTCTTCCATCTCGCCCAAGCGAACTACACCAATGCCGACTCCGGCATCTTCGTCTTGTACTACGACGACTTCGACCTCCTCCCCCTCGACAAGCATGCACTCATGCCGCACGAAGCCTTGGAGTTCTTATCCGACTCGGCGACTATCCTTGGCTCGGATAACGGTTTAGTCTTTTACAAGAATAAGAATACGAGCCCGGATAGGAGACTCTGCGTGTCCAACCCGGCACGTAGGTCCTGGTGGAGCATCGCATCGCCGCCCGGCGACGACATCTTCAGCGTACCACGCTCGAGCATTGCCGTCAAATTCTACGGCGGCAACTCCCCAGACTACAAGTTGGTGCACTTGAGCCCTTCATCTAACTGGGGGTCAGAGTGCCATTGCCGGGTCTACGACTCAGCAGCCAAGACATGGTGCATCGACAAGACGATCGAAGTCGGCAATATGAACATACAGTTAGAGCACCCTGTCGTGTGCGGCAACACCGTCTTCTGGGCCTCGAGTTGCGGCATCTACATGAAGCAAGACCCTTACATCATCGCTTTCGACATCGAGACCGAGCGGTCGGAGATGATACCTCTGCCGTCGGAGGCGGTGAAGGGCTCCGCCGACGGTTACGAGATCCGCATCGCCAAATGGAGAGGGAAGCACTTATGCTTGCTGCACTACGACAAGTTAAAGCAATTGTTTACATTATGGTTGATGACGAGCAATAAGATGACACCCCTGTGGAGGAGGATGCATGGAGTTAGCATTGGAGAAGTGGGGATAGAGGGGGAGGTTAACGTGAGGGAGTTTACACTTTTTAATAGTTATACTATTGTTTTTAACGTAGATGGCTGCCTTTACAAGTATAACTTGATAAATGGGACATTGGAGAAGGTGAAGAAGATTAAGTCATGGATGCCTACGTTGATTCCTTACGCAAGTACTATGAGGCCGTGCGGGAGATTTGAGGGTATTGAGATTAAAATTTAGTTGTACGGATTACGCAATGATGTAATTAATTTAAGCATGCAATTTCCTTCTATGTGAGTTTTGTTTATATTGTTATGAATTCTACTGGTGCCGGTTTCAAGCCCGAAAGTCCTCTTCGGCCTCTATAAAAGTCTGCAACGTGTCTCGATTTATTATTTGGTTGTACACGTAATACGGAATTCTTTTAGCAAAGTTTTGTTCGTATTATCATGAATGCTGTGCCGATTTCAAGCTCCAAAGTCCTCCAGATTTATATAGAAGTCTGCATCGTGTCGCGGTCCCCCCGGTTACGTCTCATAAAAAGTTTGCTCCTCTCCTTCTCTCTTCCACTCTATCTTCCGATTTGGGGACAATTGGGGGGGGGGGGGGAGGAGTAGTGGCCCCAAAGCGATGCCGCTTTTCCTCGCGACTTCCGGGCTCTCTCCGGCTAGGGTTAGGGTTTCGGAGGGTGGGTTCCCCTCGTTTCTCCCCAAGGAGGTGGAGGAGATTAGAGACCCCCGCGCGCGAGAACTGGCCAAGAGGATCGAGAGGGTGCCGGTGAAGGTGAGAATTGAGTGATCCGTGTTGGATCTATCCTGCATTTGTTGTAATATTAGTTCTTCGAGTGTTTCTGTCACTAATTGGTGCTTGTTTTGGGGTAATGCGGTAGAATTGGAAAGTTGCGATTTTTTATGGGTTTCCATACCCTTGTTCTAATATTTAATTAGCTCAAGTTCTATCAAATCTACCCCACCAAATCTTCATACCTTATAACTTGAAAGACCTGTACTTAGAGAGCAGAATAGCAGATGCATGTAGGGGTGTTTTGGTCATTTGCTATCTGCATAGCACCTTCTGCTCTGTGAAGTCAACCTCCATAAATACCAATGTTCCCTACGCGAAATGCTTCATGTTTGCTGAACTTTTCTTTTCATTTTATCAAAATCGTTTTTTCTTTTTTTGGTTGGGTAGTCTATCGTAGTCATGTGGCTTTTAAGTTTCAACCTCAAAACTTTTCCTTTGAAAAGGAAATCTTCTGTGAAGTACGTTTCTTGCACTGTTAACAGAAAAGAGAAAATTTTGCGTATCCTCAGCCGTTCTTTATCAATATAATTATTTTTTTTTCTCTTTTGATAAGAATGAAAAATAGAAGACGGGGCTTTGCAATGTTTAAAACTTATTTGACCTTTACGAAGAGGTACTTTACTAGCTTTTATTACAGATCAATTTCTCCAAGAACCCAATCATGACTAGTTGCGTGAGACCATTGCGGCAGCAGAGCATGGAACCACTTGTTTTCCTACATGGTTTTGACAGGTAATATAATGGTTATGCATTTGTTGTTGATAAGAGCTTCACTATTAAGAAACAGAAAATAGTATATATGGTATTATGCAAATAAATAGGAAAATCAGATGATGCATCTCATTAATTGCTTGTACCGTTGCAGTTTTGGGTTCCCTTTGTACCTGTGCATGTATTTGTCTGTATAATCTGATGAAATATGATGTCTTTTGACAGAGTTACTACATTACCAGGACAGTGAAATGAAAACTAATCGCTCGGTCTTTCAATTACTTTGTGGCTTCTCTTTGTTTTCTTACTTATTTGGTCATGATCATGACATTATGGTGAAAGTTCATAATTAACTTCAAGAAGTTACTTGACAAGGCTTCATGACTTTGCCAATATTGCCGAGAGTCTTAAGTTCTTAACTGAAAGCTTTTAGCAAAGTTGAAAGAATTCTTTGTTCTATATGTATGAACTCCTCTTCAAGAGTTTTTTCAAAAGTACTACTCTCGGTTTGATCATTCACTTTCTCTTGCCTGAAGAATTGATCTTCAATGTCTGGCTGGCCATATAATACTAAAATTTCAATGATCTCTTACAGTTCTTGTTTAGAATGGAGATACATGTACCCTTTGCTTGAGGATGCTGGAGTAGAGGCATGGGCTGTGGATATTCTTGGATGGGGTTTCTCTGATCTAGGTTTGTCTTCCTTTGTTCTCTTCATTTTACTTCCATTATTTAGTTCAGTACTCGATCAGTAAGAGGTTGGTGGATATACCTTG
This sequence comes from Typha angustifolia, assembly GCF_048772165.1. NCBI lineage: Eukaryota > Viridiplantae > Streptophyta > Magnoliopsida > Poales > Typhaceae > Typha > Typha angustifolia. The sequence goes on from NC_133251.1 coordinate 1,803,682, forward strand.
TTTTTGAAACCTTTTTTTTTTTTGGGTTCAACTTCCTTGTTCAATGCTGCTATCACATCATGTTGGTGTATCATGTCTTAGAAACACTTCCACCATGTGATGTTGCTGCCAAGCGTGAGCACCTATACAAGGTATATTTGCATTATGCTAACAATTCATCTTGAAATAGCTTGAGTTGTTATTTTACTTGTGATACCTGATAACATTACGCATTACTCAGATCATGCAGTTATAGTTCCCTTGGCGTTCTCTGAAAAGTTTATTGCAGATAGGTTGACCAATGCATGTATTGGCAATGGTTTCAATATGTTTTATCAAGTATTCAAATTGCATTTCCAAATGACAGCATTTAATTCTCTGCATGTTTATGTTTATCTTGTTATGAACTACATCCTTAATACAGTTCTCTCTGATGCCTCAATTGATATTTGGATGTTTTGACGTAGTCATGTCAACTGCTTGATATGTTCTTGATCCCTTCAATCTAAGTTAAAATCAGCTCAATGTTTCCTTACTGTAGCTTTGGAGGTCATACATTAATAAACCCATGGTATTAGTTGGACCAAGCCTTGGTGCTGCTGTAGCTATCGACTTTGCAGCCAACCATCCAGAAGCGGTATAGTAATTATTGAATTCTTGCTGCTTTTATTTATTTATTATTTATAGCTTTCCTACAGCTAAACCCAATACTTCTTGATATTGTCTTATGCATGAAAATAATTTGTTATTATCTCACTTCCTTATTTACTTTTATTCTTACACGTGAGGAAGTTATCTTTTAACTAATTCCTTCTTAACCTTTACAGATATCTAAGCTAATTTTCATTAATGCAAGTGTCTATGCTGAAGGCACTGGAAATATGACAAAGTTACCTAAGTTTGTCGCATACGCTGGTGTAAGATGATCTATTCTTAATGTATACTTCTGTATAGTTGGATCTGCAATTATCTTAAATTTTGACATGGTCAGCTTTATACCATGAATTCTACTAGATATTTCTTCAGTTAATATCATGTTTTATTAGTTCTGTACATTTCAAAATCAAGTCATACGACACCTTGTTGACATTTAGAAATTGGTGTTGTATGTACATTTCTATGCTGCTACTATGAAGTGATTTTTTCCCCATGTCTCAGGCATTTGTATTGAAGAGCCTTCCATTGCGCTTGTATGCTATCGGCTTGGCCTTCAATAAAATTCCAGAAGGGCTATATCTTGACTGGACAAATGTAAGAGGTTATGCAGTTCTTTAGTTCATATTAGGTAGATTAAGGTGCTTTTCTGTTCATTTTGCAGGTCATCAGTCGTCTTAGCTTGCTATGGCTTCTCTATTTTGTTGTATAAATAACTTGGCAATGTTATTAACTTCCTGATTCTTTCTGTTCTAAAAGAATAGAAGATTAAGCATCTTTCCATGAAAATATTACTCCTGTTTAATTCTGAAAATTTTCCACTGAGAGGTCCTAAACTATAAGCCTACATTGATTGGATTAATCCTCACTTGTGGCTTTGAAAGAATGGAAGCGAATGATATTATGAAAAACTTTGACATTGAGAGTTGAAACTTGCAAGACTTGATACTTTGGGTAAGAGTATAACTTCTGAATATGGCGATAATCATAATAAAACTTACATTGTTTCCTAAAGTTTTCTCTTTGTGCTAGGATTTTGAATTTTTCTATCTTTGATACAATTGCATTTTATTTGGACTACCTTTTGGCATAATCAGTGTGACAGTCTGCTAATTTAAATAGAATATTCATTTATCTAATTGCATTACTTGACCAATTATTAACTATGACTTAAACTGTAGCATGCATAAATAATTACTAAAAATTTCAGTTGGGCCGCCTACACTGCCGACTACCTTGGTGGGAAGATGCAACTGTTAGTTTTATGATCGGAGGAGGCTATAACGTCATTAATCAAATAAAACAGGTATCCATTACATGGTCTCCTTCCCATTCTTCAATTTGTCAGAAATATGAAAGCTCCAAATACCTTGGAGCAAGTTTTGGCTGTTTTTTTTTTTTTTTTCGTTCTTTTTTCTTTTCTTGCTGTTAGTCTGCTGCAGTGATGTAACATATAACAGTTTATAGACTGACATTATTTAACATATATAGATATCTGTATATCTGATTTCTTGCAACATCTCTCTCTTCTGAACCCTTTGATATATGCAGATAAAACATAAGAGTCTTATCATATGGGGAGAGGATGACAGAATCATTAGTAACAAGCTGGCATTGGTATGTTTATTTGGCAAACATTTATCCTGTGTTCTGTCTGATTCAAATAATCGTGTGATAATGGTCAAATGGTGATCTTTTAAACTGAAGCACTGAACTTTTCACCTTATTACACCTCTTTCTACTCAAACAGTCGTTCTCTAGTAGGTAAATATGTGCAAAACCTGTAAGTTCCAATGGAACGGTCGTACCGAAAGAGAAAATTTGATTGGATTAGGATTCCTATTTGTCGAGCAAAAGAATTTTATTTGTTTGCCTGGAGTAGGCCCTTAAACAAGCCTTTTTCAAGCCTTATGCTTCAATGGAACAGTAGGTGACGGTGCTGCACTGATACATCTTTAACTCTGCAGAGGTTGCATGATGATATCCCAGATTCAGTTCTGCATCAGATTCCACAGTGTGGTCATATTCCTCATGTTGAGAAGCCAGAGTTAGTAGCTGAGTCCATTCTTGAATTTCTTGGACAGCACGACAAGTCGAAGAACGACAGCGTTGGGTTCTCTGCAGCTTAAATTTGTCCAAATTTTACCACAATTTGTATGATAAAACCAAATTACTGTTTTCTTGTTATGCAGTTTCTGCATATATCTTACCATTGTATATGTGATTCCAAAAAATGTACAATCTCCAGCCCTTGCTCTGTTATTATTTTTAAACAGTTCATACCAAATTGTTGTAGGATTTATGATGTTTCACCAAGGTTGATTGCAAAACAAAGCTGCATGTCCATTATTTCGAAGGTTCTGATATCAAGTGTACAATGAAACAGGACTGTAGCCTTCTATCAAAAAAATAAAAGAATAAAATTAAGTGATCATAGTCTCCACAATGAAAGTGGTTCTCCTATACACTGTAGAAGACTTTTACTTCTACTATTGCATCAAACGGCAAAATTTAGAGTATGTAATTATGCTTGCAGTCCAATAAAATTATTCTTTTAGGAATTCCGAGATGCATTCGAAAAGAATCAACACAACATTTCTTCTTCTTTTTTTCCAAGCTTTAACACGACATTTGCAGTCTAACTTACGAACAGTTTTAGATCAAAACGTAGATAAATAAATCTCGTCATTTAGTAGAGAAAAAGATTAAAAAAAGAAACTTCTATTTGCGTATAGTCAATAGATATACACATTTGTAGCCCTTGTATGCATGGACTACAATCGGACCAAGTTTCCGGACCCAATTTATTAACCTCGAGGTTGGATCACAAGATGAGCCCTTTCCCCCACGTAAAACCCTAACCCTAACTAAAACCCTTCGTTCCTCTCTCTCTCTCTCTCTCTCTCTGGACTTCCCTTCTCCACGGCAAACTAGAGAGAGGAAGAGAGAGATCGAAGCAGCAATGGATCTCATCGGGAGCGGTTCCGATCCATCTCGCCAGATTCGTGTCCGCTTCGTCACCAAGCTCGAACCTTCGCTTCGCGTCCCCGCCGCCCCCATCGCCGTCCCTTCCTACCTCACCCGCATGGGTCTCTCCGAAATCGTCAACCATATCCTTAATAGCGGTGAGTTTATCCATTCCCTTACCCTTGCTCTCTTGTTATTCTAACGTTCTTATCCGATTTGATATACTATCTCTCTTATCTACTGTTTTGCACAGCCAATACGGAATACGAGAGCCAACCCTTCGACTTCCTCGTCGATGGCGAGCTCGTTCGGATGCCGCTCGATGAGTTCTTGTTAGCGAAGGGCATCTCGGCAGTACGTTTAATGATGGATACTTTGTTATTATTATTTACTTGTTTCTTCTTTTGTTTGTTAAATATTTGTGATTTATGTGTTGTTTTTGCTGTTGGGTTACAGGAGAGAGTACTTGAAATTGAATATGTGAAGGCTGTAGCCCCGAAGAAACAGCAAGATCCATGTTTGCATGATGATTGGGTCAGTGCGGTCGACGGCTCCCATCCAAGGTGCAATTCTTTTCTTGAATGGAGAGCTGACTTTTGCCGTGTAGACCGATTTGTCAAAGAGTGGAGCTTTCAATTCTCAATGCAGCTCATCTTTTGAATTTCTACTTTCAGATAATTAGTAGTTCCGATTGTGTATTTGATCTGATTTGCTGCTTTTTGCGGAGGTTGATATCTATTAATTATTCAAATTGGGTGAATTTTTTTTCTTCTTGTTCAAGACAGAATTGGCTGAAAAATCGATGAGTGAATTATTGGTAAATTGCCAATAATGAACTGACAACTAGGTTTCTTTGGGGTACTCTAGATGTCCTATTTGGCCTTTCTTGGAATTTAAGTGTATTTTGTTCCTATTAATGCCTGTCTTCTATTCGTTTTTCAATATCTCCTCTTTTTTAGCCATTGAAGCCTCCACCACAGAACCTCCCCCTTGTTCTCTAGCATATATTCACATGCATATATGTGTTTTTGCGCATTTATCTACTTCCCATAGTTATAATTAGCTACATGCATCTATCATTTGCTAATTGAACTTGTAACTTGTTTCAATTGGCAGCTCCATATTGACAGGGTGCTACGATAGTTTTGCGAGGTAAACTTATTCAACTCTCAACCACCATTTATTTATATGCGTATTTCCTTCTTTCTCAATCAATTGGGATTTAATGCTCGGAAATAAAGAGGTTAAAAGAAAGACTTGCATTAGTGACGATATGTTGCTTCTTCATTCTTACATTTCTTTGCTTCCTAATTAGGATTTGGAAAGGTGGATCAGTGTGTACACACATTTTAGAAGGACATCATGGTGCAATTACCTCTGCCCGTTATATAAAAAGTAAAGGTAAAGGTACTTTTAGCTTGACAACTTGAACTTATTTGTTTTAAATTGGAGTGGTGCATTATACTTCCCTTCCTTGTTCAAAAGTTTAGCCCTTCTATTTCAGATGGGATTTATCCTCATTTATTTTAACTTTGATACTGGCATGAGCTATGAATGCAGCCATCTGCATTCATTCTAAACATGTGTATTATATGCATATGAGCCTATTTACTAAGTAGGAGGTAATCATTGACTCTTTTTTTCCTGCACATATCTAGGGCCCAATAGTGAAAACGGCTTCCATCTGGTAACTGGTTCGAAAGATCGTTCATTAAGGTTGTGGAAAGTAAGTAATTCATTGTCTGAGCGCCATCGCATCTTTAGAATACAAGTTGTAACTAATCTTTTGCTATAATTACCTGTCCATCTGTTCAGTTTAATGAAGCTGAAGATATGGAGCATCCCATGCGGATAGGTGCGTATAAGATTCTTCCAGGACACACTTCATCTGTTCAGACTATCACCTCAGATCCTTTTGGAGATATGGTATATATGCTTATACTTATGCCACAATCCAACCATCACACTTGGTGATGCACTTATCTTGTAATTGGATGCTTCGTGCCTTCAGATTTGTTCTGGTTCCTGGGACTGCTCTATCAAGTTGTGGGAAGTAAATAGCTCTGAAGCAGATGGTGCTGTCTCAATAAAGAAGAGAAAGTTGAATTCTAATTCATTGGACACTGAAGAATCTCAGTTAGAGGTAATTGGCCTTGTCGTGTTCATTGGATACGGAGTAATTGTATGGAAAGTAAAAAAAATTATTAAAAAAACTGGTTTGACTTCCACATGGGCTTAAGCTTCGTCGTCTGGTCTAAATAAGCTTTAGAACATCATAATTTTTCTAGGTTATATGTCAAAGTTACATTTTAGTGATATCTTCTGCTAATAACTGTTTTCTTTTTCTAAAAATCTGCCAATAACTGTTTAGTTGATATCAGGTGTGCGATAGAAGGGAAATAGCTTTTGATGTGATGATGGCCAATTAGTCCTTTTCTTGGTGTAATCACCTCATCAAAGTGAAGTGGTAATCACATGGATTTAGCAACCAAACTGTTGAAGCAAAAAATAAGTTAACCTAACTGTTATAGACCTGTGGTCATGTCATTAAGTATTCACTAGGTCTTGAATTATTTCAGAAACTGTCGAAGTTTCATAGCCAGAAGAGTATCAAAAATTATGGTTTGTCATTCTTTGCTGATGGAATTTGCTCACCTTCTTAAGTTTGTCATATCCAGGGAATGGCTACTTCAACCCTTTTGGGACACACACAATGTGTATCTTCTGTTGCCTGGCCAGATTCTCAGGTCATATACTCAGCATCATGGGATCATTCTATTAAACAATGGGATGTTCAAACATGCAAAGAAACATGGAACATGGTATGAACTGTTTTTTATCTTGTAAATGTTTATATTGTACTTCAAGAACTGCTAGAGTATGGCAAAATGAAGAAAAGGGTAAAAAGGCATGTGTGATGATGGACAAAGAATGTTTAATCTGATAAATTGTTCAATTTCTTTTGTCCCTCGAATTTTCATCAATCAGATATTCGTCAAAAGTGGCACAATGATTATCTGCTCAAACATAAACCTTGTCTAGATTTGTATTGCTAGATCTTTTTCCTGCATTAATTGTTGTGTAACCACTAGCTCTCTTGTAATTGCTTGATATGTTTAAAGGTTTACTTGATAATTGATATATTTGACTTCAAAGGTTGCACAAATTTGTCTAGGTCTGTGGAAAGGCTTTAAATTGCCTGGATATTGGTGGTGAGGGTTCTGCTCTTATTGCTGCTGGTAGCTCTGACCCAGTTCTAAGGATATGGGACCCTCGTAAACCGGGTAAATATATTAATGGGTAAAATCAATAACATAATCATTTTTCTTTCTCTTGAACTATGTAAAGACCTTTCTTTTTCATGGCAGGGACTCTAGCACCTATTTTTCAATTCTCATCTCATTCATCTTGGATCACTGCTTGCAAGTGGCATCCAGTGTCCTGGTTTCATCTGTTGTCAGCATCTTATGATGGAAAAGTGATGCTATGGGATTTGAGGACGGCGGTAAGCAGTGACCCTTTTTTCCTTTAATTCTGTGAAGCTTGTCTTATACCAACTTCCTCATCTTCTGTTTCAGTGGCCATTGGCAATAATTGACTCGCATGAGGACAAGGTATTCTATTTTGCTTGTTATTTCTCTGTTTGAGTGGAAACATTCAGTGTCATATTTACCTATCATTGATGCAGGTATTATGTGCTGACTGGTGGAGAGATGATAGAGTAATTAGTGGAGGAGCTGATACCAAGCTCTGTATCACTTCTGGGATAGAAATCTGCTGAGAAACAGAGGAACTGCTTGTCGATCTCTTTCCACTTAGAGGTTTGATATTCTTTTTTCAGCTCTTCATGTGCCCTCTTCTATGTTTGTTCTTTTACATGATATTTGTAATGAACTAACTTGTGATACATCTTTATTTGTTTGCAGACTAGAAGCCATTCAAAATGACCTAGTAGATGCTATTTATCCTTCAGATGCTCCAAAGTTCTGATCTTTTTCACCTGGCAGCAGAAATGCGTGTATCCTACAGGAGGTGATGGACAATCAGGTCTTTTTGTTCGGTTGGATATTATTTCCACAAGTTGAATATTTAGTCATATGTTTATTGTGTTGGGCTCAGTCCCATTGTATTGAACGAGATCATATGGTAATGAATTGATTGCGTGAGATGAATTCTTTCTATGCTGTTAATATTATTCATTATGATGATGAACTTATTGTACAAGAGAAGTTCATTTTATGGTTTACTAGACGTAACACAAACCCTATTGTGGAGGCACTGCGTTGTGAAGGAGACAATTCACACACAATTATTTTTTGGGATTCCGTGTAAAACTCATTCAGAAAATATTATTGCAGATTCGATCGTATCTTTTGATCGTCAACTCTTCATCTGCGAATAGAGGAGCAGGCAGTCCTCGATCGTACATACCAAAGCTTAATGTGTGTGACCACCAGCCTCCCAATTCTGACACCTGCCTAATTAGCTTGTCCAAAACAACACCCAGCTTTACATCTAATTTTCAAGAAAATTGAGCCCGACTTCAATTTTGTTTTGCATTCCGATTAGAGAAACCAACATGAGAAAACAAACCCCAAAAGAACTCGTGAAGAAGAAAATGCCGAGGAAAGAATGCGATCGATTCGTTTTTTATTTCTCAAAAAAAAAAATGCCGAACAAATGGGTCAAGACAGCGATGTGCGTTTCTTTCATTTTCTTTTAGCGAATAGATGACTGGCCAGCTGCGATTGGATCAGTAATTAAATCATTACCTCGAAAAGACATAATAATGAAGCTAATATTATTTTCCATCTATAAGAAATGCGACCAAAACCCATTTCACTTTCTAGTAATGTACAATAAACTATCGTTTGAGAGGAAAGAAAAGTAACAATCGACAAACAGCGACCAAGCCCATAAGCTGGTAAAAAAGCGACTTCAATTCCTTGGCTTCCTCATCATAAATGATGGTTATCATTGGCCCTACTTTTTCTTCCTATACGACTATGCATATAAAAGGATGTGGGCCAACAAAAATTATGGAAGATAACTGAAGGTGGTCGCAGATGTGAAGGGAAAAAAAAAATCAATAAATTTAATGATCTAGAGTGATAAACAGAGCAACCCTTCTGGAAGATTTCCAGTCATGGGAAGTGCTGTAACATATCTCTGAGGAAATATTTTACCAGTAATATTGGAAGTCGATGAGCCCTCGACTCTATCTGACTGACTACGACCATGAAACTTCCCCAGACGATTGACGATAGAGAATCTCTCTAATTCCTGGCACTCCAGTCGTACATCCAACATTGAGGTCCTCTTGTCCAATCTGAATAATTATTATAAACAGAACAGGATATTAGAAAGTAAATCGACAAAATAATATAATTTCTAAGTAATTACTTTAAATTCAGAAAGGAAATGTTGGGCAACAACTAAAGATATCCAGAATAGAAGTTCCAAATCAACAGTACTTCACCATAACATAATATCTTTGTACAAGAAAGTACAGAAGAAAGATGAAAGAATAAAAAAGAATTCAAGACCATAGTTTTATAAACAAGCAACAGAAATACAGAAAGCAAAAGATTCTTCCATCTCCTTATTTTCCTTTTCCATATATCATGCATTGAGGTTTACAATACTTTTTGCCAAAGAAGAAATACTTGCTCTATATGTGTAATGAGGCTGAGATGGTAAATCCAGCAATCCAATTCTACATTTGGTTTCCCTTTATCATCTAGTTCTACATTTGGATGGGAGAAACAGTTGGAAATTTTGAAACATAAATGCAACTTAAGTTTATGATGTTTGCAATCATAATTTACCAGTGTTCGAACTTAACAAAGTGTATATAGTTTTTCTCGCATTATGACTTATATACATATGATACAAGATAACAAGAATCTTGTGACTTTAAGAGAGGTGGGTGGCAATAAGTGTCTTGAATTGTGTAGCTAACCTGATACCCAAAGAAAAGTAGCTCAACTTGTAGGGTTTCAAGAAATGTTACAGCCCAAATTGATCTGAAACCCTAAATTTAAGACTTTCAAATGGCTTAATGTGAAACCTTATCTTAGGTGTTATCTGGACGATAAACAAGCAGAGGGCAATGGGTAGACCAAGGAACTTCAACTTCCTCTCCGACATTCTCTCCCTCTCCCCTCATTTAATCACTTTTACTTGAATTGTGTTTTGGTCGCACTTTCAACTGAGTTTCAAGCAGGCAAGGGCCAGGCAGATCCATGGCAAAGCAAAATGAGGAAACCAATTAGAATATTATTGACCATATATGCAAATAGAAGGGTCCTGTATTAGTAGCTGACCAAGATCTCACTAGTAAATTTTACTACTTTTGAAGAGTTTATATACCAGACTAACAAATCCTAACTAGAAACTAATAAACTTAAGCTTCAAAATATTTGTTGCCAAGCACTTATTCCTGGCAAAAACAAAACAGCAGTCAGTCTTTCTCTAGGCAAAACCTAGTCTGCATGCCTAGTATACAACTAACGTTTGCTTTGTTAATGAAAGATATGAAAACTTATAAAGAATAGACAAACAAAGAATGATAAGAAAGTTGTCCAGAAGGCATCCATACCTTACAAAATCACTTTCCAGCCTTTTGGATTTTCCAATGATGTCCTCCACAACTTCTGAGAAATATTGGTGTCTCGCCTTCTCATTATTCAACTTCTCAGATATTCTAAGTTATAAAGGAAAACATTCTTAGAAAATAAAGAAAGTGGTTATAATTGTTCTATGGCATGTATCAAGTATCAACACAAAAAAGCAATATGTAGTATCTCGACACTCCAGAAGCAAGTCTATGCCTAAAATATATCTAGGAATAATAATTACCTTTTCTCATTGTCAAAATTCAGCAAAGAATCACTTCCCAAGCAAGAGGTATGGCTGCATGCTTCCCCTAATGCCAATTTAGCAGCATAGTATGTCATGCTTTCATAAGCTAAAGCAGCTTCTGACTTAAGAACAACGGCTGGTACAGCAGGAAAGAGTTGCTGAGTCAGCTGAGTTGTCAGAATTAGCCTTCTTTGTGGTCGCAAAGTCAATGGACCATCCTCTAGCATTTCAGCTTCATCCTCCACCTGTAATTAGAAAGAGGTCATTAATGTCAAGATTCGCTAAACCAAGATCTCCAAAACAAGCAGTAGACCAAACACAGATAAAAATTGAACATTTGGACAAACCTTCTCAATCAATCTGTTGGTGACCTGAGACCAATCCAGCTCTGACATTCTGTGAGTAATGTAAAATGTCAGGTTCAATAGAAAGATCAAAATGAATTTAATTGAATATTAAGAGAACTCAAGTGACCTGATAGTCTACACGGTACCAAATTGCCTATTAACATAAGTAAATAAGAAAGAAAAAAGGTCACCTGATGCTTCGTGGCCTTTGGGATCCTTCAATGACCTTGTGCCAAGAAATACATTCTGGCATTTCAGCTTTCCGCTTCTTTGCTGTTTTAACCACAGGATGGTCCACAGTACCACAAGGCAGGTGAGGTAATTCATCTGCAGGGATCTTGGCGGATGGTGTGTTTTCCCCAAGACCACCCACCTTAATGTTATCAAGTCTTTGCTCTATCAACATATTACTAATCGAAACTTTTGGGAAATTGAAAGGCGGTATAGTGGCTTTCTGGTCATCATTATTAGCAACATGACCTTTTATGTACGTCCCATATTGTTCAAACCAGGAAGGAGCCATTTGATGATTGATCTTGGGAAGCTCGCTTCCTTTCGTAAAATTTAATGAGGGATCTGGACAAGGAAATGGAGCATGATTTTCAAGACTGTCCTGTCGAGCAGCGTGGGCAGCCATGGAAGATGCTTCTGTTCCAGAAATCTGAGAAGATAGGTTTGCAATTCTCTCTTCATTGTTGCTTGAAGCAAAGCTGAGCATTTTGACATCTGAAGGAAAGGAATTGTGTAAATTTGCACCAATTTTATTATCTACGGGAACTCTAAACATAGTATCCTGTCCATATACAAATCTTTGACCAGCTTTCCAGTCTATCTGTGGAGTATCAGACCCAAGGTTATCTCCTTTCAATCTCTTCCCAAACCTATTGCTTGGATCCAAATCCGAATCCTTCATAGCTTGCATTTGATGCAGTAGAGAGTAATCTTGGTGTTGAACACCTGAATTTTTAGATGTGCGTCCAGGCAAGCCAACATCATTATTGCTGCCAGCATTTCTTAGGGACGCATTTGCTGCCTGTGAGTTAACAGACAAGTCCTCTCCAATTTTTCCCTTGCTGATACCTTGCTGATGCAATCGAACCAAGGATGAAATGGAAACTGAAGAGCTTCCATCTAGCATCTTTCGTGAAGACTCTTGCCCTTGAGATGCATTTCCTCTGTTAGAACCTATGTCCACCTTCTCAGAAGATGTTTGTTTTGTGGAAGGGCCCATTATTTGTTTTTCTTCTTGATTTAGTAAATTAATAGAACTGGCATCAACCTCAGATGGAGAGCTTGCTGCTTTATTTCCCTGATCATCCACCTTCTGCAATCCTCGAAAACTGTCATCCTTTTTACTATTTGATAGAATCATTGATTGAAGCATATTAGGGGTGTGCTTGCTAGGTTGGCGTTGTTGAGCTGATAAATTTGTCCACACATTCCTGAACATTGTTGGGAAGCCAGCTCGCTGCGGCATGACGGGAATAGAAGGTTGTGAGCCTGCCCTTGTTTCTACCATAGGGAATTGCTGGCCACTTTTAATCTGAGAAAAACATGCATTCGATGGACCAATGTGATTTGTCTCTGCTGAGTGAGACTGAGAAGGTGCAGATGGATGAGCATCAGCAGAGGAGTCAAACCTAAAAGGTGGGATTTTGCCTGCGGAATCAGGGAATGCCGCCCACACAGATTGATCGCCTAAAGCTCCATCATGAGAATCATGTGGTTGTCTAATGTCAGACGTATTCACATTGTTTCGGCCAGCAAAGGGTAGATTTTGAGATTTATCATTTAGTTCATGTCCAGTTGCATTAGCATTTCGTTGTCGATACCTATAAGAAGAATCAGTGGCAGCAGCTAACAGATCATGTGGTTGTCTAACGTCAGATGTATTTGCGTTATTTCGGCCAGCAAAGGGTAGACTTTGAGATTTATCATTTAGTTCATGTCCAGTTGCATTAGCATTTTTTTGCCGATACCTAGAGGTAGCAGCTAACAAGGAATCAACCTGGTTGTGTGAATAAGAAATGTCCTTGCTTGCCTGTGCAGACATACTTTTACCCTCCAGATTCTTTCTTTGAGAAGTTTCTTGATTAGGAGGCAGAGATTGAAATGGATCTGTGGAAATCAAGGGTTCTGAATCCTTATCTCCTGCTCTGCAGTCAACATCCTTGCCACTAAGATGATTTAAGAAAGTCTGATGGGAAAATGGGTGCTCTGAAAGAGGTTGCCTTTGCGATGGTGGGGCCAATTGTAAACCAAAACCTTGAGAAGAAGGTCGATTAAGTTGCAAATGAGAAGCTTGTCCAGGTACATCAGATGCAGCAACAGTGGTGACATTCCTTGACTGGTCCACCTTTTGAAGAAGTTCAAGCATATACTGACTGCAGCAATTATGAAGTTTGTTCAAGTACAGAGAGGGCCTATCATGTATAGATTGGCTAATGCCAACACAATATGTGTTTCCTCGTAATATATGTCAATGTCAAATTGGTATATCCCAGAAAATGGCTTTCTAAATTTTAATGATGTGGTGGATAGGATAAATGCCACAAATAGGTCATTGATACTAGACTTGTAAAAAGGAGTTCTCAGGCCAAAAGGAAAAGGATTATTTGGAAAATGAGAGAGAGAGAACTGATGGATTGAGCTAGTTAGTTGTTATATTAATGCTTATAGAGATGACTTCTAGAAAATATGAAACAAAGGCTAAGTTAGCATCACAAAAGCCAAAATTTACCTTGTTGGAACTGTTCTGTCCTGAGAATGAAAAGCCGTTGATCCATCCAAGGAAGATTCAGTCGAGTCATTGTTAGGGATGGCACGTATACAATTAAGTTCCCGTTCCCCCGTTGACCTCTGTAAATTATTACATACTCATGTGAAGTAAAAGGCAAATCATGATCGAAATGTAATTATTTTTCCATTCATTTCTAACAGACAATGACACAATTTACCTCGGCAGAACCCACTGAATTGATTGATGCAACATCACCATCAGTTCGTGAGTGTCCAACATAACTTTGCTCCAGATTATTTGATCTTCCAACAGCAGAATCTGGCAAGCCTTGAGAATACCATGTTTGATTTGGAGGAAAAGAAGGACAAACTTTCATTCCTAAATTTCGTGCTGGGCGATTCTGCAACATGGGAGAACCCTCAGTATGCTGACCAGACTGACTCAAAGGATTTTGGCTGCCATTTACCAAATATTGGGCACCTTTCCCAGTAAACATGGAATTTCCACCAGTACCAAATCCACTGTTGACTTGCTGCCCATGTCCTGAATACGTCAAAACCTCCGTAGAGACCACATCTGAAGGCTCTTGGCTGCTGTCATATTTTGATCTTCTGTCAATATTATTTCCAGATGATTCCCAAGGTCGTAGTCCCCGATTTAGCTGATTCTGATTTCTTTGCACATCCTCATTACCCATGGAATGTGCAGATGAATCAGTGGCACCATGCTTCCCACACTCAATCTGACATTTAAGTACCTGACGATTCTTTTCCTCAATCACTTTTGCCATGTTTGAGTTCATAGCAGCAGCATATTTTCCCATTGAAGAGTCTGCACATTGCAGCTGGTAACTGCTCTTATCAGATTTTAGCAGTTCCAGTTCACAGCTCAGATTCACATCATTCCTACTAACATTCTGCATACTGTCATCACTATCAGAGATATTTGATGTATTAGTTCCATTTCGTGCCACGGTATGATTAGTACTCCATCCATTTCGCCTATTACTGGACTCATTAGCAACACCATGAGAGGCCATATTTTGCCGCGGAATCCAAACACCTTGTTTACTGTGTGAATCAAACTGCAATCCTGCTGGTCTTCCATATGCTTGCTCAGCCAAAAGACCATTAGATATACGCATGTGTGCTTGGAGACCACTGTCCTCTTGCTTTTTCTTGACAATCTGGCAGAACTGCTTGTTGTTGTCCTGCACAGGTGACTGCTGACCTGTACTCTCAGTTGATACTCTCCCTATCTGCTCGTATGCAGATTTGAAAAAACTAGGAACGCTAGGACAATTTATGTTTGCATCAGCCTCACAGAATGACGGAAAAGTTCTTGAAGTCAGAGAAGATGCACTCTGCAGGTTATCACCATCCCAAGTAGCTGGTTGCTTCCCATTGTCATTAGATACAGAGGACTGGTTTACAATAGACTGATCTGTTTTATTGTAACTCAAGCCGCTCCATTCTTCTTGGAATCCATTGTCACTGCTTGACGCCTCTACAGCCTCTTGCATAAGGGCACTCCAGCTCCCACTCTGGATAGATGGAAAAGCACCAGTAAGATCATTCTTTAGAGGATTCCCATGCATATAGCCTCCCGTGCAAGTGTTGGGATCCCCCCCAAAAGAAGATCTCCAGTTGTCATCTTCATTAGTACCAAACAACAATCTCTCTTCCGTTGGGTCTAAACTAGCCACACCACTAGTAGGTCTCACCGATGTCGACTTCTCTAGCAAGTTATCTGACAAATTATCATGACCAGGCCTACCATGAAATTCCTGAACTTGAACACCATGTTGCAACTGATTCATTTGCTGAAAATTCCCTAAAGTATCATTATTATCAATTTGACTTTGCACAGAAGCGTTAGCAGATGAACATTTTCCTTCAAAGTTCTGCGTAGAATTTGAAACACCCTGTTGTAAGCAAGCATATTCAGTTAAATATTGTTCAGTTTGATAAGAGTTCAATGGATCTGATCTCACTGACACCTTCTCCATCTGATTTGCTCCTACCTTGTTCACCATTTCCCTGAAATTATTACGCATCCCAAAATTTTCAGAGTATTGATCAACAGAGGCCCTGGTGCTGCTAACAGGCATACCATAGAGAGACTGATCCAATTCTTGAGGAACTAACCCCATAGATCGCATAGCCTGAACTTGACTGTTAGACAACATTACTCCATTTGGAAAATTGCTAATTGCAGGAGAGCCACCAACTTGTGTCCAGTTCACATTACCAGCAGTAAACATCTGTGGATTACTCGGTGCCCTCAACTCACCTCCCATGGAAGTATTTGACCACATAGACACATCAGTTATGGGCATTTTGTTCAGTATTGCTGGAAATTCCTCGGCAGCTGGTTTTCCAGTCACAAGAGGCTGACCAAGCGAATTCTGCTGACGAGATCCGTGATCAAGCTGCTGAAGTTGCTGTTGCCTTTTTAGCTCTTGCAGCTGCCTGTACATCAAATGTTTCTGCCATAACTGCATGTCATTAACACCATGATGCTGGGTAGGGCGAAACTGTGACATAACTAAGAGGTGGCTCCGAAGGAGCTTTTCTTGACTATAAGAAGTCAAGTTTACAAGTGCTAGACCAACTTCTCAACAGTATTCCTATGAGGTCCAAAGACTTTCCAGTTTCCAGGAGCATGTTCCGCTTAATGAATGCCAATGATCCTCCCCATAGACTATTGCCACTGGGGAAGATACCATCCACTAATATCTGCCAAGCTAGGGCTTATTGAGAAATCATAAGCTGAATTTATGATAATGCAGATCTGTTCAACCTATTTAATGCTCTTCCGCTCAAAATTTTGCTTATCTAGAGTCTTAAGATTCATGCCTTCCATTCCTTACCTCAGTCTGAAGAAAATGAAATGATTGGAACCTTAGGTACTTGGATATAAGGAAACAAGCTTCCCAACTATTAAACAAACAAATATAGTAAACAAGCATCAGCTTCACTTATTATTCCCGATTCTTTAGCTACAAAATTATCTAAAAGACATACAAAATTCTGAAGTTAAATTTTATTGCAAATAAGCACCAAAATTTTCAAACTGCATCTAAAGCTATCATATATTAGGAACAATAGCATGGTGCAGTTGGATTCCACATGGTTCGTACCTAAATGCTGTCAACTATTGCAGAAGAACATCCACAGATTAAGGATGAGAAGGGGGGCACCCACAGCAACAGTAAGAGAGTGATATGAGGGGTGAGAGGAAGGGTAGGAAGGGAGAGCAAGGGAAGACAGCTTGCCAAATATCTAACGAACGAGAGGGTCAAGAAAAAAGGAAGGTAAAGAGTAACTGTTAGTTAAAACAGCCATATAGGATTATACATTTATACCAACAATTTCCTTCTATGGCAGCTAAAGTGTGTAAGATGATGCAGCATCTTCAGGTTTCTGAAACCTGAATCAAATTTCAAATTCTCTAAAGTATCTAAAGAAACTATTGCTACTTGAGAAATCCTTAAGACATAGGATCAATATATACCAGTCGAGCATCTTAATCTTTGCAGGATTGAGAAAATGATATTGAACATGAACAATAGAAAGTACAAGTCCATTTGGCAGCCTAAACTATGGGACAAAAAAGTAATCCAGACCCAAAATCTAAAAAACTGTAATCCAAAAACGTTCTTGACGCCCAACAGATCGATTTGTCCTTCTTTATGCAGGTTTTAGTTTACCCATTGAATACACTTACATAGTCCGCTCATGCATCTTCTGATTCCATAAACTTGTCAATAATATAGCAAGATAAAGTGTTTCAGCTAAAAGTAACTCAAAACTAAAAAAAACCGTAGCTCCACCGCAGCAACGACATTGATAAACAAAACTCATCGCCGTATAATTCTTAAAACATTTCATCATTTTCAACTGGAAGTAGACAAAAACCAAATCCCTACACTTCACGCTACATCAACCAGCATCCAACTTGAACACTTCACTCACAAAAGACAATAAAAAGAAAAGACCTCAAACCCTAGAACTGCATCTCCACAAGCAAACATCATGAACTACTCCAAGCCCACTCCCTAGCTCAAACTCACCTCCAGTGCCCAGAAAAAGAAAAAAAAAAGAAAGAAAAAGCAGACGCTATATCCCCGCAAAACACAACACTCGCGCACGAAATTCCCAAAACACGAGGTCGATCGAGTCCAGAAAACAAACCAAATCGGCAGACCAAAATAAACACAAACAATCCATCAGCAAGAAAAGCTCGGAAACGACAAACCCATTCCCGATCCAGAAACGGCAAAGATTTTGGGGGTTTTTGCGGACTCACTCTGATCAAACGAGGATTCCGGCCAAAATGGCGATCGCATCGGGCTCCCTCTCCAATCTAGGGTTCGGCTTTCTCCCTCCTCTTCGTTCTAGGGTTAGCTTCCGGGTCGAAGTGAGCGAGATGGGCTTCTGTCTCTCCCCCCTCGCTGTGCGAGAGCAAATGGGGCAAAGATAAAGCGATATAGTGCGAAGATTTCAACGTAGCCAAGGGCCGAGGGCCAAGGGCCAAGGGGAGAGGTCTCGGTTCGGATCCCAACCTATCAGGCTCGAACCCGAACCGGAGAAAATAAGAACAAAAAAAACCACGATTACGCGATCCCATCCGTCCATCCGGCGGTGCACATCAGGCGGGGTGTGCTACGTTATGGATAAAGGACATTACGGCGTAGTGACGGACGTTAAAGCCGGAGACTAGCCGGTGACTTGACCGGGAATACCCGGTGTTAGTTGGTAGGTAGGTCCTATTCTGCGGTACTAAATATCTTCTTTAGATTTGGGCCCTAAAAAATTAATGATTGTTCTCTTTATGGTACAATAGTAAGATTAATGTTAATCTAAAGAGTGTTGTTACATGGAATGCCAATAATTAAGCTGCTTTTCTCTTTCTTTCTTCCTTTCTTTCTTTTTTACTGCTGGAGGAAGACATCAGATGCTACAAAATTGAAAGAAATGGGTTATTAATCAACACACATGCAGCAGTCTTCCTTTACCCATATCACTTGTGTATCTCAATTTAATGCATCTTAATTTGGCATATGTACAAGAGAATAGGATGCATGCATGCATGCATGCAAGAAAGGAGGAGAGATGGATGAAATGAGGGGGGGGGGGGGGGGGGGGGGGACTAAATAAGAGTTACGAGTGAACGAATCAGCAATCCAACAATATGGGAGGGGGTGTTTGGCATGCAACTGGGCAGGTGGTGGTCTTTCCTTGTGTCACAATTTACTCATTAACTATTGCCCAATATTTTTCAAGTGTCACATCCTTTCATCTTGGAAAATTAAAGGGAGACCGAAGTTGATTCAAATCGCTTTCTGAAGTGGGACAAGACTAGACAATCATTAGATAGAAAGGTATGCTGCCTGGATTCGTGGATGTGAATTTTATAAGAAGAATAATAATAATAATACTACTACTACTACTAAGAATAAGAGGGGGCATGAAGTGCAAGCCTTTAGAGAGATGGAATGCAATATGCATGCCAATCAATTATTCTTTGCAGCCGACTTGTTTGAGCTTTTCTTATCAAGAATTCTGCTTGCCCAACCTACCTTGTTATGTGAATCCAAATTCTTATACTAATCTAGTAATTATATTCAAGTTATCTTTGATAGATATTATTAATAAAAAAAAGGTTTCTTTGGTGCAATCTCAGGCCCATCTAACATTGTGGCCCAGCCCAAAGGAAGAAAAAAGAATTATCACAAGCATGGCCCGAATCTCCAATGAAGGCCTATAAATCAAACATTCAATCCAATTCCAACCTATTTGTAGTCAAGCATTAGCATGTTTATATCTTAATCCCAGCATGACCATATACCACACTCTTCTTATATATGTTAAAGAAATCATCAATCTTAACATTAATATCTATACATATACTCATCCTATGTGCTCGTCCAATAATAATGCATATTTCTTCTATTATGCATGCCACTAATGATGCTTCATATATCTTAGCCATTCTGAAGCAATTAATAAACTCCAGAGTTACCAACACGACCATTAAGGTGTAGAAAAGGACACGGTGGAATCCATCTCAGCTTGGGGTATAAATTAACGGCGTCAAGTCACGTCTGCATGGCAACTAATGGTTTTGTTTTTGTTTTTATTCTGACTCACGTCGCAGTCCAATTGTCCAAAGCTCCCCCCCTCCCCCTCCCCCCCTCCCCCAATCCTGCATGGAATGGATGGCTCTATTCCCCATCATTCCCTAATCAAACCTGCGTATATAATCAATCCGTGGACTATTTCTTAAAACAAGCTGTACAGCGACGCGAGGCACGCCACGTGTGCAAGCAGTACAAGGCAAAGATCCCTTGTCAGTTAAGTTACATAAACCCAAAAAGGCACAAGAGGATTTCTTCTGACCATGTATAACTCCTGTGGAGTATTATGCAGTCACATGTCAAAGAGAAAAGTGGGGTACTGGAATCCAGTGAGTGGTACTCCGAGAACATAGGAACTCCTCCTTTTTGGGGGCTATAATTACTGCATCTTATATATAAATATATAGATGTGTGTGTGTGTTATATATATAAACTACTACTGGCATATGGGCCAATGGAAGGCATCTGTGGCTCTTATACTTTTTGTCTCATCCTTGCTGTCAAATAGTTTAAAAGATCTCTGGGTTGACTCAGACTGCTTCCTGGGAGTGCGAGTCCCAATCATGAGAGCAAAAGGGACCATGCATATGGTATGAAAGATATGGTTTTGAATTAGCTTGTGGTGAGCTTTCCTGCCATGAGTTGCTAATTAACCATTTGAAAAAGGTATGCAGCGACGTATAAGGTTTCCCTTAAGTAATAGATAATAAAGAGTGGGCCAGGTGAGGTAAGTAGATTTATCCGGGGGAGGATTTAATTGAGCTACTTGGAAGTCTTGATTGGTTACACCAGGTCATCATCCTATAATTAAAGTTAAAAAGTTTAAGGATATATATATATATATACTAACCTGATGGACTGCCAGGTGCATAGAGTTTCAGCAAGCTTTTGTGCTGCATAATGACATTGTGGATGGTGTATCTGCAGAGGCGAATGAAGATATGATACAAATGTTGCAAGGATGAAGAGAAATATGAAGCACTACATATAATTGTTAGATGATTGAGGTATTAATTGGGCTTTCACCTGAAGACATTGCAGGGAGTGATTTGGGCTCTATGAAGTTGGGCCAAAGGGAAGACTGAAGTTTTTGCGCCATCTCTATCTCATATCCGATAGCTCTAAACTCCACTTAGATCCCAAAGGTACCATCTGCATGGTTGGCCCAAAGTGAATAATTCATGAGGACCGTACGCTTACTACTATTATTTAACAAGCCTGTAGAAGACTTAACATACCTGGGGATGTAGCTCAAATGGTAGAGCGCTCGCTTTGCATGCGAGAGGTACAGGGTTCGATCCCCTGCATCTCCATTTATATATATGTTTTTGGGTACATTTCCTTATAAAAACCACAAATCGATCGATCAACTTCAAAAAAAAAGCTCGTCTCGTATTATATTTATTATATATATTAAAAGTAACAAACAAATTTTAATTTGGTTATATATTTAATTTAATTTAATTTTATTAAGTTGTGTAGATCATCCAAACTTCATTCAACCTTGAGAATAGATTTGAATAACGGCTCAAGCTCTAAATAGGCTTAAACTTCGATTACACCCCTACTGTCAAACCTATATATTTACACATAACGTCAAATGATATGAAAATAATCGAACGTTATATGAAACGATCAGGTTGCAATGTATTATGTATGCAATGCTCACTTCTGCCGGCAAATCTTTCTAGTCAATGAGATTTGAACCCAACTGCTAATTTAAGATATAACAATTACTTGCAACGCCAGGAGAATTCCTGAAATGTATTGTTCTGACTTCATATCAATCCATTCATTGCTCTTCTCCTCCTTTCTCTTGTAGCCATCCTCTCCCCATACCTCAAGAAGATGTCTCCAAGATCAACCAAGCCCACCTCCCTCAACCTCCTCCCCACCTCTTCAAACATGGCAACTCCTTCCTCATTAGAGTAGTACTTCAAAAACTTATTGTAGTCAAATCTAGGCACCTCCACCCCACCCCACATCATTCTCTCCACATATTTAGTGGCCTCCAGTGTCTTCCCAGCCTTCACCAATCCACCTACAAATATGCTCTCAAAGTTGACAGATGGATCCCTCCCCTTCCTCCCCCTCTTTCCCAAATGCCCTTGTAAAAGCATTATGTATGTGTGCATGGTAGGCTCACAACCCCTCTCGAGCATTTCTCTAAACACCTGGGTGGCTTCTCCTGCCCTTTTTATCCTCAACAAACCTTTGATCAAGCCATGGTACAAGCTTATCTCTCTCTCCTCAACTGTATCAAAGATTTTGTACCCCTCCCTCACCTTCCTCCTCACGAAAAGCCCATAAATTAAAGCTCCCAGAGTTGAGTTATCTACACCAACCCCTCTCTTGAGCATTTCGCCGAACAACATGTACGCAAACGTTATCCTACCTTCTTTAGACAACCAGTCGATGACCACACTGTAAGAACCAAGACCAACGTCACAAAACCTACGCTCCCTCATGGATTTGAACATCCGCATCGCATCCTCCAATCTATTGTTCTTAAAGAAAGTGACGAGCATCTCCTCGTAGCACTCCGGCTCCGGCTCGATCTCCTCCGCGATCATCCGATTCCAAATCTTGGACGCCTCCACTAAATCCCCGGCCCGACAAAACCCAACAACCAAATGGCGATAAGTAGTGGAACCAGGGGAGATCCCACGGGCCCTCACCTTGGAGACGACCGAGTTGGCGACGTCGACCATCCTGCGATCGCAGAGCGTGCCGACGACTTGGTCGAGCGTGTCGCGGTCGGGGATGATATGGGCGCACTTATTGACCTCGCGGGCTTCGGCGAGGCCGCGGGCGGTGATGGAGATGGCGAGGGGGGTGGTGAGTCCGTCGTCGGAAGAGGATAGGGAAAGGAAGGTGGACCAGAGGAGGGAGACGTTCTTGGAGCCGGAGAGGACGGACAGGAGCTTGGCGGAGGTGGCGGGGGAGTGGGAGAAAGAGTGGAAGCGGAGGAGGAAGAGGAGAAAGCGGTGGACGGGGCGCCAGGAGAGAGGGAAGACGTTGCAGACTTGGAGGAAGAGCTCGTGGTGGGAGGAAGGGGGAGGGAGGGGGAGGGAGAGGAGGCGGGAGTGGAGGTTGGGGTCGGGAGAGTGTTGCTGCTGGTAGAGGACGGTGGAGAGGCGGATGAGGAGGGAGGGGTCGGTGGGTTTGGGGTAGGGGAGGGCGGGAAGGGAGGGAGGAGGCATCGGGGAGGAGGGGGAGGAGGACCGGTAGACAACGAAGTGTTTGAAATGGAAATCGACTACTACCTCTAATAAGGCTGCCAGCAAAATTGGACCCCATTTGGATATCCACATTGCCCTCAGTGTACAAAGAACACATGATAGTAGGAGGACGTTTGATTGCAAGAAATACATGAAGCAATCAAAAGATGCATTCAGTTAATTCACAACAAGGAAATAGCAAGCATATTAATACTTCAGGTACATCTTCTACAAAATAAGACTAGGAAATCTTGCAACCAGGTGGTGAGTGAGATACAAAAAGAATAGTTTCTAGTACATCTTCCACACGCTAGTTCGAATAACCAGGTGGGTGAATTTCCAGGATATGATTACCTCGAACAGCTCCTGAAAGAATCAGTATAGGGGCCTAAATTGAGACGAATTAGATGTTACCTATTGATGGACCTAAGTAATGTTTGTTCCTTTCAGACTTTAAAGCTTCGACATGCCTGTCACATACGGAAGAGAAATTAAAAATGGTACATACCGGAAAAAGAAGAAGAATAAGTTAATAAACTAGCAACATGAGACAATAGTTAGCATAT
This sequence comes from Typha angustifolia, assembly GCF_048772165.1. Classification (NCBI taxonomy): domain Eukaryota; kingdom Viridiplantae; phylum Streptophyta; class Magnoliopsida; order Poales; family Typhaceae; genus Typha; species Typha angustifolia. The sequence continues at coordinate 1,827,162 of NC_133251.1, forward strand.
TATATACCTCTGGAAGGCAAAAAGCTAGTGTTAAGAGAGAACTTGGCAAAAGATGAATAGAACATTGCTAGCTATTGCCGCTCAACCTAATTGGTAATTTTGTTAGTAAGACACAAAATTATCACAACTCTTGAGAAAACATGTTGCATATCTTACTAGTTAAGGATGCAAATCCACAAAGAGCATATCTGGTTTTAAGTCAGTATTGTGCAACTTCTGAAGGAATCTTGGAGATTGTCCAAGTCCAAGTTATGACCTGCGGTAGGTTTGACAGAATGAGTTTTGGAAAATTATGAAACATTAGGTAGTTAAGAATGCCTTAATGAGCTTTACCAATGAAAACAATTTTGTTAAGCCGCTTCTCTGTTCCATACCATTCTCGAGCTGGCTCAACCTCATAGACTTCTCTTACTGCCTGCTTGACAAGAGTGATAGCAAAACTTAGTCAAGATAAGGATTATGGTATGAAAAGTAAACAACTATCTCTCGGCATCATAGTTTTAGTTGTCTCAGAGAATAACCTGTAGAGTGTGAAGTTGATCAGAGTTATGGACATGCAAAACTCCCTTACAGCGATAGATGTCCATATTGGACTTCTTTTCCCACAGAAGATCCTCTAGCCATAAGCGAACCTGTAAAAGGAAGCCGATATCATGCAGATGCATGTAAACGGTTAAAATTGCACTGCTGGTGCCTCATGGATCTAATTTATCTTACACAGTTAAAAGTAGACAAATGTTAGCTGTTGAGAATGAAATTATAAAATTAAAAGCATCTACCTTGTCCAAATCAACTGGTTGCGGCTCATAAATGCACAAGGTACACACAGAACTGTCGTGACGACTATTGGCAGGTAATGATTTACTATACTCCAAAAGCTCAGCCAAATGATTCAGATTCTGATCAAAGCAAACACGCATTACGAGATTGCACCAATCATATTCAGGTATGGAAACAAACTGCGGCTACGGCAGATGGAATACAATTGACTGACCTTCGCACTGTATGCTTGGCGATCCAATACTTTATGCAAGTCAACTTGACAACGGACAGAAGGAATCACAGTAGCAAGAGAGTTGATGTCATGAATCTTCCTTTCCAAGTCCTCCAAATCATCTGTCGCACCAGATCTAGGAGCTTTCTGAGAGATCAAGTCAATTTTGTTCAAAATTACAACATCCTGCAATGAAGGGAATAAAATCATGATTCACATTGTAAGTGAGATTATTTTAAATACAATGCATTTGAATCTCTTTAATAAGAAGATGAAGAACCACAATCTAGAAATTTATCAGAACTTATGAGATTGTCAAACAGTATTTGGAGAAAAACTGGGGAAAATTGCAGACTAAGAACTGAATACTGGAATAGAGAACTATATGTTTACCGCAAATGCAATCTGAAGAAACGCTTCAGGGAACGAGGCAGCACTATGCTCATCAAGTTGCAGCCTTAGGTTTTTTGCATCTACAACCTGTAAAAAAAGAAAATAAATCAATCAAAGTTCATAAAGTGTCTGAGTATGCCTTTTATAGTAGGCTCTTCTGAAGTAGTTACTTTTACCAAAACAATTACATAAAAATATTTGATCAGTAAGAACCACTGAAAGCTGTTTCTTTCTTTGCAAAATCAAGGAAGGGTAGCCAGCCGGTCATCAAGAAGATAAGGGAAACAATGTCCTTACAAAAAGCATACAAGACGAGCAAGAAGACGACAGTGGCTACAAGAGACCATTGATGAAAATAAATATCTCTACAGTAAAGAACCTTACAGTAATGATAGAATCAAGTCTAACTGCTGATTCCAGCTGATCATCCAACCAAAGAATGGAGACCAAGGGAGCAGGATCGGCCACCCCTGTTGTCTCAAGCAATATGTGATCAAGTCTGCACCAAAAGAGTTATATCAAAAATCACTATAATCAACCCTGATTCCATTTAGTACATAGTCCATGACACCAAATTCAGACCAATGATGCGAGAAGAATAAACAGCTACTAGACCATAATCATCCAAAGATATCCAACTATTATATATTGCAAAATCAACCAAAAAGAAGATCAAAGGTTCTAAGAGTAACAATAAACTTTTTGCATAAAGACATAAAAAAGCAGGCAGATGTTCATAATATGATTTATTTAGTTTAAGTGATTCTCCAATAAATTAAAATGCATAGAAGTAGGAAATTATAAGATCTAACCTCTCTTTCCTCTGTACAAGTTGTTCCAATGCTTGAACGAGACTGTGTTTTACTGTGCAACAAACACACCCATTTGGTAATTCAACCCATTCCTCCACAGTTGCACCACCTTTTCCCTCATTAATCATGGCCCTTTCCACACCGATTTCCTCGCCAAACTCATTCAGTATCACAGCAATCCTTTTCCCATGTTGGGCATGCAAAATGTAATTAACCAACTGAAAATTTTTAGGATAAGAAACTACTCATGTTGAAAAATAAAAATGCAAAGAAGTACCAAAGGAAATGTTTAATTCCATATGTTGAGAGAAATCAGGCCATTTAAAATGCTACCCATTATATCAAATAACTGGCAAACAGATTCACAAACAGCAAATTAGTCCTGCCTTTCTAATAACAAATGATTCAGTAATTTCGCAAAACAATATAATACTAGCCTATATAATCCATTTTACTGAGTCCAGCCAAAAAATTCAAAACTAATGGATAATCCCGAAATTCATCCTTTCCCTCAAATTAAATATGCGCGGTAAATCAAGAAGTTCAAACAGAATCGATTTCTTCACGAATTAAGTTACCGCCATTAATACTGAACTGACCACTTATAGTACTGTAAAACCCTTAAATCAAGCAAAATTATGCGAGCAAATTGTAGATTAACAATATATGAATCGCCGGAGAGTAGAAAGGAGAGATGATATACAAAAACTAATCGGGCATCCAGGGAGACGAGATCTCACCGTAGATTTCCCCGCGCCGAGGTAGCCGGTGATGACGGTGACCCCGACCGGAGATTCACCGACAAGTTCCGGCGGATTAATCGACTGGGACGAGGATCCGGGCAAATCCTTCTCGTATATTTCTTCGATCCGAACGGCGAGGGGAGGGTTCTCGTCGTCTTCTTCCATAGCCGTCGCAGTGCTTGCTAGAGGGAATAGCGTGATAGCGTGGGCAGCTTATGAGAGGGATTTGGGCGTGGTCCTTAGACGGCGTGCCTCTTAAATAGTTTCTTTTTGGGAATTAAATTAAATAGTTAAATTTCATTTGAGCATTATTATTAGGAGGTAACAAGTTTAATTAAATGAGTTTTATCCCATAACAATACAACCCCATAGTTTAACAAAAATAAAAGGCAAAATAATATTAATTAATGTACAAACACTTTGAAACTGGGGCTTGGTTAAATAACAAAGATGGATATATATATATATATATATATATATATATATGGTTAGTGTCAGAATTACTGGGTGTCATTGGTATTTAAATATAGAAATAATACTCTATTATAACATAAGTCATTTTAACTGTTTGACCTTTTCTTTAGGGTGTGTTTGGTTGTTGATTAGTGTGGAGGGAATAAAGTGGTAAATAAAACACAAACTCTTTTTATAGTTTAGCATTCAAATATGTCTCTATTCTGTTATATTGTTTAATTAATCTTTTAATATTCTATTAGCAAATTTAAAGACAAAAATTAAAGATTAGATATTATAACTTACGGATATTATAATTCGTGCTAATTTTTATATTAGATAACGAGTATAATGGTAAGCATATTATTTTTGTTATTTTCTTTCTTTAAATCAAACATAAATTTATTTATTTATTTATTTTTCTCTCTGTTACATCAAAATAAAATAAGATAAAATTATTTTATTTTATTTCTCTCATTTTCTCACATACTCTCTCAATTCAAACACAGTATTAAAAGAAGTGAAAAACTTAGTTTTAATTGTACTCTTTTTATCAAAGTATAATGGTGTAAATAAGCCTAGCCTGAGTAAGTCCGGTACAATTCAAGCTCAGGCTCTGATTGTTTAATAAATGAGCCTTATCAATTTGTTTAGGCTTAGCTTGTACAATAAACTTGCCTAAGCGAGTCTGCTCAGGTGGGACTTTTTTAATAAATGCTAACTCGAGCTTTAAATGAGTTCAAAAAACTTAAATAAGTTGTTGGATCAAAAATTTAATGACTTATATATATATATATATATATATATATATTTTAAGCCTATTGAGCTGAGGGATGAGTTGGCCCAAGTTAGACTTTGTTTAATAAAATAGCTATGTTTGAGCTTGAGCATGAGCATGCAGCTCGTTTATTTTGACAGCCTATCAAAGTACCATTGTAACATTTATTTTTAAAACTTTTAATCAACCAAAACAAAATACAAGTGCCCTACATTGGTGAGTACACAAATGGAAAGTCCACATGTTAGTTCTCTCACACAGTGGGTGTTGCTGGTCACTTTCCTAGTATGTTCTCAAAATAATTATTTTCCTTCCCAACTTACATGGGAGGCAGGCAAACCATGCCATCCAAATAAAATCTAAAAAATTTGAATCTAAGATTTGAAACCCTTTTTTTTTTCTTTTTGTTGAGAAAAGTAAGCCTAGACCCTGTTATATTTATTTATTTAATTTTTTTTTTGGTAGATAAAATAATTTGAACAATTCATGTTAATTGCACCATATCATATATATATATATATATATTAATTATGAGAGCATTTTTGTTGCCAAAAAGATAGGTGCCCATTCCGAAATGCATGGCACAAAAAACCAGCTAAGATATGCATCTCATATCGCTGGCTGGCGCAAAAACGAAACGAAGAACAACACTTGGAAATATGAAAAATAAAGGCATTCTCGTTCTACGACGTCGTCATCTCCTTCCCCTCTCCACCGCCGTAGAAATCGAGGAGATGCTTCAAGATCTCCACTTGGGTCCGCAACCTTAGTATGTAATCCGCCGTCTCCTCGAAGAGATCCTTCTTCTTCTTAGTCTCGCCGCTTTCCATGGATGGTATCAGCCGCTTCAGTGCCTCCAGCCTCTCCGCCACTTCTTTGGACGACGCGTTCGAGCTCGGCTTCCTTCGCCCATGGCGGCAGCACTTCCTCGATGGACTGAGAGCTCTTCTCCTCAAGTAGGTCTCCATATATGCGGTCTTCCGGCATGTGGGTCTCGAGGTCGACCTCGAGAAGGAGATGGTCATGGCGTTAGAGATAGAGATAGAAGAAGCAAGAGAGAGATAGAGGAATGGAAAGTATTTATGGAGTTTTTGTTCTTCCTCTCTCTGGTAGTAGTAGAGAGAAGAAGAGGAGGAGGTTAAGTATTGGAGTTCGTAGAGGAAGGACCTCGTTTTTGTTCAATTCACGACACTGCCACTGCTCGTTATAGTGAAAACATAATATCTAAACCCAACGGTGGTGCCTTCTCCGTATTTTAATATAACGGTAATAAGAAGAACAACGATGACCATAAACGATGTACCGTCTATAAGTGGACGCCCAGGAAAATTGTTAGAAAAATTAGGGGCAATTGTGTACTGGAAAAAGTTAAGAGAAAGAAGTAGAGGCTGGCAAAAGCCTGTGGTCCAGCAACGGAAACATGTGAGAGCTCAAAACCTTCACGTGCCTCAATTCCCAAATTGCCCTTCACTCCGGGAGCCAACGCTGCCAACCCGTAAACACAAAGCTCGTCTCTCCTTTCTCACACAAGATTTACACCCATCCCCCACCGGCTACCTGGGCCCACGCGCTCAGATTAGGGTATTAATTATGGGTCACGGAGAAGTGTGCGTTAATTAGTACCGTTTGTCCACGTGGGCGTCAGCAACTGCTCCCCGTTACGGTACCAAAATGCCCCTGACACGAGGGCTCGCTCCTTCCCCATCCGACGGCCGGTATAGCTCCAAGTATCCCATTCCACGTTGCTGCTAATCTTATAGGAGAACTAATGCCTAAATTTTCTAGGTACTTTTATATGTCTCAATATACCCTCCATGTTAATTAAGTTAATAGTTTTAGTTAAAATATAATCATAAAAATAAAAGAGTTCTGTGGTACAATGTGCTATCTCTAAATTTTTTTTTTGTTTAAAAAATTTACTATTTTACTAGGTACTTTTATATGTCTCAATATACCCTCCATGTTAATTAAGTTAATAGTTTTAGTTTAAATATAATCATAAAAAAAATTAAAAAAATTACTATTTTACTATAAAAATTAAACTATATACCAAAGTTCTGGCAAGGAACAAAAGGACCCCAGCAGTAAGCGAAAAGGATGCAGGTTCTCTTGTAGCTAATATAGTTGACGATTTGACGAAACTAATACAAAGTAAAAGAGAGAGTGAAACGGGACGTATGTTGCACTGGCAATGACAGGCGTTGGGATTGGAAGGGGGAAAATGAAAAAAAAAGAGGTGGTGGTGGTGGTGGGGAGAGGGGAGAGAGGAGAGGGGATAAAGATGATGGATGCATCGAGAAAAGAGGGAGGGATCAGGGATGTTATGAGTTGGGAAATGTAGCCCAGCGAAATTGCCGCGTTGTAGCGAGAAAGACATAGAAGTGCAGAGGAAGGGGGGGGGGAGAGGGAGAAAGGCCGGGGGATCACATCACATGGGAATCACATGGTGGGGAGCAGCGGCCAGCATGTGTGTCGACTGTCCAGAGGAGAGAGGGGTGGGTGCGGGGGGCATAATGGGAATGTAGTCAGTCATGTACTGCGTGTTTTCTACATTCCTAACACCCACCACCCGAGATAAAAAAGGGGGATTTTTATTTTTATACAATACCTGAGTGATTCTGCAGTTCAATTGAGTAACAATTTAGAAACACAGTAAATTAGTATCACTATATTTTTCATATATATATATATATATATATATATATGACGATAATAAAATAAAAGAGGCAAGTGCAAGTGAACTTGGTGATCACCCTGTATTTCAGCTGCCTTGATGAGCTAGAATCTGAAATCTGTCTGCCTCCTTCAGGGCTGAATGGCAAGTAGAGGCTGGAAAGGAGGTAAAAGGAAGAGATCTGTAAGGATAGACAAGACAGACAGACAGACAGACAGACAGAAAGATGAGGAAAACTGTAAAGAGAAAGAGGTATTACTGTGTCGAGGCTAACTGGTTTCCCATCCTCGGCAAGAATCTCCACGACTGTTCCTGATTGATCGGCCTGCACACGAGAAAAAGAGCTTTAAATACATTCATAATGCAAGCACTCATATGCACTCTCTTGCTTTCTTGAGATTGACTTTGATTTTTTCTTTTATAAGCTTCATAAGCATCAAAAAGATTGTAGTTATTCAGCATTTGAAATTGATCACTTCCAATAACCTGCCTTTTCCAGTATGAGTTGCTCTTTTTTAGAATAAGAGATCTTACATATACTTCTTTCAAAGAAGCAAAGGACTGACTCTGCCCGTAATTTAAAGCTCATAGAATAACCAAAGCTTTCAGTCGACTTTCTGAGACTTATGGGGTGCATGGCCCTTGTCTTCAGCTAATGAGCCAGATGTTAAGTTGGTACTAGAGTTCTCTTGATAACAGTTTTTAGAATGCAGGTGCAGGAAATCAAAAACATGATTTCTGACATCTCAACCATTTACAGTTTCGCAGAAAAAACTGAAAAAAAGGGGTCTCCCACTGCAAAAGGGTCCTATCGGTTTAGGTTATAGGAGGCAAGATAAATAGCTGTAACACCAATTGAGGAAAAGGTGTTTAGCATTACTCAAATCCTAGCCATAGGGTGCATGGTGGCAAGTCTTAGAGTCACACTAAGGTTTAAACAACCTCCAACATATAAATAATGAATGTGCTAAGGATTTGCAGAACATTTTGGAGAATTGCATAATTGAGATGTGATGTAGTGGAGAGAAGATTACCTCGATCTCATTCATCAACTTCATGGCTTCAATGATGCAAACAACCTGTCCTTTCTGGACTTTATCTCCAACCTACATAATATGCTTGGATTAGATGGAAATGATTTCTACTTTGCATAATATAACAGAAGGCACAATATTTGATGGCAACTAAATACCCTGCTGAGAGAGAGATAATCCAGTAAGTTCAGCATGGATCAACAAATAACTAAAAGCACTAAAGATGGAAAGGCCAAAAATGCCATTGCATGATAGATAGATAGAAAGAAAAGGAGGATGAAAAACTGTTGCACTTGATTCACACATGCAGTTAAGAACATGAAGAGATGTATCAGAATTCCATGTGTACACCATGCAGTTTACAATAAAGAGAGCATAAAAGGCACGATGTGAAATAAGTTGACGAGAAAGAGAAAATGATGTACGAATTCACGTACATAAGATTAGATCCATCATAGGTTCTATACACTGATAATGCTGGAGGGCATGCGCAGAACTAACAGAAGACAATCAGGCATTCAATCTTTCTAAGGAAATTGGGAGGTTACCTTGATGAATGGAGGCTCCCCAGGTGCTGGGCTTCGGTAGAATGTACCAGCCATCGGGCAGTTGAGAGGAGGAAGTGATGACTTGCCTCCCACCTTTGCAGCAGGAAGAAGGGCTGGTGCTGCTGCTGGAGCAGCTTTAACAGGACTTGCAGCTGCAGGAGGAGGGGCAGATTTTGAAATTGGAGGTTGAGGTGGTTGCATGAATTGTGGATACTGAAACATAAGGGGAGGAGTGGTAGCAACAGGCTGTAGCAGAGCTTCTTTCTTTTTTATGATAATCTCACAGTCATTAAACTTTAGGCTCAACTCCATTATATCCTTTGAATCCACAAGCCTGCTCAGAAATCACAAACAAGACAAAATCTTAGGCAACTTCAACAGAAGCTAGAAGTCTAGAAAGACTAAAAAGTACGTCCTCCCCTAATAGCGAATCAGACTTCATAGTATGGGCTTGCTTGTCAATAAAGTTTTTAACATAAAAGTTAACCAGCTAATTTCACTGCAACACCGGAGTCAAGACCACAGCAACTACTGGAGCTTGGGACAGTAAGTAGATGTTCTTGTTGGCACTAAAAGAACTAACCCTGAATACTGAACAGTTCAGTTCTAGAAAGTGAACAACAAAAGGAGGAAAACTATCTCACTAATACTATGAATATGCTGACTGAACCTAGAGGTTTTAGTTTATCTCAATTTTAGCCAATGTTAGACTGGTAGTTCAATATTTTTCCCTCATCGACTAAAAGAAAGAACGGGCAAAGGGGCTGCTAAATTTTCTTTGATATGCTTCTAAAGTTTTAAGCATTACAGAGAAGACATTGTACTTACTTAACAAGATGTGAAGCTTCAGCCATAAAGGCAGATAATGCAGACTCTGGTACCGGAGCTTGACCACAAGATCCCTTTGTTGTGTCAGAATTCTTGGTCTTGGATGATTGAGTTTCTGACTTGGTAGATGTCAGTGGGGCAGAATTTGATGAACCTTTGACAGGAACCTATGAAATGGTATGATTGTATAATAGAAAAGAAAGTTCCCTTTCAATCGTTAGGATGAGGACTTGAACAAAGTCAAGTAACTACCTCTTGTAGCTGTGCCTTCAGAATGGTTGATCCTCTCCCATCAGATCCCTGCAAAAGAGTTAAACCTCTGAGCATTAATCTAATCAGAAAGAAATAAAATGTTCGTCCAATATTATGTTTTAATTTTCATAATTACATTAATGACAATCTCAGGCATTCACCTCAGTATCTCATATTGACAATACTCAGGCATATGTCATTTCAAAGTTGCCCAACATTCTGAACCATAAAGTTTTGTTTGATCTGAGACCAGCTTAGAGGGTGTATTGAGATCTCACAACAAACTGGACCTACCATGATCTGGTTTTGTGGAGGACATCCTCATTAATTTCCCAGTCTATGGAAGCAGGGTATAATAGAGATACTCCCTCCAAGGTACTTCTGCCTATTAAGAATTACTTCCTCCCCAAATTGAAAAAAATAGCACACCGAAGTTGCATTCCTTGTAGTCAGTCAAAGACCAATTTATTGTAAAATCGTTAGATTCTAAGCCTCTCCTCCACAATTCAGGCTTAGTGCTCAATGTTCTGTTAAATTTCATCGATTAAAACAATGCTATCACCCTGAAACTTCATCTAGCAATTTAAATAGAACGTAAATAAAATCGTAGGTTCGTAACTTCAACTAGATCCCTTACTTTTCAGCATCAATTATCTCATAGTAGCAACCTAGCAACCCCTTCTCCTGGAGATGCACACATGCTTGTTACTTCAAATATTTACCAATTAATTATTTTCGCCCAACAACTACAGTAGATGATTCTGACTAGTCTTCTTATCATCAAAGTACTCTTCACAATGTCGAATCATGAGTTAAAATTCCTCAAAAAT